>NW_027397137.1:49854-63339 GCF_003265705.2 Callorhinus ursinus | reverse complement strand
CTCTCTCAAATAAATAAATAAAATCTTTAAAAAAAAATAAAGAAAGATGAATTAAAACACATTTGGAGACACCCCCATTTCCTCCAGCATGAGGTGCTTAAATTGTTGCAGTCAGACGGTGGCTGAATTACTTATATATTAAAGACTGTGGGAAATGATTAGGGAGGTTGATTCGTCCTGAGCAGGGGCTCGTCATCTGTGCCCCGTCACGTGTACGGCTTCGTCCGTGGACTGCTGTGTTGGCTCTGAGATTCAGATGCGGACAACAGGCAAATATAGTCCACAGACACCTCTGGACTCTGAAGTGGGGCATGCGAGGAAGTCAGAGGATTGCTCCATGTCTCTAACCAAGGAGGAGGTGAGACAGGAAAGGGTATTTCAAATGCTTGACATTTACTGATTACGTCTGTAAACGTTTGCCTCTACAGTCAGTACCACACATTGGTGGTTTTTCTTGTACCGAGCATGTTGCTGTCTTTCAGGTATATAATCACACCCCCCCCCAAAACAAGAAAGCACCGCCCTTCCCAGATCTCCTCCACACCAGGGCAGAGCAGGAGTGTGCTGAGCCCTGTGTCAAGGAGCCGACAGACCTGCTTTTGTTGGCTCTCAAGACTGCTGGCATGGGAAGCCTGGGGTCTCGCTCTCTTCCCCCCCAAAAACCGGGCCGTCTGCACTGGGTTTAAGTGTGAGGAGAGGAAACTGGGGAAATAGCACTTTCCGTAAAATGACCACAACTGTTGGTGGAGAAAGGAGTGGTAAGGGTGGGAGGACTTTTTTAAAAATGTGTTTTCCTTAAGTGACCAGAATCACAACATTCAACCAAGTCTATTCCTAACAAACCCCCGAAGTACTTAGGCGTTTCCTTAGCTCAGTGAAGACGTGTCAGCTCCGTTATTTGATTAGCGTTTCTGGAGATGTGATTACCTGACCTGGATAAACTCTTCTACTTTCCTAGCCTTTTCTGAAGACTTGCCATGTGACCTCTGGGTGGCTCCCTGCATGGTCACTGACTATATTCCCAGCTAGAGAAGTAGGAAAACTGCTAAAAAATCAAAACCAAACCAAACAAACAAACAAAAAATAACAAGCCCCCAAAACCCAGGGAAGGAACAGCGGAGGGAGCCGTGCATGAGTAAGTGCTCACTCCGTTCCACTGCGAGCCTCCTGACCCGGCCCACAAAGGGATGGCTGCAATGGACTCTTTTCTTTGAATTCTTTGGACAACTTTAAACTGAGAGAATTTGTCACCTCAGGCTATTGTTGATCGTTACACGGTTTTTAAACATTTATGAGAGAGGACAGAATGGGGTAAGATCGGGGATAACAGTTGATTGTACGTGTGTGTGAGAGAGGGAGTGTGATTTGGGGGTTTCAAAGAAAGGACTTTACAAATCAGTTGTCTTTTTTTTTTTCTAAAATTCTTCCTTTAGTTTAAAAAAAAAAAGAATGAAAATATTTTCCATTCAGAAGACATAAACTTACATGTGTGAACTGAGTAGGACGGATCATTTTGCTCTTTAATTTTCCCAAGTTGAGCATTGCACTTGTTGTCAGTGTCCTAACCTGTGGCTTTCAGAAGTTGGGAGGTCAAGAAACACCTCACTGAACAGCAAATTCTTATTTCCTTCAGGCGACTAAATGCGGAAGTGCAGAGAGGAGATAAAAAACTAGCTTCACGGGCGCTGCGTGGAAATTCCACCCAGAGTAACATTTCTTAGCCGAGAGCAGTCTAAACCCACAGGAAATCATATGCAGGTTCTAAGACACATTACCCACAGGTTGTGAACAAAGGTTCATAATGTTTCCAAAGTCAGAATTGTTTACCTTCCTTCCACCTACCCCGGAAACTTACGTAACTTTTTTTTTTTTTCTCCTAAGGATAGGTAACAGATTTTAAAATATTCCGATGAGGTTTCGCCTTACGGCAACCTACACTGACTTCTCCCCGGACAAAGGAAACTGACTGCCAGAAAAAGACCCAAGAACTCTATAATCACTGAAAATCAGTAACAAACTTGCTCTGACAGACACTGTGAGAGTGTTCCTTTCCTCCACCTAGATCACTTACACCCACAGCAAACAAGACAACATCTGGATATTGTTTCACAGGCAAAAATAAAGCACTTTTTTTTTTTTTTTTGCCCCATCATTAAGTAAAGAACCCGTTTTCCACATGCAAACAGCACTTGTAAATTTCCCCCAGATAAGCTTGGAAGTTTTGAATGATTTTAAGTGAGTTTTAAGAGAATCACCACTCGTTCATTGCCTGGGAGTAAAGTTTTTCAGAAATCTCTCTAGCCGGCTGAGGGCTACGGTGTTGACCGAAGCGCATACCTCTTACCTGCAGAGACAGATGCACCGGACTCCTGCCTAGATGGGAAGTTATGACCAGGCAAAGAAATGATCGGTCGATGCAGGTTGCCTTAGGAAAGAGAGGTGTTCAGGTTCTCTCAAAGTGAAGAAAAGTCTCTCCCTGTTCGCTGTCAGTCAAAAACAAGTTGGTACAAGTTTGAGTAGGATTTACCTGAAGGAACTGAAGAGAGGAGGAAAGAGATTGGGAGAGATTGAGCAGAGGGAGGAGGGACGAGAAGGGAGGAGGGAGTAGGGGGGAAGGAGAGGGAGAGAGGGCTCCATGATGTCAGCAATGTGCCTTAAGGAAATCTACAGACCAGCAGAAAATTCTAGTGGACACCCAGTCCTGAGCTCTCTGAACACCTGTAGGAAGGAAAACTAATGCCCTTTTAAAGAAGAGAGCCAGTTAATCTTTGAAGAAGCTTTGGCCACTCTTATCAAAACCTTTTTTTTTAAGGCCCCTTTGCCTATAAACCATAAATAAATAACCAGATGATCTCTCCTAACCAGCGCTCTTATACCCCATGTTCCCTCCTCCTCTTCCCTCCCCCACTGCAAATGAATGTTAACAAAAAGCCCTACTTCTTGGGGAAAAAGCAAAGCAAACTCATACAGGTGACACACATATCAAATATATAGAAGCAAAATGTCACAGAGAAAAACTCTGTGTTTTTAGCTCAATCTCCCTATAGCCTCCGTTTTCCCTGACCAAAAAAAAAAAATTAAAAAAATAAATAAATAAATAAAAAAAAAATAAAAATAAAGAAGTTGGTTAGATATAGGTAAAATTGGATTCTTCTGGATCGTGGAAGTTGGGATTGAGGCTGGTTTCCAGCGTTTGTGCCCCAGTGTCCATGCTTTTATGAGAATCAGTCGCAGATTTCCATCCTTGAAGCAGAAGTCTAAGGGGAGGTCACTGTCTCTGGAAATGGAGGCAGAGTTTCCTTCTGGAATATAGCTGTATGTCCTTCCTACACCGAGCCATTTCTTGTGGCCATCATGCCAAGGCCTGTGTGGGTGGCCAGTCTTCCTGTGGCCAGAGTGCACACGGACTCTGGCAAGCCCTCAGAGGAAGGATGGCTTTCCCACAGGTGCCTTCCCCGGTGAGATCCCCTGCACTGGTCCAAAGGCAACGCCCAGGGAAACGAAAGGTCTCTGTCACAAAGGTGATGATGACATACTCATGTGTCCTCTGCACAGATTCCTTGACAGGGTCAGGGCCCTACAGCCGCTTTAGGCTGGACAGAAGAGGGGGTGACTCAATCCATTTGTTGGAAGCAAATGATATGTCCCCTCCGCTGAGTTCTGGGTTCTACACCCCTGTGCACCACCCCACTTCACCTGGGTACAGCTGTTGCCCTCTGGGGGCTCAAACTAAGTGGGGGCAGGAAGGGGTGAAAGGGGGAAAGTCTGAAACTGCCTACTTTATCCAACCCCCTCCCTTGACTCCAAGTACTGGCATGAATCATGCCCTTTTTTCCTATTCGCCAATAGGAACGGTACATCACCCTTTCGTCCTTCTCTTTCCCAGGGAGCAGGGGCCAGCCTGCGAGAGTAGCGTGGCCCCCTCGGAGAAGATGCTGGGCTCTCCGGGGGCTCAGGGCTGGAGAGAACGAAGAAGACATGTGGGGTGCAGGCGTCTTCGAGCTGGCACTCTTACTCCAGACCATGGAATCGGATGCCCGTCAGAGGATGTGATAAGAGGCCCATATAAAACAGGGAAACACAGAGGTCCAAAATAACAAGAAGGGGAAAACCCAGCTTCAAGGCCTGACTGTATCCTACCCCAGGTGGTTTGTACAGGCTGTCCCATTGGCCTGGAACGTTCTCCCTCAGATCTTCATTCGCCCAGATGACCCCGGTCAGGACTTGGCCCAATGGCACCTCTTCAGCGGGACTGGGCCCCCATCTCACATGGCCATAACCCAACTGGGTCCCTACTTCTCCCTTTTAGTCTGTATGCCATTTAGTACTGTCTAAATTGTCCCGACTCTTTGTCATTTGCTGTCGGTTTCATTTAGCACTTTACCGCACCTGTCTTGTTCACTATGTGTCCCTCAAGGGACACCTGGCACATCACAGTCTCTAAGACAATTGTCAAGTAGATTGATAAAAGATTATAAATGGACAGTACGATTTGTTACGATCGAATTTAATTCTTATTTTCTTACTTTTAATCAGTATTTCCAGTCTCAGCTCTAATTAGTAAACTAACATTTGAATACTTTTTCTCAGTTTATAAAGTTCTTTCAGAAATGTTATTCATTTGATGCTCAGACCAAAAAGGCGCGATTAGTTTAAGGGCAAGGAAGTGGGAGCCAGAGAGGTTAAGTGATGTGCTCAGAGTCACAGAGCTGGAAGGGGGTGAGGGGTGAGGCTCAAAACAGCTCTTCTCTCTCAGTCCATGCATTTTTCATTAGGCTACATTCTTCTCAAATTAGTCTATTGTGGGCATACATAGGCATGTGTCAATTTCTTTATATATCAAGTCATACACTACATGAATGATAATCACAGTCTAATACTCTGGCAAGGTTTAGTTCTTAAAAGATCGTACACAGCCGAGCTCATATTCCTTCATGACACACTCTTAAAAATGATGAAAGAAGAAAATGAGTTTAAAATAGTATGGATGCATGAAATCATTTAACAGTTAAGACGATATGCTTTATGTTGGTGATGTTTAACCGTTTTTGTTCATTTGCATCAGCTGGGGCTACATCAACAATCAGATGTTGAGATTGTAGATACGACAGAATTCACAAAGGAGATGAGGCATTATAAATGCATGATAAAGTGTTGAGTCGTTCAGTGGGAAAACTCTAGAAAAATATCTGTGAGATTTCTGTCACAGGGGACAGATTTTCCTTGGCATGTTTTAATAACTGAATGATCTAAGTATTTCCAATGCTACATGAGAGAGAGAAATGGGACAAATTACTAATGTTGACAAAAACCATTTTGTGTCACCCAATCTCCCTCCCATCCAGTGAGTGGAATCTGCTTTTACAACCCACTTCTAGGGAGGAGGGTCCAGAATCTGCAATCAGATCACTTCAAAAAACATAGCTAATCATCTTGTAACTGAAAATAGTCAGTGTTACTCATCTTTTAGCCTAAAAAAAAAAAAAAAAATCAATGAATGTTCAGTAAATCTTCCTTCTTTCCTTCCTTCCTTCCTTCCTAGTTAATTGAAAGCAAGACTCTTACATGTGTCAAATTTTAATACAGTATACATCTAAAATCTGAATTTTTATCCAAAGTTCTAATATGATGTCCGAAAACTGGACAGAAAAGACCACAAGAGCTAGCTCTTTTAGGAGAGCCATTTTCCAAGAGTAATTTCCAAAAAAGAAAAAAAAAATGCTGTAGTGCTTCCAATTCCCATCTTGGCTTAAACTGAGACATAAAAACCTTCCCGTGTGATAAGAGGGAAAAAGCACATTTTTACCTTTGACTAGATTTATTTAAGTTGCATTAGATATGGGACTATTTACAGAAGATTATGTCAGTTTTTAAAACTTCCTGGAAGCCGCCTATGACCCCACCGGCTTCAAGTGTCCTCCACAGGCCAGACAGGATTTGGTCCCGTGCCTCCTTTGCTCCCACAGCCCCTAACCCGGAGATACATAAAACATCCCATTCCCATTTGAATGCAGATGAGCCATGGAAAATGAAGAATGCCCATCTCAATCCTTTCAAGACTCTGTAGGCCAGAGCTGGGGGCCTGCTTGCCTTTGACCTTGCCAGTGGGAGGCTTGTCTCAGGAAGCCACAAAGTTGAAATCTTGTCTTGGAGTGGCTCTCTAGAAGAAGCTATTGCAACAAGTGTGTGTGTGTGCAATTTATTAAAGTGCTCCTGGGAGAAATCTCCCATCCAAGTACTAACCAGGCCCGACCCTGCTTAGCTTCCGAGATCAGACGAGATCGGGCGCGTTCAGGGTGGTATGGCCGTAGACGAGAAATCTGAGGGAGAGGAGGGGAGGCCAGCAAGGGAGGGATGAAGTTAAGTAAGGGGGCAGTTTTAGGCTCAGGCCAGTTCCTTGCCTGAATCTGGAGGGGCTTATGGAGTGAAAGTTGCATCTTCGATGAGGGAGCTGGACTTTCCCGCCCCCGAGCAGCCACCTTTGCTAAGAGTGGAAGTGCTAACGGTCTCCCACTGCCCTGGTGCTCTGGTTTTCTGTATCTGCAAGGAAGTGGGTCTAGTAGCCAAGGGCAGTCTTATGAAGTGGGTTGGGGGGGTGGCTGCAGGGCATCAGAAATAGTACTTATGGAAGCCTGCGAATGCACACCCAGAAGCTGAGAAGGAGGTCCGAGGGGATTTGGACAGACCACCAGCAGCATAGTCTCATCCTGTGAACACTGGAAGTGTTCCTCCCACTGGTACAGGTTCTCCCCTTACTGTGAACCCTCACTCCCTCAGCAACCCCTACCCTCCTCCTCCACCATATCAGTTTCCCACTCAAAATAGAATTGGGGAGGGAGGCCCCTGGGTGGCTCAGTTGATTAAGTGTCAGACTCTTGGTTTCAGCTCAGGTGATGATCTTGGTGTTGTGAGATCGAGACCCCCATTGGTCTCCAAGCTCAGCATGGACTCTGCTTGAGATTTTCTCCACCTCCCCTTCCCCAACTCAACATGCATGCACTTACTCATTCTCTCTCAAATGAATAAATAAATCTTTAAAAAAGATAAATTTAAAAAATTAAAAATAATAAAATTGGGGATCTCAGCACTAAAATTTGGAATTTGACTTAAGATGCACATGGTTTTTTTTATGCACAAGGGCAGTTCCTCAAGGTGCTGGGAGGACCCTAGCAGGGCCTTCCAGCACCACATCTAGACTACTTTGTTACTGATATCATATCAATCTAATTTGATTCATAACTAAATCTCTTTGCTGGGTTACAAAGACCCACATTCCCAGGACTGGAGTAAAGGGCAGTTCAGCAGAAAGATTGGGAAATAGCTGAGTATAAACAGTGTGATAAGTGCTGTATGATGGAAATATTCTAGAAGCCCACAGAAAGGGCAGTGGACTCTGCCTGGGAGTTTAAAGGTAAGTTTCAGGAGGAGGGAATGATGGAGTTCAACTGACAAGGTTTTCATAGGCAGGGAAACAGGTGGGCTGTAGGCATTACAGAAAGAAGGAATAGAACGAATAACAGTGAAGATGAATCAAGCCAACTGAGCTCCCCCTTGGGACATCTCAGAAATGCAGCTCTAACCTTAGCCTCGTGGAATCTTGTCCAGAGAGCAAGAACCACAAAAAAAAAAAAAAAAAAAAATGGATTCCATTATAGAATCATTAGGGTGTTTCACTGAGTGTGAAAATGTATAGGTCAAGTTGGCCTTAGTATCGCCTCATGAGCCTGAGAGTTACCCTTCCCTTAGTAACATCTGAAGAATGAAGGCCACATTTTTATTTAGTTAACATTTTGTTGATATTAATTTTTGTGGCTAAGTGATTCGAGCTCACTTTTGTTCTCTACCATTTCTACCTTCCATTCGGAAATTTCAGTCACCAAGCAGAACTGAGCTTGCCCAGAGCTAGCCCCATAAGTCCCATTCTATCCGGGCAACTCATCAGCTCTCCAGGCCGTCCTGTGCTTAAACACCTCATCTCTCCTCTTTGCAGTCCTGCCTCGTCCACCGAATATCTCTTCATGTTGTGGCTCTGAGGGAGAGGGAAGCTTTTACTAGCAGTTATGTTCCAAAAAGGAAGCAAAGAGAAGAATCAGAGAGGCTTAGTTATAGCTCGAAGGAACCTACAGGTCATCCCAACCAGTCTCTTAATATTTCGAGTTAGACTCTGAAGACCAGAGAGTGACCTTCATAGTGTCCACAGAGCCTAAAACCCAGGATCTACACCAACATCTCATTGAAGGTCCTCATACACTGTGCTATACTACGTTAGTCCCTAGTTTTACATGTTTGTGCACATATAATTTATTCAAGTGGCAGAAACCCACATCAAAGCTTGTATTGGTGTTAAAAGAAATGTGGGTATCAGTTCGACGTTGTCAGGATGTGAGAACATGCCCTTTGACTCATTCCCTCCCCAGATTTGGCTGATGGGCTTGGAGGCTCAAGCCGATGAAATGTTAGTAGAGCAATAAGAATAATTACTCCAAAGACGCGGGCATGAGAAGTTCTCCTAGTGGATACTACACCAGATCAGGCTGGAAACAAAGTAGTGTCCTCAGGCATTTGATGCAAAATGGAAGCAGGTGGCAGCCCTTGTCCCAGAGCTTGCCCTTTGCTTTTGGTGCTTCCATGGCTGATCACTGATGACACATATAATACCTCTGAGGAATACAAAGATTCAGAGTAGTCTCATTTTGCCTTTCAAGGATTGTTACCAGTTCTAGCATTCTCTCTCTTCTCTCCTTCTTCCCATAACACGCATATGGCCCAAACAAGGTCCCTGTGGCATTAACTTCTTCCTGCTGTCAGCTTGCCTCAACCCAGAACTCACAAGCCACTCGAGTTTTTTTTTTTTTTCCTTAATTGAGGTTGAGACAGATAGGGAAGCAGATAAACACACGTTTGGCCCTCTTCTGTTGAATACAATCATGACCAAACATGCCAAGTTTTAGGGCATCATTTAGAGGAATGTGGCTGTTCTGTGTTCCATGAAGGACCTGCAAGATTTTGAAATTATCAACACAAACAACAAATTCTGAAAAGGAGCTTAACAAGCCAACTACCCAAGTCATAGAGGCTACCGACTGAAAGAGTAAGGCAAAGCAACAGTTTTTCAGTAAACCTAATGGAAAAGCTGGCCTTGTAGTTTTCCCAGATCTGGTGACAAAGCCACTTACTCCTGTCTGATGGAAGAAAGACCTCTTGCATAGAACAGGTGGATGGCCCTCACTGAATTACTTGAAAGGTCAGTTGTTCTTGAACTTGTTATCATGTACTGGCTTTTAAACCAGGTCCCATAGGACACAGCGCCTCCAACTAGTAGATCATTTGCCCTGTTCACTCTTCTAGCAGATTTCCAAAATTACCTGTTCCCTTGTCCTTTGGGGAGAAGCAGATGGGACTGAGAGCAACCTCCAGGTGGTGACTGGAGGTTTCTCTATCTTCCCACCACCATTCCCAACAAAAAAGAATTCCTCCTCAGGAAAACACAGAGGTTTTCTTAACATGCTTCTTTAATGGAATAGCACAAAACTTATCCTAACATGCAAAAGTTACTTAACAGAAATGTAATCTCCAAGCTATTGCTCTGAAGAGTGAGCAACAATCCCGGTTTTCCGATGCTTCTCCGAGTTTTAGGTCTGAAAGTCTCATGTCCTGGAAAATCCCTCAGTCCCAGAAAAACTGCTATGGCTGATCAGCCTATTCCCACACGTGTCCTCAGCTCTTTTGTAGTCAACTGCTAAATTCTTAATACTTGGTTTGGAAATAAAAGTGTTCATATAAGCATGATATCCTAATTTGTTAGCACCAAACTGACCTTTGCTAGGGCATGTGTAAAATCCAGTTTTGTCAAACGGGAAAATGTGATACAAGAAAAGCCAGATATAAGAAATGCTCACCACTCTGTATAAAGGCTGGACACCATCCTTTAAACCTCCACTGAGTGAGTTGGTGATTATACGTCCCTACCTGTCACATGGCTTGGGAGTTCGTGAGTTATAGAGCATCACCAACATGAACCCAGCAGTGTCCAGTTTCCCCTTGCCTTATTCAAGTTGGACTTTGTTGCTTTAGCTGTTGTTGGTGCAACCTTATACTTCAGGTTAAATACACACAATTTGTTTCTGGTTCACCTCAGAGCCATGTTTCTGGTTCACCTCAGAGCCACTTTTACTAAGTGAACAGTGGCAGTTCCCATCAGTGAAAGGTATATTGTAGTGTATGGTTTTCAGTGTTGAGAATATGGATTGGTAAACAGAAATGCACCAGCTAGCTACAGGGTAGAGTTACCATCTCCAGGTCATTGCAACTGATATGATGCCACCTTCCTTTCAAAGCCTAACAGTATCACTGACCTGGCAATGTGTTACATGCATTAATTCACTTCTTCTATTGCCATCTTATTGTTGTTTAATCCTGAGCCAACTATACAGGTAATCTGCTAGACCAGACAGTGATAGGTGCATGGCCATGGACCCTATCTCCACTAGATGGCCAAAGACAATATTTTATACATGGTAGGTTGAATCTGTGTCTGAGACTCCAAGAGCTACACTTAGAATATTTAAAATAGAAGAATACAAAAAATGCTAGTATCACCGTGAATAATTTCAACGATCAATTGGGGAAGACAAAAGCAGTGAATTATTCTAATTTCCCCCGTTTTCATACTTAATGACTGCTCCTTGGTTATTGATAAGCTATATTCTTCAGCTTTAAAAAAAAAAAAAAGCACCAGGTTGATGGTGCATCTTTCTTTTTGGGCTGGAGATTTCAAAGGACAAGCAAGGTGTGCAACTCCATCTGCTGTTGCGGATACTAACCTTCCTCACCACTCTGCATCAAACTGTCCCCTCTCTACAGGCCTCATTGTTCTGACACTTCTTGACCTGATATTTGGGTTCCTGAGAACACACAGAGCCTTTTCCACTTCTCCCAATTTCAGTCCCTGGCTTTACCTCAGCCCACTGGTTGCACATTGAATGTTTTCCAGCCCTTTATTTTGTGTAGCAGATAGTGATACTATTATGCTGTAACTCTTTCATTCGTAATGCCCTGAATAACTTCCCTATGAACCCATATAGCCCCTATCTCTGGTAGCCACACAAAATAATATCATAAAACATTCTACTTCTGCCTCAGTACCCCTATTTCTACATGACATAAATGCAGGAAGGCCTAGGAGAATTTTCAGGACTCATTTTAGGTATTTACTATTAGCAGAGCTGGGTAAGCAACTAAGGTTTTTACTTTGGGATCTTTCCCATTGCAGAATTGTACCTTTACCTAAATATTCTAGTTATTGTGGAAAAAGTGAGTGATGCAAATTGGCTAAATTATGCAAAGTGCAAGATCCCACCCGAGTTGTCATAAACTCTGAAGGACTTCACACCAAAGATGCAGTATGAGTGTAGAAAGAGGGTGTTGTGCACTCCTAAAATACCAGCTGTGAACCCCATCTTTTCCTTGTCAACCTCAGCAGAGTGTCCATGCTGCTTAGGTAAACCCTGCCTGGAGAAGGTGCAGCTCTACCCAACGCTACACACATGTGTTAAACAAAAAAATGGGCCCAAGGGGAGGGTTGTCCACGGTCACTCATGTCCTTGCATGGCGCTTCATCTTATCAAGTGCCCTTGTAGACACTGCTGAGTCACCAGCAGAACAAAGAGATGATAAAGAAAGCCAATAAAAGGATGCCTTTTTTTTTTTTCTTACTGTTCTCCTCCTTGATGGTCCGGCCTGAATAAGAGAATCTGCAGAACTCTGAGGCAAGCCTGGGCTCCTGAAAGCCAGGCGGTGCCAACTTCACCTTCCTCAGCAGTTGCTAGGACCTATCCAGGCTGGAAATGGCATTGACTGGATTTGCTTTACTCCCTCACTAAGAAATATTCCTTGGGTTATTTGTCCTTCATGCATTTATTTTCAGCCACAGGCTGGAGGACATTTCTGTCTCCATCATCTGTTCTGTCCCATGAGCTTGGGTTCATCACTGTGGTCCCCCTCGTCCAGACTGAGCGCTGACTGATGATTTGCTTCTTGTCACACTATTCCCGTTGTTGGCTTTCCGCTAATCACTGAAAACTTGCCTGAGCTCACTTCCCTTCTGAAATCTGTGTGTACTTACTAGGCAGCGGTGATGCCAAAGGCGCAGCGTTATGGTCTATCAGTCAGTAAATAGCACTTATCGCTCAGTGAAGCACGCACACCAACCGAAGTACTTGGATTATCAGCTTAGACTCACATTGATCTCTTGGACAAACATCATCATGTTTTGTTTTTCAAATTGCTTAATGGTATATCTTATCTTACTTGTCAGTTCTCACTTTACAGTGCGAGACTTAACAGAAGAATTGAACGCAAAATGTCAGCCTTGCCTCAGAATGCTGAATTATATTATTTCTTTCCGGCAAGCAGTACAATATAATGGAGAAAAGTATAGGTTTAGTCTCAGACTGGTGTGGATTTGATTCTAGAATGGCTTTGTACTAACAGCATGACCGGGGGTAAGGTAACTCACTTCGCTGAGCTGGTTTTTGCATGAGTGAACTGAGAGAAGCAGATTTACCTCCTGGGTTCTTGTGCAGCTTACATGGGGGAGGGGGTGGGAAGTGTCTGATTCCCAATGTCCCCTGACAGGAGTGCTCTGTCAGGGGACACTGGGGAGCAGAGTTCTATGGTGAGGGTGGCTGGTATCAAGACACTCTTCCTGCCCATTGCGCTTGGCCACTGTGACAGGATACTCATTTGTTTTGCCGGAACTCACGCCCACTAATGGTCCTGTGCATATCCCTGTTCTAATACCTAGATTATCCTTTCTTTTTCTGTGTTTGAATTGTGGGACAGATAAACTGGATACTCCAATTCCTTTAAAATCTGCTGTGTTTTTACCAGTCCTTATGCAGGGACCCTGAGGCTGGCTTAAAATACCTTAAATGATTTGCATTCCCTAGAAGTCCTGCTTCTTCGAAGGGCAGCAATGTACGTCTGAGTGTTTTCTGAGTATTACTCTTTTTTTTTTTAAATCGAAAACCACTTGAGTAGTCAAATAGTTTAGATTACTTGAATAAATAGAACTTAATTAGCTCATTCCTAGGAACCTTGACTTTTATCACACCAATTTTCCTGAAGTGCCTTGCATTGCAACAATTAGCTATAAGGTTTATGCCACTTAGTTAAGCATTGTTTCTTGACTTTTATGGGACATCAGTATTCCCAGAAATCAAGCATGGGACTCTATCTCCTATCTTGGTTATAAAACCTAAGGTAGGTGGCGGAGCAAGACGGCGGAGGAGTAGGAGATGTGGCTTTCGTCTGGTCTCAGGAATTCAGCTGAATAGGGACCAAACCATTCTGAGCACCTACAAACTCAACAGGAGACCGAAGAGGAGAGTAGCAACAACTCTCTGAACAGAGAAGCGACCACTTACTGGAAGGTAGGACGTGCGGAGAAGTGAATCCAAGGCGATATTCGGGAGGATAGACGGC
>NW_027397137.1:42821-44854 GCF_003265705.2 Callorhinus ursinus | reverse complement strand
TAAAAGGATTATTCACCATGACCAAGTGGGATTTATCCCTGGGCTGCAGGGTTGGTTCAACATCCGCAAATCAATCAACGTGATACAATACATTAACAAAAGAAAGAACAAGAATCATACGATCCTCTCAATAGATGCAGAAAAAGCATTTGACAAAGTACAGCATCCTTTCTTGATCAAAACTCTTCAGAGTATAGGGATAGAGGGTACATACCTCAAGATCATAAAAGCCATCTATGAAAAACCTACAGCGAATATCATTGTCAATGGGGAAAAGCTGAGAGCTTTCCCCCTAAGGTCAGGAACGCGGCAGGGATGACCACTATCACCACTGCTATTCAACATAGTACTAGAAGTCCTAGCCACAGCAATCAGACAACAAAAAGAAATGAAAGGCATCCAAATCGGCAAGGAGAAAGTCAAACTCTCACTTTGCAGATGATATGATACTTATGTGGAAAACCCAAAAGACTCCACCCCAAAACTGCTAGAACTCATACAGGAATTCAGTCAAGTGGCAGGATATAAAATCAATGCACAGAAATCAGTGGAATTCCTACAACAACAAGACAGAAGAGAGACAAATCAAGGAGTCGATCCCATTTACAATTGCACCCAAAACCATAAGATACCTGGGAATAAATTTAACCAAAGAGGCAAAAGATCTGTACTCAGAAAACTATAAAATACTCATGAAAGAAATTGAGGAAGACACAAAGAAATGGAAAAACGTTCCATGCTCATGGATTGGAAGAACCAACATTGTGAAGATGTCAATGCTACCTAGAGCCATCTACACATTCAATGCAATCCCCATCAAAATACCATCCACTTTTTTCAAAGAAATGGAACAAATAATCTTAAAATTTGTATGGAACCAGAAGAGACCCCGAATAGCCAGAGGAATCTTGAAAAAGAAAAGCAAAGCTGGCGGCATCACAATTCCAGACTTCCAGCTCTATTACAAAGTTGTCATCATCAAGACAGTATGGTACTGGCACAAAAACAGACACATAGATCAATGGAACAGAATAGAGAGCCCAGAAATGGACCCTCAACTCTATGGTCAACTCATCTTTGACAAAGCAGGAAAGAATGTCCAATGGAAAAAAGACAGTCTCTTCAACAAATGGTGTTGGGAAAATTGGACAGCCACATGCAGAAGAATGAAACTGGACCATTTCCTTACACCACACACAAAAATAGACTCCAGATGGTTGAAAGACCTAAACGTGAGACAGGAGTCCATCAACATCCTAAAGGAGAACACAGGCAGCAACCTCTTCGACCTCAGCCACAGCAACTTCTTCCTAGAAACATTGCCAAAGGCAAGGGAAGCAAGGGCAATAATGAACCCTTGGGATTTCATCAAGATAAAAAGCTTTTGCACAGCAAAAGAAACAGTCCCCTAAACCAAAAGACAACCGACAAAATGGGAGAAAATATTTCCAAATGACATATCAGATAAAGGGCTAGTATCCAAAATCTCTAAAGAACTTATCAAACTTGACACCCAAAGAACAAATAATCCAATCAAGAAATGGGCCGAAGGCATGAACAGACATTTTTCCAAAGAAGACCTCCAAATGGTCAACAGACACATGAAAAAGTGCTCCACATCGCTCGGCGTCAGGGAAATCCAAATGAAAACCTCAATGAGATACCACCTCACACCCGTCAGAATGGCTAAAATTAACAAGTCAGGAAACGATAGATGTTGGCGGGGATGTGGAGAAAGGGGAACCCTCCTACACTGTTGGTGGGAATGCAAGCTGGTGCAACCACTCTGGAAAACAGTATGGAGGTTCCTGAAACAGTTGAAAATAGAGCTACCATACGACCCAGCAATTGCACTACTGGGTATTTACCACAAAGATACAAATGTAGGGATCCGAAGGGGTACGTGCACCCCAATGTTTATAGCAGCAATGTCCACACCAGCCAAACTGTGGAAAGAGCCAAGATGTCCAACGACAGATGAATGGATAAAGAAGAGGTGGTATATATACACAATGGAATATTATGCAGCCATC
>NW_027397137.1:0-42721 GCF_003265705.2 Callorhinus ursinus | reverse complement strand
CTGGGTGATAGACATTGGGGAGGGTATGTGCTATGGTGAGTGCTGTGAATTGTGCAAGACTGTTGAATCACAGATCTGTACTTCTGAAACAAATAATGCAACAAATGTTAAGAAAAAAGAAAAAGAAGAAGATAGCAGGGGGGGAAGAATGAAGGGGAGTAAGTCGGAGGAGGAGACGAACCATGAGAGACGATGGACTCTGAAGAACAAACTGAGGGTTCTAGAGGGGAGGAGGGTGGGGGGATGGGTTAGCCTGGTGATGGGTATTAAGGAGGGCACGTTCTGCGTGGAGCACTGGGTTTTATGCACAAACAATGAATCATGGAACACTACATCAAGAACTAATGATGTAATGTATGGTGATTAACATAACAATAAAAAATAAAAAATAAATAAAAAAAATAAAATAAAACATAGATAATATTTGACATTGCCCAAACACCCTTTCTGTTCCTTGTTTGCTGCTGAAGTGCTTACTCCACCTTATGCTGAATCAAATACAACCATCTTGCTGATGTGTGTAAGCAAGGAGGGGCGGAGTTTAAGGGGTGGGGAGTGTATGGATGGTGTTTTCTGTTCCTTATGATGCACTTTGCTCTTACCAGCAATGTATCCAGGGAAAAGTTGGACTGTAGAAATCATGTGGGCAGGGTCAGCAGGGACCAAATCTGGAAACAGTGATGCTTGTCAGTTCTCGGAGTCCTAGAGATGGAATTTCAGTTAAGAGGGAAGCCTGCATCATCAAGGTCCTTTCTGATGTTTGTTAGGTGTTGGGTTCCCTCCTCAGAGTGCAGTGAGAGGGTAGCAGGTAATGGAAAGCTTCTTTTATAGTTGTACATGCAAAACCATGTTCACGTGCTCCTGATGCACATGGGGAAACCAGCACAAGATGGAACAAGAATGACAACAGTGACATTATCTTTCCACTGAGAGGCTAAGTGTACCAGTGACGTTGGGAGCATGGTGTACGGAATAACAGGGATTTCTTTTAACTCCAGTGTTGTATGAAATCTATCGTCTATCTATCTACCTATCCATGCACCCATTTGTCCTTCATTTTCTGGTTTTATGATGGAATTTTCTCTTTTTCTTTAAATTGAAGCTCAGGATAACTTCCCACTTTAAATGTCTCCTGTCAAAAGGACTAGCCCAGTGATGGGTATGAAGGAGGGCACGTACTGCATGGAGCACTGGGTGTTATACGAAAACAATGAACCATAGATCACCACATCAAAAACTAATGATGTATTGTATGGTGACTAATAAAATAAATTAAAAATTAAATTAAATTAAAAAAAGAACGACTAAGTTCAAGGTTGGTTCTCAAACGTGCATTTATACTATTGTGAACAGCAAATCCCAGACGTGAAATTTGTGTTGTAGGACTGGTTCTACCAGTCTGATAGAGAAGTAGGTAAATACATGCCCCTTCAACACACACACACACACACACACACACACACACACACACACACACACACCCCATACTGGCCAGGTAGCAAATATTGTGGTCATAAGGTAGGGTTACATGAAACATAATTTATCTCCTAAAGATTATGTTGGAACTTCACTTGCTTTGTCATATAGTTCTGCTCTGTTTTTTTGTTTTTGTTTTTGTTTTTTATAATTGAAAGCACTGGAGCGGTTCATACTTCGCCTTAAATGATTCACACTTATTTCAACCAAGATTTTAGAAACACTCCTTTCAGGTCACTGCAACTCATCTCTTAACCCCCAGCAGATAGTAGGAAATATGGAAATATCCTCATCCCTCATATGAGTTTCTGTGAATTCAAAGAAAATCAAAGGCAGCCCTGGAGTTTTTATTTTTGGCTTGCATTCTGCAGAAATATCCCTCCAAACGTTTGTCTTCATTGTATGCCAACGGTAACCAATACTCCTGGATCTGACTGAAGTTGGCAACACAAGCAAACTCTAGGGAGCTCACTGCTCAAGAAAAATCAAGACTTTATTAGTGGGCATGATTCTTATTCTGGAGCCAATATCCCATATGACAAGAAATCGAGACTCTGGGCCAGACACACAATTCATTTTGGTTTTAATCATAAAAATTGCCATTTGTGGAAGTATTACCATGAATAAGGAATTTGATTTAGGTGTCTTATAGCCACTATCTTCTTTAATTATTATTAACTATTAAGTTATTTATTCTAATAGTACATTTACTGCCATATTTAACAAATCAGTGTCTGTAAGATAAAGATTATTCTTTTTACTTTATAGATGAGAAAACTAAGCCTTAGATTAAGTCACTTGCCCAAGACCAAATAGCTAGTAATTTGAGGCACAGAGATGCAAATCTTGGTCTCACTTCAAAGCTCACACTCTGAATCACTGTATTTTACAGCCACCCATGAATTCACAACCCAAGTGGATCATCTCAGGGTTGACTGAGCTACAGTAATGGGTCACACCATGAAGAAGACAGAAATGGCCAAAAATGAACACATAACATCAGACCAGAGTCCTGTTTGATTTCTAGCTATATACATCCTTCATCTTTTTAAAAGAATATATAAGTGGAATCATTTACAAGGTGATCTCACAACCTAGTTTCAGATGAGGGGGTTCTCAAGTGAAGGGACCATGGGGCAAATGGTAGTCTTTGGTAACTTCCTTCTGATAGTATTTTTAGCATCGTGATGATAATGAAATAGAACAGCAGTACTCAATCCTGACTATACATTAGAATCACCCAAAGAGACTTTTTAAATGGCCAAGGGAATCTGATTTAATTGGTCTGGGGTGAAGCTTGGACATCAATATTGTGCTTATGATCCTGGGATGATGAGAATAAAACCAGGGTTGAGAAACAGGGAGGCAGACAGAGAGAAGATGTTGGGCACAGACCCAGCCCGAGGTAAACTCAGATTTCCAGTCCAGGTTTCCAGCCCACTATCTCTTCCCACTGAACCTCCCTCTGCGACTTCCTCCTGTTTTCAGACCTTCCCTGTGATGGTGCTGTGTACAGAACCCTTCTGTGGCCACTGAGAGGCTTTCCCTGTACCTTTCCCAACCTTGAAAATAGCATCTTAGACCCACATAGCATCCATGTGGTCATCTGCCTCCTGATGTGTCCAAGTCCCTTAGCTGGCCCTTTGGTCTATTCCCAGTCTACCTCTCTGGTTACTTTGATGACCTCTTCTTAACAACGGAGGCTGTTCTTAGTCTGGAGTGCCTACTGGTTCCAATTAGTTCTGCAGAACAAATACCTTAAAAGTTACAAGACGGGGGCGCCTGGGTGGTTCAGTCTGTTGTGTCCAAGTCTTGGTTTCAGCTCAGGTCATGATCTCAGGGATGTGGAATTGAGCCCTGCCTGAGGTTCCATGCTCAGCGGAGCATCTGCTTGAAGATTCTCTCCCTCTGCCCCTCCCCCACATCTCAATCTCTAAAAATAAATAAATCCTTAAAAAAAAGCTACAAGACAAATTCCCACTATCTCATTAGCTGCTAGTGCCATTGTCCCTAGGGCCTGGATGAGACAAAGGAAAATGTTCCTCTTCCCCTACTTCCCTATGTCATTTTGAGCTCTGGGTTGTGTAGGGATGGGGTGGAGCCAGAGGTAAAGATCTTATTGGTTGGGCTTAGATCTGTTTAGAAGGGACAGCTGGAGACAAGGGGGCTCTGGGTGTCCTCCTGCCAGGGGAGTCAAAAGTTCTACAGACAATCTCCAGTCTGCTCCAGATGAAACAGATGCAGCATCTGGATGAAGTGAAAGGCACAGCTGTGCAGAGGGTGGTTTGGTAACCACGAGGTGCGGAAGGACAATGGTCTACGGTCAGGTCCTAAGGCTCGGTTTAGGTCGAGTTTCTGGGTCAAACCAAGAATGGGGACTCATCTCTGCTTTCCTGGTATTTTTGGGGTCCCAGCTAAGGGACCAAAGTTCATACCTTTGTCCTCCCTTGTGTACAACTTGTGTATGAGAACTAGCTGTTGTTAGGCCCAGGGAGAATGAGGAGGTGTAGTCTGCTTTATATTACATATCGATCCCTCCTCAAAATACATCTAATCTGGTACGGTCCTTTCTTTCTCCCTCCCAGACTCCGGTGGGTAAGAAACCAGTTTAACCACAAAGAGCTTAGGGAGGCAGCGCCAGGAATTCTGTCTCAGGTTGGGTTTGTGTAAACAAGGTAGTCACAAAAATGGGGTATTATTCAAAAGAAAAAGGAGGAAAAAAGAAAAGACAGTGCCTTGGTGCGTTTCTTAAATGGGTCAAACTTCATGCCATCTAAAAATGAAATAAATAAGGATTCAGGCTTGGGAGTCACTGAGCAAGTCTTTATTCAAGTCACAAGTCGACAACAATAGAAATGCAACGAAAATGATCTCACATAGTTTAAGTCCAATTCAACGCAACAGAACCAAACAGTTTGCTTTACAAATGGTTATTTTATGGTAAGAATAGTCTAGCTCAGGGACCAGCAAACCACAGCCCGAAGGTCAAATATGGCCCACCACCTGTTTTTTATAATTAAGATTTATTGCAATGCAGCCATGCCCATTTGTCTACAAATTGTTCATGGCTGTTTTCATGCCAAAGTGGCGGTTTCACAGAATTGTGACAAGGAAGTGTGGCCCACCAAACAGAAAATATTTACTATCTGGTCTTTTTGAAAAAAAAATTGCCAACCCTTGATCCAGGAGATCAAACAGTATAAAATGAAGCATTTGAAACAACCTCCCTGGTCACAGTAAGTACAGGAAGTCTCCAGAAAAAAAAGGGGTTCTTTCCAATAAGTAATTATTGAGCACCAAGTGCAGGGTTTGTGCTGTGAATATAAGGGAATAAAAAGATGTTCACTTTATAATCCTACCCTACAGTCCAGTAGAAAAAGTCAGAAAGAAGATAAATGGTCCTAAAATGTTGTAACTTGAAAAACATCCAAAATCTTAACTTTCTAAAAATTTAGCCCGAATCTCACTAATGGTACAGAGAAACACAAGAGGCTTTCAATGTTTCTGAATTAGACAGAAGCTATGTCAGATAGTTTTAGCCAAATTTCCATTGTTGGCCATTTGTTACTTGAATAAAGATTTGCTAAGTGACTCTCAAGCTTGAGTCCTTTATTATTTCATTTTTAGGCTGTGCTGAGGTCACAGAGCCAGGTGGAGAGGCAGGGAATGGAATCTCAACTCTTTGTTTCCTCCTCATACACCGCAGCATCTAGCTAGACAATTTCGTTTGTTCAACATTCACCAAGTTTAATGAAGCACCTGCTATGGGCCAGGCACTCTCCAACCAGCTATGAAGACAGCAATAAATAGAACAGACCCTTTGTGCTGTCGAATTTTCTTTCCCCTTTCCCTGGAGCGTCCAAGTGAGCATACATTTGCCTCATTTGTCAGGAGGAAAAGAAGACCAAGGTAAGTAAAGGTCCTGGGGATCAATGAGGGGGCTGGGAGGCCGGGAACGTGCCATTGAAGAGGCTAGGTTTGGACTGAGACCTGCAAGGATGGAGGAGTTGGCTGAGCAGATAGAGAGAGTCCTAGAGTGGAGGCCGGGGAAGGAAAGGTTTGGGTGTGTGCAGGGGAGCAAAGATGCCAATGTGGTAGGAGAGGCGTGGGGATGAGGGCTGAGCAAGAAACCTTGTAGGGCCTGCAGGCATGGTAAGAATTTGAAACGAAGCTACTTGGGTACTTAAAATGATAACAAATGTTGGATGGGGCCCTTTCTCTTTAAAATCCTTGCCCTGGGTGATTTTTTGGTTTGGACTCAAAGGGTGCATGTTCCCATGTGTGTGCTGGTGTGTGTGTGTGTATGTGTGGTGTGTGTGTGTGTGTGTGTATGGGGACGGGGTCTTTTCTGCATGCAGCCCCATGTGAAATGCTGGTGCTCAGGTATCCCCAGATCGCTGTCCATGTGGCAGAAGCAAGCATCAGAGAGGCATTAATGGGACAGGATGTACTTCGGAGCAACTTTGGGTCAATTTGGGAAGCTCATCACTTACGGTAGTGCTGGCTCCCTGATTACATTTTCTGTTTGGGTAAAGAACCAAGAAAGAGCATGGAAAATGCACTATTTGGGTGTTGCCTGAACAAAACAAAATGACCAATGCACACATTGGAGGGGGGGGGGGTAGAGGTGACCACAGGTCCAGGTACGCTTGTGCCTGTTGAGGATAATCCCTCCCTGGACAGAAGAAAGCAGTTTACACACAACACTGGGACCAAGGGAAAAAGAGAGCCAGTCTTTCTTGAAACATTTAGACTAAAAAAATGGGATAATCCATGAAGGGTGAAAGTCCCATATTGCTTTGCCCAAATTCATCTAGGCAGTTACCTCAACTGTACACATTGTCACAAATTTGCTATTTGTAGCAGAGAGTCTGGATCTGGAAAGCGAGTTCATTTGTACAAGATGAAAATTCCACTGGGCTACCCTGGTCTGTGCCATTCACCATGGATGGAGAGGTGTCCAGCAGGCCTCACTGCAAAGGCTACAGGCTCATGCTGTCCACTGGTTAGCTGAGCTCCAATACCCCAGCCTTCGATGAGACCCCAGGAACTAAAGCCATGCCCTGCTGCATAGGAAGGTGACCTGGCTGCCTTGCATTGGGGAAATTGCAAACCTGAAAATTTTCAGCAAGAAAAACATGTCTTACCAAAGCGCAAACCAGACACTTGGCACCCACTCTCTGTGACGCAGGGCTCCCCGCCTGGCAGGAAAACCACAGTAAAGAACTGATTAGGCTGCTAGAACACATTCCATGGGCTGTCCAAAGCTATTTTTATTTTACAATAAGGTACAATATGTTCCATGATGCTGTCTATCCTGGACTTTTTTTTTAAATTGCATTTGCCATACTCATCAATCCTGGTAAATCACAGAAAATCTGTCAATCGTTCAAACAAATTAACGAGTTTGGGTGTGTTTATTAAATTCAAGAGCAACAGTAATACACATGTGTAACCTTTATTGTGAACAATACACGGATGGTTAGTACCACCTGTTCACCATGGAAATCTTTTGTGGGAGATGGGTCTTTCTAGAAACTGAGTCCCTGGAAAACTCTTGAGTTTACAGACCAAATGCTTGCATTTTTAAATCTTTTTTTTTTCTTTCTTTCTTTTAAGAGAAGTTAATTGTGAAAGCAATGTTTGGTGAAGTGTTATTTGGTCAAGAAATGTACTAACTCCTTGTAATAGAGCATTCCAAGAACTTTACCCATAAGAAAATAAATGTGCCTGTTTTCACTTAGACTCCATAAAAATTACAGTTGTTTTGGAAGAAGGAATGGTTCCCCTGTAACATAATGGATATTCAACAACTCAGATGCATTTGGGGAATGACTTCCCACCCACCTCCGAAAGGAAAACAGACAACCGGTGTAAGATTACTGGTAAAGCCCAGACCATGCATTACGACTCACACTCAAGAAAAACTTCCTTGCTAATGCTTAACTTGTTATCGTAACCACTTTTGATTTTTCAGAACTTCCTAGCTACTTTTTAACTGTTTTCAATCAGGAAAACTGGACAGAGTACAGCCAATCCAGTTGTCAGGCCCTCTGAAGAAGGTCTAGCCTCCATGACCTTTGAGAATTCCCCATTGTTTTAACTTTTTGCCAACCTTGAAAAATCTAGAGGTCACAAGACATTAGCCATTGGCAAGGCCATGATGGGAGTCTACATTTCTTGATGGATGTTTAAAAAGAGGGTGGACAAACAATCCCTGTGATAAAATGTATTTTAAGACAGTGGTCTTGGAGATACAAGAGTGAGGGGAGGTAGAAATGACTAGTAAATTTATTCATAACAGGGAAAAAGAATAAGGAATATACCCCAGAACTAGAAGCTCTGCAAGGGACTGCAGTAAAATAATGCTCATATGCTCATATGTGCAAATTTATACCTCATAAGAAAACATACATAAACCAATGTTTTAGCGTCAGTTTTGCTGACAAGATCAGGAGACATGAGCCAAACATCTGCATTGAATGATAGTCACAGCAAAAATGTTCTTTTTCCACTGTCAGGCCATGACAGAATGTTTGCTGCTTTCACCTCAAGTTGAGAGGAGACCCCAAGGGAAGCTCCTGTGCTGTGAGCATTGCTGATGTTTCCCTTGTAGCTCTAATTTGTATTTTGAGATAAGGTTGGAGGAGCGGACTTTTTTCATACCTTTGGTTTGCTCATTAGCCTGCAAATATCTTTCACATCTATGCAGTACCCTGTGCATTGTTTAACTATTATTTTTTATTTAGCTTTTATAGGGTACCAAAAATGTGGTTGGAGTTAAGTACCTTTTCTGCTTTTCCAGCTACAGTGGAAATTATTTTTGTTTGAAACTCTTCAAAAGAAAAAAAGTGGTGGTGGTGGTGGGGGGAAACATAAAAATAAATCAGGACCCAGAAGAGGTTTTTCAGAACTCATGTGTTCAGATGCCCTGACAAGGGAGTTCCTGTGGGTTGCCCATGGGTTCTCTGGGAAAGCGGGATGTCTTCACTGAGTGTCCTAGGTGGCTATTAAATTTAGTGTACTTTCTGGCTTGGTGGCTTTTTGACCTTGGGCTGGTCAGATAGCAATCTTGCGGGAACTGAGCAATGGCTACAAATATCAAAGTTGTAAAGTAAATGTCAAATCAAAGAGATTTCTGGCTGAATTCTTAGTAGTAAGTGTGAACATACCTCCAGGAACATCTGGCTCCCTGAAATACTGAAAACAAAAACAAAAAGAAAACTAGTTCTGAATTCTTCTCCATCCATGCCATGTAGATAGGTCTTTTCTTGCTCCTGTATCAGCAAGCCAGGAACCACACCCTCTGTTGTTCAGTGGGAAGTGGCTTGTTACCTTCATCCAGCAACACCCTAGATGTCCATGGTCACAGTTGTGAACTTACTGTTAAGGTTTGAACTTACAGACCTTCCCAAGGGACTTGCCTTCCAGTTGCAGAGCTGTCTTTAATTAGGGAATGACCTCTGAGTACAAAAATGCTTTGTAAGGGAAAGACAGGTAAAGAGATTTAGAGAGCCAAAGGGAGAAATGTTTTACTCCTACACTCTTGCTTTTCCATACCAAACCCTGGACGATATAGTATTGGAAAACACTTTTATCTAATTATTCTATTTCTTTCCTCTTTTCTTTCCACTGGGGAAACTTTCTTCCTTTTATGAATAATCTTTCAGAGGACTTCTTCCTCAGGTTTAAAGCATTATAGCCTTCAACCCGGAAATTATAATTAGGCTGGTTTTTAAATACCATGTGTTCATTTTGTCTTTGCAATTAACAAAAGGAGGTATCACTGTGATCAAGCTTTAAGATGCCTGTATTCATATGCTTGTATTTATAACTGAACACACACTGTGGGTCCAACTATGGCCCAAAGGGTAGCTATCAGCCCCCTTCTCAGAGTTGCCCTGTTGCTCCTCTGGGCCTTGGGAAAGCCCAAATTGCTGTAGTTCACTGGACCTGGTCATCTACCAAAAATGAGCAGAGTGCCTGAACACCATTGATCTTGATGGGCAGCCAAGGTCACTTTCCATGTCCAAACGAAGAACAGCAGGAAGAACTATTTCAATAATTGTTGAATAAAGACAATAGGAGGGAAGAGGCTGCCGCTTGCCTAAAGTTCACCAACATCTTCAACTCTTTATGCACAAAGAATCAAGCCTCCATTAGAGCAGCTAAAACACTACACTTCTCAGCCACCTGTGAGAAATAAGCAGAAGATTACTGAGGTGGTATAATAAAGAGTCTGACTCCATTTCTGATACCTGACTGCTTTCAACCCCCACCTCCCTTCCTCTTCTGCCCCACATCTAGGAAGCTGATAAGGAAGCCTGGGTACTCTCTCCTTTGATGTGGTGGAAAGTTTCAATCCCACAAGCTCCTACCCACATGCAGGAGATCTCACCCTGGCTTAATCTCCTACCTTCCATAAAAGACAAAGCAGTCTCCTTTTGCTGCTGTCTTAAGCTGTTTTTGGATCATCCTGAGAGCCTGCCTTTGTCACCCCACAAAACCTCATTATGTCAGTAGTAAACATTTCCATACTCTCCTGGTGGATGCATGTACGGTATCATCAGTTTCAACACCTGAACCAAATTTCAGGTAAGGTGTCCATCCACCTCTGGAAGACCTCTTTTATTTACTTACCTGGATGTGTCAGTCTTGCCCTTCAGTCTTTCCCTATTCCTGCTGGTGGTATAACAGCCAGCCCTCTTGCAATACGGAGAAGCAAACCTGTGTTAAGAATGGCCGAGTAGAAAGAAAGAGGGAACCTACATCCCTGGTGACATTTTGAATTACCCTCTCATCCCTGCACTGCCTGCTTCTGAGTCTCTCAAGTCATGAAAACAAGACAAATTTGTTCAGTTGCTTGTAGCTGAAGACATTTCCAACTATAGGACTGTGACTGAGCTGTGTCTTGACCTCATAAATGGAAATTAGTACTTTTGCCAGGATGTGAACAGGTGAATATCAAAATATTTGAAATACCTAGGACTAAGTCACTCTCAGTGGAGTGTCCCTGTAACTAAGGGCATTCACTGAATCTTTTCTGGGCTGGATTCCTTTAGGGAGAAACAAGCCTACGTAAGCTCACAGAGAGAACCCGTTTTCATAGTTGGAAAATGGTCTGGAAATTGGTCTACAGTAGAAATTGGAGAGAAGTTCAGAACGAAGAATTTTGGTTGGGAAGACACCCATATATCTAACTCATACTGTGAATGTACCTAAGAGAACCAAAGTGTCAGAAAGAAAGGGGACTGCTTACTGAGTACCAATTCTTTTGCTGGTAATGTGTTAGATGTGCAAAGAGAAGAGAATATAAGCTTCCTTCCCTTAACACTTGGTGGAGGAGTTAGTGCAAGCATGCTAAAAGGTCTTGAAGGGAATGACAACAGCCTTCTTCAAATATAATTAGAATTTGATTTGGCTAAATTGACACAAGAAGCCAGTGCAAGTGATGATGAAGAAAACCATGTGAGCCAGATACAGGAAACTGATTAAAGCTAGATCCCCATCACTTCCTCAATAAGCTAAATAGTATGTCCCATCCTGACCTGGCAGATAATGCAGAAAGGGGAGATAGCTGGAGGCAGGCCCCCTGATGGTGTGGTTTTTCCATATAAGCAAGAAACAACACAGCATTTATTTTTTTTAGGAAATGAGTAAATACCAAGTTTATAGGCAAAAGGAAGTAACAATATAATTGCAGAATAGAAATGTTAACGTAGTCTAAATCACCTGTCTTTACAAAAATGACATATTTATTCCAGAGATAATCATCTCTGACTGGAGCTCATCAAAGTTCCAAGTATTTTATCTTCACATTTCTCTTTATTGTTGGTAAAAGTTAACAGACAACTTCCAGAGTGCATCACAGACCAATAGCCACTGACGTGAAGCAGTTTTTAAAAGTAATTTTAAGTACTCACTATCTTAGTATTTTTGACAGTCCATATGTCAGAGATAAAATGATAAACATTCATGTTGTTGATAGAATGAGCACACAATCAAAGAAAACAAGGAGGAAAATTCCCCTTACAAGGCTCCCATCACAGCCCTGCCTGGGGTAGCAGTGGGAGTGTCTATACCTTCTTTTGCAGGAGTAACAAATAAGCTCAAATTTCAGCTCAACTCTTTGGGCAAAAGAAGAGAGTTTAGTCAAAACCTGAAGCAGTTTGTTGACAGATTTTCTAACAAACAAAGGCAAAAGGAAAAGGGAGGAAACTTCCTAAACTACTTCAGGAAAAGCCCCAAACCAGAGTCTTTGCGTCCAAAAACCTGTTAAATCTACTGAAACTATTTCTGACCATATTGATTTTTTCTGGAAAGTGAAGGTCTCAGTTAAACTCCCAGCATTTCTTGATTTTAGCAGGAAACTACTTTACGTGGGTGTCTGGACATCACTCTCTGCTGAAGCGTGGAGAAAGTGATCTAGCAACACACCCAACCTGCCTGACAGGTACTGCCTCTACCTGGATGGCTTATTCATGAGTCAGAAAACACCTCTGTTGTCAGTCTTGCATTTTATTTCATTCCTAAACTTGTCAGACTTGGGATGCTGAACAAATTTTAAAATTCAGAAATATGGATCATTGTAAAAACCAGTCACTCACTACAGCTTTCCAAATAGCAGATGTCTTTATGCATAAACTCCCATTTATTGAAATGTTTATATAGGCAAGAAGGAACTCTATAATAATACTAATGACAGCACTCAAGCTGGGTCTCTATAACCACAGGAATATCAGACATTGAAGCTTTGGTTGTGGTTTCAGGGCACTGTTGGCCTGTTCACAAAAGTGAAGCACTCTTTCATGAATTGGAGATCTTTAGACCTAGCCTTAGTCAGTCCTTCAAAGAGATCAAAAAGTCATGAAGTTCCTTAATTGCCTTTGTTATATCTTGCTGGAAAGAAGTTTCATTTGGGTGTTTCTTTTTCATCTACGTGGAACCCAGGGCTGCAGTAACTAATCACTTTACCATATTGTATAGAACTTTTATTCAAAATATGATTCAGGGTTTATTACATATATTAATGTAATATATCTGACTATGACAGCATAAGGGAGGTAGAAGGGAACAAAGCTGTGTTGCAGTGAGGAGATGACACAGATGGTAACTTGCATCCACAGGAACAAATGAAGAGAATAAGAAATGAAAAATACAAAGATTGATATAACAAAGTCCTTAGATACATACTTTCCCTTCTTATCTTAGCTTCCTTAAAAGATATAAAATTCTATAAAGTAATAATTACAGCAATTTATTGTGCTTGTAACATATAGAGAGATAATATGTATAACAATAATATTATCAAAAAAGGGGAAAGAAGGGCTTTGTAAGAGAAAAGTATCTATGTCTCACTGGTATTAAGTTAGTATAAATCTAAAGTCAATTTTGATAAGTCAAGACATATACCATAAACCCTAGAAAATAACTTACTCTAGGCCACTAAGAAAATAACTAAAAAATATAGTTGAAAAGTCATTGGAGGAATTAAACTATTATGCTAAAATATGCATTTAATGCAAAAGAGAATAGTAAAGGAGGAACAGAGGAACAAAATGTGACAGGAGACTTACAGAAAGCAAAAAGGAAAATGGAAGATGTAAATTGGATATGGACTTGAACAACACTATAAACAAGAACTAACAAACATTTATAGACCATTTTACTTAACAATAGAATATATAATTTTCTCAAGTGCACAGGGAACACTTTCCCAGAAAGACCATATGCTAGGTTCAGTAAATTTCAAAGGCTGGAAATCATGTAAAGTATGTTCTCTGAACCATAATGGAGTGAAATTAGAAATCTAAAATAAAAAGTAATTTGAGAAATTAACAAATATCTGGAAATTAAACAGCACATCCCTAAATAACCAAAGAATAAATCACAAAGGAAAATAAGAAATACTTTGAGATGAATAAAAACTAAACACAGCATATCAAAACATACAGGATACGAGTAAAGCAATGCTTATAAGGAAATGCATTGCCATAAACACCTACATTGAAAAGGAAGAAAGATCTCAAATCAATAACCCAAACTTCACCTTAAGACACTGGAAAAACAAGAGAAAACTGAAGGTGAAGTAAGCATAAGGAGTAAATAGTAAAAATTAGAGTGGAAATTAATGAAATGGAGATTAGAAAGAACATGTAAAAATTAATTAAACCAAAAGTTAGTTCCTTGAAAAGACCAACAAAATTGACAATGCTTTGATTAGATTGACTAAGAAAAAGAATTAAAAACTCAAATTATTAAAATCAAGAATGGAAAAGCAGATTGGTCATCATTACCAATCTTATAGAAATAAAAATGATTATAAGGGAATAGTATGAACTGCTCTGTGTCATGGGCATATATGACATGGACAAGTTCTTAGAAAAACACAAACTACTGCAATTGACTCAAGAAGAAACAAAATCAGAATACACATATAACAAGTAAAAAGATTAAATTACTAACTTAAAACTTCTTGCAAAGAAAGGCCCAGGCCCAGATGACTTGACTAGTACATTTTACCAAACACTTAAACAAAAATTAATAGCAACTATTCAAGGGGTACATAGGTGGCTCAGTCGGTTAAGCATCCAACTCTTGATTTCAGCTCAGATCATGATCTCAGGGTTATACAATCCAGCCCTACGTCGTCAGGGTCTGCGCTGGGTATGGAGCCTGCTTAAGATTCTGTCTCTCCCTCTGCCCCGACTCCCCCCAAAATAAAAAAGAATAAATAGCAACTATTCAAAAATTATTTGAGCAAGTAGAAAAGGAGGGAACAATTTTCAACTCATTCTATGGGATCAATATTACACAGATACAAAAACCAAACAAATACATCATAAGACAACTCTTAAAACTACAGACCAATGTCTTTTATGAATACAGACCAAAAAAATCCTCAGCAAAATACCAGCAAACTGAATCCAACAACATATAAGAAGGATTATCCACTATGACCAAGTGGAATATATCCCCAAAATGTAAGGCTGCTTTAACATCCAACAATCAATCAATGTAACACACCATATTGATAAAATAAAGGACAAAACCATATGATCATTTCAAAAGAACAGAAAAAGCATTTGACAAAACCTAACACCCATTCATGATAAAAAAATAAAACACTCAACAAACTAGGAAGAGACTAAACTCTCTTCAACACAATAAAGGACATAAAAAAAAAATCCACAGATAAGATTATACTTAATGATGAAAGATTGAATGCTTCTTCCCCAAGACTGGGAATAATACCAACATGTCCATTCTCACCATGGGTATTTGACATTATAATGGAAGGTCTAGCTTGAGAAATTAGGCAAGCAAAAGGAAGAAAACCCATCTAGATTGTAAAGGAAGAAGGAAAATTATCTCTATTTGCATATGGCATTATCTTGTATGTATAAAATCTAAAGAATCCACTAAAAAAATCATGAGTTCAGCAAGATTGCAGGATAAAAGATCAATTTACAAACATCAATTTTATTGCTATATGCTAGCAATGAACAATTTGAAAATGACATTAAGAAAGCAATTCCATTTTTGATAGCATCAAAAATATTTAGGAATAAACTTAACAAAAATAGTATAAGACTTACACACTGAGAACTACAAAAAATCGTTGAAAGGAATTAAAAGCAAAATAAATGAGAAAGTATTTCATGTTCATGGATTGAAAGACTTTATATTGTTAAAATGGCAATATTCCTCAAATTGATCTGCAGATTCAGTGCAGTACCTATCAAAATCTCAGCTGGTTGTGTTTCAGAAATTGACAATTCACATGAAAATCCAAAGGACAAAGAATAGCTGGCACAATACTAAAAAAGACCAAAGTTGAGGAACTCACACTTCCTGATTTCAAAACCTGTTACAAAACTGCAATAAACAAGACAGTATAGTACTGGAATAAGGACAGATCAATAAAATAGAATAGAGGCCCCAAATAAACTCTCACATTTTTGATCAGCTAGTTTCAACAAGCGGTCATGATAGTTCAATGGGGCCAGAAAAGTCTTTTTGACAAATCATGCTGGCAGAACTGGATGTCCACTTGCAAAAAAATGAAGTTGGATGCCTTTGTTACACTACACCAAAAAACTAACTCAAAATAGACTATAGAGCTACATGCAAGAGCTAAAATTATATGACTCTTGAGAGGAAACATGAAAGTAAGGCTTTAAATATCATGTAAAAAAAATCCATAAGTAACAAAAGGAAAAAATAGATACATTGGAACTTAGCAAAATTGAAAACTTTTATGTTGCAAATCACACCAAGAAAGTGGAAACACAACCCACAGAATGAAAGAAAATATTTTCAAATCACATATCTGATAAGGGACTTGTGTCTATATTTTTAGCAACTCAGTAATAAAAAATGGAATTTAAAAAATGGGTGATTGATCTGAATGACATTTCTTCAGAGAAGATAAGCAGCTGGTCAATAAGCACATGAAAAAATGCTCAACATCATTAGTCATTAGGGGAATGCACATCAAAACCACGATGAGTTACCACTTGGCACCCCCACAAGGATAATGATCATGAAAAAGACATGAAATGTGAAGAAACTGGAACCTCCTATGTTCCTGGTGGTGATGCAGAGTGGTTGCACCAGCTTGTGAAACAGTTTGGCAGTTCCTCAAAATGGGAAACGGAGTTATATGATCTAGTAATTCTATTCCTGGGTATGGGCCCAAGAGAAATGAAAACACAAATTCACACAAGAACTTGTACATGAATGTTCAAGCAGCACTATTCAAAATTGCCAAAGAGTAGAAATAACCCAAATGCCATCCACCGATGAATGCATAAGTGAGATATAGTTTATTTATATTCCATGTTATTCATCAGTAAAAAAGGGATGAATTACTGACACCTGCCACAATATGGATGAACCTTGGAAACATGATGCTAAGTGAAAGAAACCAGACACAAAAAGTCACATACCATATAATTCCATTGATATGAAATAGACACAACAGGGAAATCTGTAGAGAGCGCAAGTAGATTGTTGATTGTCTAGGGCTTGGAGAGAGGGGGTGGGAAGGGCAGTGACATGACAGTGAAAGTGTATGAAAGTGTAACTTTTTCAACTTTACATCAAAATGTAAAATTGATTGTGATGATTGCACAAGCCTGTGAACAAACAACATTGAATGACACACTCTAAATGTGTACATTTTTTTGGTATGTGAATGATAACTCAATAAAGGTGTTAAAAATCTAATCCATATAAATCAGTCATGTAGTATGAGTTTGGTTTCCTTAGAAAAATTATTACAGGAGCATTTTTGACGTGTTGCCACTGTTGACATTTTGGGCTAAGTCATTATTTGTCGTTGGGGAGTGTCCCTTTGTCCTGTGCATTGTAGGATGTTTGGATGTATCCTTGGCCTCTACCCACCAGGAGCCAGCAATGTTCCTTCCCCCAGGTATGACAACCAAAACTACCTCTGACATTGATAAATGTCCCTGGGGGGGGGTGCAAACTGTTCCCATTTGAGAACCACCGTGCAGAGTGCTTAACAGCAGTAACTATACAAAATCAACATTTCAGCTCTTACTAACCCTTTAGGCTGCTAGAACCTTAAACACTTACCCTTTATTTCTCACAACAAAACTAGAGAATAGATTGTTTTTGTTACTTTCAACTTTTGTCCTGGAGCTCAAGGGGAAGCCACTGAGGAAAATGGTCTAGGTGCAATTACAACTTTCCACAGATTGGTGCCTGCACTGTGTTTCTGTTTAACTGCTATACTCGGGGTTGTAATTTAGCCTGTGTCTAATGAAATGCTAAATTTGCTTGTCACACGTTTAGTAGACAGTCCTCTTAAATAAGAAAATATTTAGAAAAGTAAAAATGCATTTATCTTTTATTCTATTATTGGTTATAGAGTAAATATCATGAATATCTATGCAAAGTAAGAAAAAAAGCAAGCAGGATTCCATGGAGATTTAAATAAAAATGTTTCACTTGAATTTAATTGTTTCTGGCAACTTAGCCAAGTGAACTTCTCAATCTGTATTCAACGAGTCCCACAAAAACTCCAGTGATTGTAAAGCACAAAAGTTGATTTCCAAGTAAAGCAAGAAGGCATGTGATTGATTCTACCACTGCTTGACACAAAGCTGAAAAGGAACGAATGAGAAAGATTAATCGTCTTGAAACCCCAGGAGAGGCCAGAATCAGAACTGTGAGTCCCGGGGAGGAAAAAAAAAATGAGAAAAATGTGACGAATGTGACAAGAGGGTGTTGAATCAGTCACTGATAAAAGGCAGTGGGTCACTCCCTCACCGAGTTGCAGCAATAGAAACAAATAAGGAAAGCCAAGAGCCAATGCAATGGGAAAACATGTCGGTTTTATGCACACATCCTCACAAACACATTACTCACCACCGAGTAGTAATGCTCATCGTCATGTACTCACTTCATGCTATGAAAATTGGATGTCTCACATTGACTGACTTTCCCTCCACAGCAAAATCATGCAGTCTTTCCACTGCTGACCTCCCATGCTAATGCAATACCCCACCATGTGCTCCCGGATGTCTACAAAGGACACCAGGATGGGGGCGGGTGGGTGGCAGGTGGTCTGGGGAGTGCCCTCTGCCTTTCCACATTGCCCCGGATCAGCCAGGAGCTCAGCCAGTATTTTCCAGCTCATTTGCGTTAGTGATTTCTTGCCTTACCCTGCGCTTATTTCTTTTTCCAATCTATCCGATTCAAAGAAACGGACACCATCAAAGTCGTGCTCCCATCCTAAACTTTACACTCACACCCTGATCTGAATAACCTGGCATCACCTTGTTTCCTCTTCTTGTGACTAAATCTTATCCTGGACTTTTTAATCTTAAAGTTCTGCCCGCTGAGCTTCCAGTTCCAAAACCCAAATGACCATGGCCACATGCTAGGAGAACGGGAGGCGTCTAGCCACCAAGCTGTCTGCCGTGCAAAGCCATTCTGCACCCTTCTTGGCTTTAACACTTACCACTCAGACTGGTCCTGTTTTGTTCCTCTGGGATATCCTGGACTCCAGTGTTGAGGGCAGGAGAAGATGAGGAAGCCCTCCACGCAGACAGTGTGTGAACACTGGGTGTGTGAGCCCTCACCTGCGTGTGTCTCTCTGTTGCTACATGTGGAGTGCAAAGTAGAATGAGAACTTCCAGTCCTCTAAAGGAGGGCACCAGGGCCGTGGATGTTAAAGCTCTTCTCTGCAGACTTTGTAGTCTCACAAGGAATTTCTTCCACGTCTTGGAGTTGACAGGAATTGGACAAGCCTTGGTCTTACCACAACCCAGCGCATTGGGCAATCTAAGGGCGGGACTCTCCCTCAATGTTGGGGTTGCCAGTTCAGTAGGGCCTGAAGTTCCTTTTCTGAAAAGGAAAGTCCATGCTGTGGCAAAACTGACAAAACATGGTTTTTTGTTTGTTTGTTTTGTATTTGGGGGCGTTCCACTTTTAATCAACCTGAGTAAGAAAAAAAAAAGCGTGTTACCATCAAAGAAAGAATCACCTGGTTAAAATGTTCCATAAAATGCAGACTTTCCCCCACTTTGGATATTTTCCCCTCTTTGTCCTCCTGCTCTGCTGTTGGGACAACTACTTTTTTTTTTTTTTTTGAGGAAGTTGAACAAAATTTAAATAGAGTTGTGCTGGCATATTTTCCTATGTTGTTTGGGAGAGATTAAAATACATCAACTTTCCTGACTGCCTCAAACTTCATACAACTCCAGCCCTCCATCAAAATTCTCCTTTTGATGATAAATGGTTCTCTTACAATTCTGAGCCTCAGAGAGGATGGTTATATTTTTGCCGTCTACTGAGTGTTGATGGAACTGCATTTGCTGCTGCAAGCCATAGTATCCTTGTTCTGTGCCCAATGCTTCCAAGAAAATAGAGGTCTCAGCAATGATGAACAATTTAGGAAACACAAATATGTAATATATCACTTAGAGCATCAAGAGGGACACCTGAGATGTTAATTTTATTTTTAGAACTATTTTTTTTTCCAGAAGAGGATATGTTCCATATTTTAACTCTCCAGTTTTTCTTTGTGTTGAATCTGAGGAGATATCCCTGAGACCAGGTTGGATAATAATGTAGGTCAGGTTGTAAATATTGTGCTCCAAATATTTAAAAATACCTCATAGCATTAAAAAAAAAAAGCTCAAAAGAGGTGCCAGAAACATCCGATTTGTTACTAAAGCAGATGGGAGGGAGTGGAGTGGATTTTGGTTTTGGAAATGCAGGAACCTAAATCTTCAATACCCAAACAGGGACAGAAGTTGAGGTCTTGGAACCAGGCAAAGCAAGAGCAGGAACTGAGATTACCCCATTAGGAACAGACTGTGAAAGCTGGACTGGAAAATTACCTACACATTAGGACAGGGTTACGACAAGGAAGACTATCTCTTTCTGTCTGGATTTGGATGCAAAGGTAGAAATATCCTTAATAATCCAATAGCATAGCCCTTTCCAATCACAAAGTTAGGGTTCAAATTTGCAGTCCTCCATTTTGTCCAGGAATTCCCTAGCTATGAAATAAGCATAAAACTTGTTCCAGGCTAGTGTATCCCTTTGGAATCTTAGGAGATAAGCAAAAAAAAAAAAAAAAAGCACAGAAAACAAAAAACAAAACAAAACAAAACAACAACAACAAAAACAAAAAAACCCTCTCTTGAGAAAAACTCTGATAACCCAGACCACATGAAACAAAAAGCAAACCCCAATGAAGATTAGTTCCCATTAAAAAAAAATAAAATATGCAAGGACACAATACACTCTATAAGGGGGTGAGGAGGCACATATTAAATATCAGAATTAGAATTCTAGTAGCAAGGGTATAAGAAGACAATTGAAAGAGAATATAAGATAAGTGTGTTTAAAATGATTAAAGATATAGGTTAAAAAATGCTAGTGAAAAGGAAAACAGATTGGGAAAAACCAAGCTATAGCTTTGTGAAATAAAACGCAGTTACTGAAATTAAAATCTCAGTTGGCAGGCTAAGTTAACAGAAGAGATATGGCTGAAGAGAATATTAGTGAACTGGAAGACAGATATGAGAAAATTACTAACAATGCAGCAGGGAGAGAGAAAGAAATGAGAAATATGAGAAGATAAATAACTCTAACATATATTGTATAGATGTCCCAGAAAGAAAATAGAAGAAGTAAGGCAGATGCAAAATTCAAGGAAATGATTGTTGAGAATTTTCTAAAGCAGACAGAGAAAGACAAATACGGTATGATTTCACTTATATGTGGAATCCAAGAAACCAACCAACCAAACAACCACAGAAGTACAAACTCAAATATAGAGAACAAACTGATGGTCACCAGAGGGGAGGTGGGTGGACGGATGGGTAAAATAGGTAAAGGGGAGTAAGAGGTACACACTTCCAGTTACAAGATCAATACATCATGAAGATGAAAAGTACAGTATGAGAAATAAAGTCAATAATATTGTCATAAAGTATGGTGACAGACATCAGGGCGAGCACTGAATAATGTACAGAATTGTCAAATCAATATGTTACACACTTGGAACTAATACAACATTGCATGTCAATTACATTTCAAAGCCTAAACCCAGCAGGAGAAGAGAAATAATAAAGATCAGAGCAGAAATCAATGAAATAGAAACCAAAAGAACAGTAGAACAGATCAATGAAACTAGGAGCTGGTTCTTTGAAAGAATTAACCAGATTGATAAACCCCTGGCCAGACTTATCAAAAAGAAAAGAGAAATGACCCAAATGAACAAAATCATGAATGAAAGAGGAGAGATCACAGCCAACACCAAAGAAATACAAACAATTCTAAGAACATATTATGAGCAACTCTATCCAGCAAATTAGATAACCTGGAAGAAATGGGTGCATTCGTAGAGATGTATCAACTACCAAAACTGAACCAGGAAGAAATAGAAAACCTGAACAGACCTATAACCCCTAAGGGAATTGAAGCAGTCATCAAAAATCACCCAACAAACAAAAGTCCAGGGCCAGATGGCTTCCCAGGGGAATTCTACCAAACATTTGAAGAAGAATTAATACCTATTCTCCTGAAACTGTTCCAAAAAATAGAAATGGAAGGAAAACTTCCAAACTTGTTTTATGAAGCCACCATTACCTTGATCCCAAAACCAGACAAAGACCCCACCAAAAAGGAGCATTACAGACCAATATTCTTGATGAACATGGATGCAAAAATTCTCACCAAAATACTAGCCAATAGGATCCAATAGTACATTAAAAGGATTATTCACCATGACCAAGTGGGATTTATCCCTGGGCTGCAGGGTTGGTTCAACATCCGCAAATCAATCAACGTGATACAATACATTAACAAAAGAAAGAACAAGAATCATACGATCCTCTCAATAGATGCAGAAAAAGCATTTGACAAAGTACAGCATCCTTTCTTGATCAAAACTCTTCAGAGTATAGGGATAGAGGGTACATACCTCAAGATCATAAAAGCCATCTATGAAAAACCTACAGCGAATATCATTGTCAATGGGGAAAAGCTGAGAGCTTTCCCCCTAAGGTCAGGAACGCGGCAGGGATGACCACTATCACCACTGCTATTCAACATAGTACTAGAAGTCCTAGCCACAGCAATCAGACAACAAAAAGAAATGAAAGGCATCCAAATCGGCAAGGAGAAAGTCAAACTCTCACTTTGCAGATGATATGATACTTATGTGGAAAACCCAAAAGACTCCACCCCAAAACTGCTAGAACTCATACAGGAATTCAGTCAAGTGGCAGGATATAAAATCAATGCACAGAAATCAGTGGAATTCCTACAACAACAAGACAGAAGAGAGACAAATCAAGGAGTCGATCCCATTTACAATTGCACCCAAAACCATAAGATACCTGGGAATAAATTTAACCAAAGAGGCAAAAGATCTGTACTCAGAAAACTATAAAATACTCATGAAAGAAATTGAGGAAGACACAAAGAAATGGAAAAACGTTCCATGCTCATGGATTGGAAGAACCAACATTGTGAAGATGTCAATGCTACCTAGAGCCATCTACACATTCAATGCAATCCCCATCAAAATACCATCCACTTTTTTCAAAGAAATGGAACAAATAATCTTAAAATTTGTATGGAACCAGAAGAGACCCCGAATAGCCAGAGGAATCTTGAAAAAGAAAAGCAAAGCTGGCGGCATCACAATTCCAGACTTCCAGCTCTATTACAAAGTTGTCATCATCAAGACAGTATGGTACTGGCACAAAAACAGACACATAGATCAGTGGAATAGAATAGAGAGCCCAGAAATGGACCCTCAACTCTATGGTCAACTCATTTTTGACAAAGCAGGAAAGAATGTCCAATGGCAAAAAGACAGTCTCTTCAACAAATGGTGTTGGGAAAATTGGACAGCCACATGCAGAAGAATGAAACTGGACCATTTCCTTACACCACATACAAAAATAGACTCCAGATGGTTGAAAGACCTAAACGTGAGACAGGAGTCCATCAACATCCTAAAGGAGAACACAGGCAGCAACCGCTTCGACCTCAGCCGAGGCAACTTCTTTCTAGAAACATCGCCAAAGGCAAGGGAAGCAAGGGCAAAAATGAACTCTTGGGATTTCATCAAGATAAAAAGCTTTTGCACAGCAAAAGAAACAGTCCACAAAACCAAAAGACAACCGACAGAATGGGAGAAAATATTTGCAAATGACATATCAGATAAAGGGCTAGTATCCAAATTCTCTAAAGAACTTATCAAACTCGACACCCAAAGAACAAATAATCCAATCAAGAAATGGGCAGAAGACATGAACAGACATTTTTCCAAAGAAGACCTCCAAATGGCCAACAGACACATGAAAAATTGCTCAACATCGCTCGGCATCAGGGAAATCCAAATGACAACCTCAATGAGATACCACCTCACACCCATCAGAATGGCTAAAATTAACAAGTCAGGAAACGACAGATGTTGGCAGGGATGCGGAGAAAGGGGAACCCTCCTACACTGTTGGTGGGAATGCAAGCTGGTGCAACCCCTCTGGAAAACAGTATGGAGGTTCCTGAAACAGTTGAAAATAGAGCTACCATACAACCCAGCAATTGTACTACTGGGTATTTACCACAAAGATACAAATGTAGGGATCCAAAGGGGTACGTGCACCCCAATGTTTATAGCAGCAATTTCCACAATAGCCAAACTGTGGAAAGAGCCAAGATGTCCATCGACAGATGAATGGATAAAGAAGCTGTGGTATATATACACAATGGAATATTATGCAGCCATCAAAAGGAATGAGATCTTACCATTTGCAATGACGTGGATGAAACTGGAGGGTGTTATGCTAAGTGAAATAAGTCAGTCAGAGAAAGACATATATCATATGACCTCACTGATATGAGGAATTCTTAATCTCAGGAAAGAAACTGAGGGTTGCTGGAGTGGTGGGGGGTGGGAGGGATGGGGTGGCTGGGGTGATAGACACTGGGTAGGGTATGTGCTATGGTGAGCGCTGTGAATTGTGCAAGACTGTTGAATCACAGATCTGTACTTCTGAAACAAATAATGCAATATGTATTAAGAAAAAAAAGAAGAAGAAGATAGCAGGAGGGGAAGAATGAAGGGGAGTAAGTCGGAGGGGGAGTCGAACTATGAGAGACGATGGACTCTGAGAAACAAACTGAGGGTTCTAGAGGGGAGGGGGTTGGGGGGATGGGTTAGCCTGGTGATGGGTATTAAAGAGGGCACGTTCTGCGTGGAGCACTGGGTGTTATGCACAAACAATGAATCATGGAACACTACATCAAAAACTAATGATGTAATGTATGGTGATTAACATAACAATAAAAAATTAAAAAAAATAAATCAATATATAGCATAATGATGAGGCCCAGCTAAATCAGGAGATGAGCCCAGCATGGAAGGTGGGAGGGAGTGATCCGGACTTAAATCAAGCCCCTGTGTTTCTACAGTTCATGAGAATGTCTGAGACAATCATTAACATTAGGACCCAGTTAAGTATGCATACTAAATATTTAAGTGTTACCAGTGAAAGACCAGAAGTACAATATATAACTTACAAGAGGAGACAAGTGGGAATTTTAGAAAAAATAAAACAAAAAAAACTTAATTTCTCAAAGAAAGGGTAACAGGACAAGAGAAGAAGCAAAATAATCATCATATGTCTAAAACTTAAATGGACATGGTAAAAATTAATTTTTTAATTGACCAAAATGGGCTGAGTTTATCAATTAGAAGATAGGGATTTTCAATTTTGATTTAAATATCCAACTCTGCTGTTTAAACTAAAAAAAAGTAAAGATATAAAAAAGATGGAAGAAAACTAATGTAGTTATTCATGGCAGACAAAATAGGCCTTAAGGCAAAAAACAAAATAAGACAAAAAATATTATCAGAAATCAAGAGGGTCACCACATCATGAAAGAAGAATAATTCAAGAAAAAGTATGTAAGGATTCTGAAATTTTGTGTTATCAGACTACCTAGCCTGAAAATAAAAACAGTCAAGATGAAGAAATTATCAGGTTAAAACTGAAACATCAGCAAGAAGAACTGAAAATTTTAACACATCCATCTCAGAAAAACAGATGAAACAAAAGAAATAATTAGGTATAAAAAGCATTTTAAGTGAGAGAACTAATAACTTGATGTAGTTAGCATCCATGGAAACCCTATCATAATGAGAGAACATAACGCTTTTATGCATCCATGAACATGCAAAAGTTGACCTTGTAATAAGTCACAAAGCAAATCTTTAAAACACCAAAGAACTTTTATAATGAGACCACGTTTTTTGGCACAATATTTTTAAAAATAGAAAATAATTATTGGAATCAATTTAAAACATATGTTTTAAACATTTGGAAATTTAAAAACACACTTCTAAATAAACCTGGCTTATAGAACCGGTCAAAGTGGATGATGGTTAGAAACGCATGAACTAGGTGTTATACTGACCTAATGAATCACTGAACATTATATCAAAAACTACTGATGTGCTATACCTTGGCTAATTGAATTTAAATTAAAAAATTAAATTAAATTTAAAAAATGCATGAAAATACAACCACTACATCCCCAAAATGGAGCAGTATTTTGAAGGAAATATATCGACTTCAGTAGGAATATGTATCACAATCATTAGGGAACAAAAGAGCAAGCCTTAAATTTAATGAGCTATGTAGTCAGTGTGAGAAGTTAGAAAAAGGACAGACTGAACCATAAAAAATGTTGCTCAAGAAACAAAATTAAAAGCCCCAAATAATGCAATGACAAATGAAGAAAAAGTAAGTAACGTCAACTATGTTAAAAGAATATTTTAACACCAGAAAATATATACGTAGAGAGAGAGAGGACACTATGTTAGAATAAAAGATAAGTCACATAAACTGAAAAAATGTCTGTGATAAAAGATTATTACATCTTTTATCTGCATCACACCCTGCAGTTTCCTATTTTGATAGCATATGCTCGATATACTTCTAAAAGCCAAAAGATTTTTATATAAAATAACATTTTTATGACATGCACATAAACAAGTTAGAAGCTGTGTTTCATTTATCTTTGAAATACCCCTGAGCTTAAAAATTAACAGGAGAAATTGTTGAGCTCAACACACCGAATGTTTAGTGATCTCTCACGTGGGGCACATCTAGAATTTAGGTCCCACTCTCTCTTCTCTGACAACCATCTGACGTATGCTCCCAGCTGCACGTTAAGGAACCTCTCTTATTCTATGATTTTTGTTGCACAGCTGAGGCAACCACAATAGGTAAACAATATTTTATTCTTACACCAACAAGTCACTTTTATGGTCAATCTTTTCTCTTGCTACTGCTCTAGATTCCCTTTGCAATATTATCAATGGTTTCATTTGAAAGTAAACTCGCAAAACCCAGAAAAGTGTTTATGACACCACATATTCTGAATTAGTAAATGAAAGGCATGAACAAAATCCTCAACTCAAATTATGCTCATGTGGAATCTTCTGGACACACAGATTAGTTGGAAGAGATGCCGAAATGACCTGTGTTCATAGTTCTATTTCTTACCAGTTAATGAGTTACTCTACAAGTCAGTTTTCTCATCCGTGAAAGTAAAATAATAATGATACTTTTCCCTGAGGATTGCTGTGGGTGAAATTGTGGGACACAATATTCTTAGTTTGCTGTTGGTGCTCTTTACATATTATACGCACTCTCTTACTTCCATAGATGTGGTAGCAGCATCAGTGAAAGTAATAAAGATTAATAATAAAAATAATAAATATTATTATTAAAATTATTAAAAATTAAAAATAATAACAAGGAACAATAATAGTTATTATTATATTTATGGAATATTATATAGCAGGTACTATACCAAACAGTTCCTATGCATTAACTCAGCCTTTGAACAACCACTTTGGGTAGTTACTATTATTATCATGCCCATTTTACAGATGAAGAAACTGAGGACTCCAGAGGTTAAATCAGAGGTGGGCAAACCGCAGCCTGCAGGCAGATCAGGCCACACCCATTTGCTTACCTATGGCGGCTTTCATGCTACACTGGCAGAGCTGAGTACTTGCCACAAAGGTTCATATGGCCCACAAAGCCTAAAATACTACTTTCTGGTTGATCCTTTACAGAAAAATCATGTAGGCTCCTGAGTTAGATAATTGTCCAAGTTCACACTAAGATGTCAGTCTTTAGGGCTAAATAGTACCTTCAAATTGAGAGGCTTCTTCCTGACCATGGTTTTATGACATAAATAATGTACTGCCTTTCTCCTGTTTTCTAACTGTTACATTCCCGGTATTGACAGCCTCTGTAACAAGTGAACCTGGGAATCTTGTGACTTCCTGTGATAGAAAGGTATCTCACAGATAGTCCACAGATGGTCAGTAAGGAGGTAGCTGGGCTGGAGGTGGGAAGGAAGGACTCTACTGCTTACAGTCATTCAAGGGTTGTGGCTGCCACAGATGCAAGGCCCCCCTGAAAGTCAACATCCAAGGCAAAGAGAGAGGAGGGTTCGATAGGTGTCTTGGAGCCAGGCCCAAAAGCTGCATGCATCACTTCCAACCACATCTCTTTGGCTATAACTCAGAAACATGGCTTTATTTATGCCAAGGATGCTGAGAAATGCAGCTTGTCAGGAAAGGGAAATGGGATTCATGTGCAATGGGCCAGCTTCTGCTAAAGGATGATTCTACAACTTCTTTTTTTCACTGACTATTTATTACACCTTCTACATTTTATCCATGCTGATGGGTGTAAATGGAGTTTGTTCATTTCCCTTCTATGTAGTATTCCGTTGTGTGGCTTTCCCACAATTTATGTGTGCATTCTACTATTGACAGGCCTCTGGATGGCTTCCAATTTCGGGTTATTGCTAACAATGCTACAAAGAATGCATCTGAACTGATCTCCTCAGACATATAGAAAGGTCCCCTATTATATATAGGAACATGGAGAATGGCTGGGCCCATGGTCCATTGACATGTAGCTTTTACCAGATATCACTAAATTGCCCTGAAATGTACATGAAACAATTTACATGCCCAACAGGAATTAGGACCAGTTTCTCACTTGCTTCTCATGTGTTTTAAATTTTGTCCATTGGATGGGTATAAATAGCTCATTATTACTTCAATTGTTTCAAGAAATTTTGAAAAGCTTGACTTGTATCCAGCCTCTATAAAGAACTCTTCCCATTCAACACTAAAATGATAAATAATGCAATTGAGAAAGGGAGAAAAGATGTCAATAGACATTTCTCCCAAGAAGGCATAGAAATAGCCAATAAACACATGAAGACATACACAGCTTTATTAGTTACTGGGGAAATCAAGTAGAAACCATGACAAAATGTCACTTGCCCTCGAGGATGCTTCATTGTCCAAAGGCAGGCAATGACATGGGCTGGTGGGGTTTTGGAGAAACTGGAACCCCCATGCATTGCTGGTGTGATTGCAAAATGGTGAAGCTGCTTTGGAAAAATCTCTGGCAGTTTTTCAAAATGTTAACATGGAGTTACCATATTACCCCCCAGCAATTCAGTTCTAGGTAGATACTCGTGAGGAACAAAATATATGTTCACCCAAAAATGTGTACATAATGTTCATAGCAGTATTATTCATAATAGCCAAAAAGTCATCAATAGATGAATGGATCCATAAAATGTGGTCTATCCTTGAAATGGAATATTACTGAGGCTTAGAAATGAATGAAGTACTGATAATATGGCACAGCATGGATGAACTTTGAAAACATGACCCTAAGTGGAAGAAGCCAATCACAAAAAGCTACGTACTGTATGATTCCATTTATATGAAATGTACAGAATAGGCAAATTCATAGGAACAAAAAGCAGATTCATGTTTTCCTAGGAAGTGAGGGCAGGGGGGAATGGGGGGTGACTGCTAGTGGGGACAGAGTTTTGTTTTTGGTTTTTGTTTTTTTATTTGACAGAGAGAGACACAGCGAGAGAGGGAACACAAGCCGGGGGAGTGGGAGAGGAAGAAGCAGGCTTCCCGCAGAGCAGGGAGCCCGATGCGGGGCTCGATCCCAGGACGCTGGGATCATGACCTGAGCTGAAGGCAGACACTTAACGACAGAGCCACCCAGGCACCCCAAGGGGACAGAGTTTTTAGGGAGAAAGATGAAAATATCCTAAAATTAAATAGTGCAACAAATGGTTGCACAACCCTGTGAATGTAACAAAACCCATAAACTATATGTTTTAAAAGGGTGCGTTTGATGGTTTGGTGAATAAAGTTCAATAAAGCTGTCATTTTAAACAATCTAGAAAGGTAGACAGTATTTCCCTATGTCATTCAGTCATTCAAGTTGTTCATCTGTGATTTACCTATAAGTATTTGCCAAGTTTTATCAGCTATTTGTCCGCTTTTAGTTGATTTTAGGTGTTTTCTTACACCTGGTGGAGTGAATATCAACTCCCCTTCTTCTTTTGACCTCTGTTCTTTCGCTCTAACTGTCTTGATAATTCCCAAACTCTTCCAGAGAAACATAGAGATCAGCTTGTCATTTTCCACAAAAAACTCCTGGCTGGATTTTGTCTGAAATTAGATTAAATTCAGAGATCAACAGGGAATTCTCACCTTCGAGAAATGAAGTCTTCTCATTTGTGAGCATGACATGTCTCTCTGCCTTGAATTCCTCTGTACGTCTCTTGGTGGGTTTTTGTTTTGTTTTGTTTTGTTTACTTTTTCCACAAGCACCTCTGTGCTTCAGTGTCTTTTATTACATATAGGTATTATTTCTGTGTATGTTATAAATATAATGTGTGTTTGTATACATACATTTATATACATACATATATATGCATATATACAGAATTGATCGTCATTGTTCACAGATTCCATATTTGTAAATTTGCCTACCTTCTAAAATGTATCTGTAACTCCCAAATCTAGATTCATGGTGCCATCACTGTCATTTACAGACATGCACGCACAGATCAGTGAAAATTCTGAGATGTCCAGTTTTTTTTTAATATTTTATTTATTTATTCATGAGAGACAGAGAGAGAGAGAGAGAGAGAGGCAGAGGGAGAAGCAGTCTCCCAAGGAACAGGGAGCCCGATGCGGGACTCGATCCCAGGACCCCGGGATCATGACCCGAGCCGAAGGCAGACGCCCAACCATCTGAGCCACCCAGGCGCCCGAGATGTCCAGTTTTGATCTCTGTGGAGGCTAAGTGAGGCAATGCCCTGCCTCTTTGCTTCACTGTTTGCACTGTAAACAAGTGTCCTTCTTGCAACCTATTTAGTGTGACATTTTCCACATTTTTGTACTTTCTGTAGGTGTCTGTTTAAAATGCCTCCCACCCCTAGCATGGTGCTGAAATGCTGGCTGGTTGGTGTTTCTACATGCAAGAGGGCTGTAACGTGCCTTGTAAAGAGTATATGTGAGTTAGACAAACTTCATTCAGATAAGAGTTACAGTGCTGTTGGTCGCAAGTTCAATGTTTTGGTTTTTTTTTTTAAGATTTATTTATTTGAGAGAGAGAGAGAGCATGAGTGGATGAAGGGGCAGAGAGAGAGAATATCCAAGCAGACTCTTGCTGAGTGCAGAGTCCGATGTGGGCTGGATCTCAGGACCCATGAGATCACAACCTGAGTCAAAACCAAGTACTGCATGGAGCACTGGGTGTTATACGCAAACAATGAATCATGGAACACTGCATCAAAAACTAATGATGTACTGTATGGTGACTAACATAACATAATAAAATTAAATTAAGAAAAAACAAACCAAGAGTCAGGTGCTTAACCGACTGAGCCATCCAAGTGCCCCCACCAGATCAATGTTAATGAAATAATATATATTAAATAAATATAAATTTATGTATCTTTAAACAGAAGCACACACAAAACAAGTTTATGCATATATCTATCGATGAGAACATCGTGACCAGAGGCTTACAAGGACCTAACTTGTATTTCTCTAGGAGCAGTGGCTCAAGATGGACTAATTCAGTGTTCATGGTGACCTCATAGAATGTAAGTACTGTGAATAACTAGTATCAACTGTGTGAAAATATGCTCAAATACATATATATGTATAATTATAAATATATGTAATAAAAACATTTATGGGAATCTTATAGTTTTGTAAAAGGAATATTTTGACAAATTTAAACGAAATATTTTAAATAGTTCATGTAATCTTTCCTATGTAAAGGAATGCAATTTACTTTTTTGCACTATTTTTCTCCCTGGCAAGGTTGCTAAAATGTGTTTTCTCTAAAATCTTCCATGCGATATTGAACAGAAAAGAGTGAGCACCCTTCCTGGTTTTATAGGAAACGCTTATAAAGTTTCACTATTAAGGGCGCCTGGGTGGCTCAGTTGGTTAAGCGACTGCCTTCGGCTCAGGTCATGATCCCGGAGTCCCAGGATCGAGTCCCGCATCGGGCTCCCTGCTCAGCAGTGAGTCTGCTTCTCCCTCGGACCCTCCCCCTTCTCATGCTCGCTCTCTCTCTCTCTCTATCTCATTCTCTCTCTCAAGTAAATAAATAAAAAATCTTTAAAAAACATTTCACTATTAAGTATCGTATTTGCTTATGATCAATTTGCTTATGATCAATATATGTAATATCTGTAATAACAGATATTGTTATCTGTTATTACAGATATTGTAATTACAGAAATCCCCCAGATTTCTGTTAGATTTTATCCTTTCATATTAATTAATAGATTTTTTATGAACGAATACTCGATTGTTGAATTAATTTTGTACATATATTAAGATGATCGTGTTTTTCTCGCTTAAATCTGATAATGTGGTGAATCAGATAATAGATTTTCTGAGGTTAAACCATTAATAAATTCCTGTATAAATTCCATTTCATTATGATGTGTTTATATAAAAGTTCTATTTGGTTTGCTAATATCTTATTTAGATTTTCATATGTAATGTTGCTTATTTCTATTAGTGATATGGGTCTTATAATTTCCTTCCATGTACTGTGCTTGTCTGGCTTTGTTATCCAGGTGTTTTGTTTGGTTTGGTTTGGTTTTGTGGTGTCATAGAGTTTGTTGTCAAATTTGCTCTGTCCATTACTCTTCTGGAAATGTGATGTGGAATAGGAGTATCTATTTCCTGAAAAGTTGATTTAGGTTGAACTGCAGGATAATGAGCGTTTTTCGTGTGGAGACAATCTCACTATCGATTTTATTTATTTCCTTTTTTTTCTGTTAGATTCACGTTTTACTTGAAAATATATTTACAGGGAGGACAGATCTTAATCTATATTTCATAAACCATTTTTACAGGTTGCGTTCATTGGAACTGGATCAGTGATATCATGGTGGGCTAATTGCCACTAAGGGGCAAAGTTAGTACAAAATAGAAGTAATAAAGTTTTCTATGAAAATATTCAAAAAATGTTGTTTTACAGAATCAATATAGACTAGTCCTAGTCAATTTTATTTCTTTAATTGTTCTAGATCTATTGACATTTTCTTTTCAGTCAATTCTGATAATTTATTTACAAAAGTGTTACTGTGTGACTTCCTTATGATCACTCATAAAAGACACCAATGTGGCTTCCCTCTTACTTACCCTTGGATCCCTCATTCTGGGTGAAGCCACCTTGAGTGTCATGATGACACGCAAGAAAACTTATGCCTGAAGAGGTCTATGTGGTGAACTGAGGCCTCCTGCCAACAGCCGAGTGGGTGAACCGTCTTGGGAACAGAGCCTCCAGCCCCTGTCAAGCCTTCAGATGCCTGTCCTGCCAGCCAGCACCCTGACTGAAGCTCTGCGGAGATCCAAACTAGAACCCAACAGCCAAGCTGCTCTGGAATTTCTGACCCACAGAACTTGTGAAATAATAAATATTTCTTGTTTTACATCCCCATGTTTTGGGGTAATTCGTTATGAAGCAATAGGTAACTAATATAATCATATAATTTTTAAATGACCACACAAAGTATTTGTATCATATATCACAAACACAGTTATAGTATCTAGAGCTTATATTCTTAGTGTTTACTAAGAAAAGCACTAAAACTTGAATAGAAAAATAAGAAGGATAGACGAAAAAATAATATAGGAAAAGAAGTGTCAATGACCAAAATGCACATATATTCAACTTCCCTAAAAACTCAAAGAAGTGTAAATAAGAAAAACCATGTTACAATTTTTACCTATCATATTAGCAAAGATTTAAATAATGTATTTAATGCAAAGGAAAACATGATACAACTTGAACTCTCCCTCAGGGATCATAGGGCTACAAATTGGCACAATATTTCTAAAGAGAAAGTTAACTATAGCCCAAAGACTTAAAACCACTCTTGAAACTAATATCTCTAGGAAACTACCCTTGGGAAGTTATTAAATCAATCAATTGATTAATTTATCAATAATTAATAAATTAAATGTACATTGAAAGGAAATACATCTCAACATAAATGGTGATTTTTACAAGGTGATTTGGGAGATGTTTCTTTAGAAATTTCTGTATTTTCCCACAGTTTTCCTCTAATATTATTTCATAAACAGAAGAATAAGCAACTATTAATTTTCAGTGCAAACAGAAAATTGTATATAAGTATGAAATGTGCAATTGTCGGGATGTTAGGAAGTCAAGAAACAGTCAAGACATGCACAAATGCACAGTGTCCCCTTTTCCTGGCTTTTTAAAGGTACATCTTTCTAGGTCATCTCAAGCCTCAACAAATAAAAGTTAAATTCACTTAAGAGAAAATGAATTATGTGCTTCACATGTGCCAGCCACTCACCTCCCATGAGGGAGATTTTATTTTCTCAAGTTTCAGATTAAGAAAGCAGAAATCAGCAGTCATGTGATTAGGCAGACTGAGAGCAGGAGAGCCAGGACTGACCTTGGAACCTCTAAATACAAGGGTGGAGTACTTTCCAAGATCCACAGACCCACCCAGGCCCTAAATCCTGCAGGAATGGCCTCTATTCATAACCGCTGGTGGCCATGGGCTAGACATTTTGCTGCAGGACAAGTGGAAAGCTTGAACTAACCAGGTATAAGGCCCATTCACGGCAACTGCCAGGTGCCTCTTGCTTTACCATCACTCAACTTTATGCTCCAACATCATGGGCTTCTGATGCTGTTTAGTGCAGGTTCCCATTCCTGACACCAGACTTGTTACCCAGATTTGTAGAACATATATATATTTTTAAATTTTTTATTTAAATTCAATTTAAGTAACATATACTGTATTATTAGTTCTAGAGGTAGAATTCAGTGATTCATCAGTTGCATACAACACCCAGTGCTCATTCCATCACGTGCCCTCCTTAATGCCCATCCCCCAGCTACCCCATCCCCCCCCACCTCCCCTCCAGCAACCCTCAGTTGTTTCTAGAGTTAAGAGTTGCTTATAGTTTGCCTCCCTCTCTGTTTTCATCTTATTTTATTTTCCCTTCCCTTCCCCTAGGTTCATCTGTTTTGTTTCTTAAATTCCACATGTGACTAAAATCATATGGTATTTGTCTTTCTCTGCCTGACTTATCTCACCTAGCTAATACCCCCTAGTTCCATTCACGTCACTGCAAATGGCAAGATCCCATTCTTTTTGATGGCTGAGTAAGACATAACAGACATTTCTCCAAAGAAGACATATAAATGGCCAACAGACACATGAAAAAATCCTGAATATATATATTTTTAATTTAAATTTTATTTTATTTATTTTTTCAGAGAGAGAGAATGAGCACAGGTGGCGAGGGATGAAGGGTGAAGGAGAGAGAATCTCAAGCAGACTCCATGGTGAGTGCAGAGCCTGATGTGGGGCTTGATCCCACGACCCTGAGATCATGACCTGAGCTGAAATCAAGAGTCAGAAACTTAACTGACTGCGCCACCCAGGTGCCCCTAGAACATATTTTGCCTCCCTGTCTTGACTCTGAGCATGTCATTGGGTAGAACCAGCACACACAATGACTCTTCACACCCTGGTCCCTTTGGGCTGCCTGCTCAGCTCAGGTACCTCTCCCTGAGCCATCACACAAGGGGGCTCAAGGCTTAGTTTCTAATTCTCCCTGAGGTTTGGATTGTTTCCAAGACTTGGATGGTCTGGAGGAACAATAACTAAGTTTTGTTTCCAGATACATTCAGGTTGTATGCAGGGCTGTTTCCTCCCATCAATGTATGTGCAGATGCACACATGCATGTGCACGGGCATGTACACACACACACACACACACACACACACACACACACAAGGAGTCTGGATAAGAAGCCTCACATTACTGGGCAGGTGAAATCAATGAATGTGACTTCTTGGGAATGAGTCTTTCCAGTAAACCAGAGTGTTTCAAGTGAAGAGAGCTCATCCAGAGTGGAGACCATCACATTTCAATGTGTGCCCTGGAGAACCTATCTAATGCCACTGATTCTGAGCAGTGTTTCCTAATATTTAGGCAACAGTAAGCACATAGTCTCATATTAGAATCCTAACCTTAATGTCTTGCTTTAAGGCCTTGCTGCCAAATCTGTTCCAGCAATGCCCTGGAGCAGTGAGAACACCCCATCCTTCCCCAAGCTACCAGGAGTTGAGCTGTGGCTTTGCAGTGCCAGAGGAGGTCCATTATGGTGCCAATACTGACCTGATGCTGAAGGAATCAATGGCTTCATCAACTAGTCCCGCTGGGAAAGACTTCAAAGGAAGGATGCTCAGTACTCCTGGAAATGAAGAGTAATACTCATGGGAAGTAGATCAGATACTGTATGATAAGTGGGAAACTTCACCTCCCAGTGAGGACTAAGAATCATATTCCTTTTGGTTTCCTCTGAGGTGATAAGTAGATAATTCCTTTTTTTTTTGGTATAAACAATTTTTTAAAAAAATTAAATCATGGCATCTTAAGGATGATTGCTGCTGTCACCATTATCATTTTAGGTAAAGATGGTTCTACGGGGAAAGTGAACTCTTTGATCATTGGGTATTTGAATTTTAACCTTTTATTGGGCAAGACCTGGAGGCAAGATCTAAATATCCCTCCAGAGGTATGAGTATAATTTGTTTCTAAGATCAGACACAATAATAATAATGATAATAATAATAATAATTTAATAAAAGTCACACTACAGAGAAATCTGGTGAAATTAGACTCTGAAAGACCATCTGGGCTCACTTGTCAATTTCCTAGCTGGTTGCAAACATCTGGGTTGAGCTCTAATTTCTTTGTGTCCCTGCTGTGATTAGCTGCCTTTACTGGGCCTCCATAAGTCACTGAGGAGTTACCGGGATCCTTCGTGGGGCTGTGGGGGTACCGATGAGAGGTGTTTGCTCAGCTGCTCAGAACAAAGTAGAGAAACAGGTGCAGGACCAGGTGCTGTTGTCAGCCATCAAGGGCACAGAGAAGCATGGCTGAGACAGACCCAGGGGAGAAAAGGGTTATAGGCTGAATTGTGCCGCCAAAAGATGTTGAAGTCCCCAGTACCTGTGAATGTGAACTTATTTCGATGTAGAGTCATTTGGTGTCAGTTGATCAGGTTAAGACGAAGTCTTTAGGGTGGCCCTAAACCAACAGGACTGATGTCCCTTATAAATGGGAAATTTGGACACAGAGACAGGGACAAGCAGAGGGAAGACAGTGTGAAGACCCGGGGAGAAGATGACCATCAAGCCAAGGAATGCCCAAGACCACCAGAAGCTGGGGGAGAGGCCTGGAACAGATCGTTCCTCAGGGCCCTCTGAAGGAACCAACCCGGCAGACACCCTTCATCTCCAACAAACTTCCAGAACTGTAAGATGATAAACTTGTTATCAAGTCACCTAGTTTGTAGGTATTTTGTTATGGCAGCCCCACGCAATTAACGTAGGAAGCAATGAGCTCCTCCCAGCATCGGTCTCTGGCCTGGGAGGTGAGGTCAGGGGCAGCGCCCTCAAAATCGGCTTAAAAACAGCTGGTTCTGGGCCACTCTGTTGGGGCTCATGCCTGAGTGAAGGATGGAACTTGGTATGGGTGCGAAGGCTTAATTTATGGCATGTAAACCCCTTCCTAGATGAACAGAAGGGGACACAAAGACCCAAATATTTGTTTTTGTCTTTTCACAGTGCATTTATTCAAAGTACACAATTATTATACCCTCTCTGAGAAAGCACTTAATAGATGGCCACTCCACAAAAAATCGGGCTTATTCAGTGCCCTGTCCAGACTCCCCTTTGTCCCTTAGTGGCGGTCACTGAATCACCCCAAGAGATCATTAAGTATCTCCTCTGCTCTCAGAAAAGATTCATAGTTGCAGTCATAATTATTGGTTTTCAAATACTAATGTTCAGAGATATCTCCTGGGGGGCTAGAGTTCAGATTCCAAGAGCCCTCCACAGAGCTACAGAATCAGAATCTCTGGGGGTGGGCTTAGAAATCTCTAATTAACTATCCTCCCTTCTCCCCCTCCCCTCCCCTCCTCTAGGTTACTGGTACAGGCAATTCGATCATCCCTTCTTGAGAAACACTGTGGCAAATGACTGATGTAAGTGTATGGCTTTACCTCTGTGACATCGGCATTTTTTAAGCAATACAACCTCAGCAGTCTAAAGCCAAAGGTATGAAGATCTAACTGTGGAATGTTAAGCTTGGGTGAGTTGGATGGTGGGGACATCTCCTCCAATAGCTCCTCAGCTGGGCTGAGCTCATTTGTAAGTCATTGGGTAGGGAGTTGTTTCTCCATACGTTTTTCAGTCGCCCAAATATATGGGTGGTCCCTACAATGGTGACTATCAGTCTAGATCAAGTGGCACAATGGGGAGTTACGACATTCTGTGAAATGAGTCATAAAATATTGACACATTTAATTCCATCTTCGAAGCGCCATGCCTCTGTGTCTGGTGAGAATGTAACTTTATCATGTGCAATATAATGTAACAACCTGAAGAATATGCGGACAGCAAGTTGCCGTGTCAAGCACGAGTGACACATTCATGGCTCATCTTTTGCCATGGTGATTTTGGTGATTCATTTCCCCATAGGCCAGCAGGCAACCAAAGAAGCCCAAACTGCATGACATTTAGTGGAGAAAATATTTTAAGTAAAAAGTTGTGACCCATTGATTTTATTTTTTATCCTGTAAATTGATAAATTTATGTGTAGTGAAGGGACACCTCAGACCAACTCGAGAGTTGGCCTGGAGATTCATTTTTCTTGAGGAAATCCATTTCTGCCAAGCCTTGAAATTATGGCCAAGGGATCCCTAAATGGATATTAGTTCTCCCATGTGTATGTGTTGGCAGGGTAGACGGGGTTACATATAAAAATTACCAATGAGTTTTTTCCAGTGACATAGAGTATTTTAAAGATGCTATCTAAAATTAAGCAAAAACAAAAAAAAAATTCTTAGGTGTGTGGTAAGTGTGTTTATTATTTATTTATTTATTTATTTATTTATTTATTTATTTATTATTTTTAGCTTTTTTTATAGTAGAAGTGTTTAGATGGCATACCCTGAAGTGTCAAAGAGTACAGGGAAACAGCAGATTTCATTTACACAGAGCAGAGCATATTTTAGTTTTATATCTTTTATATATTATATATTTTATATTTTATAAAATATATTACATTTTATATTATGTATATTATGTTTATTTGCCTATAATAAATTTTACATTTCATATTTATATACTGCATATTTTATGTTAAAACAAATATAGGTAGTTTTAGAGTAGACTGCAAAATTCAAATATGTGTTTTAGAAAAAATGCTAGATTTCAAAGAAATATTATGTTTGCAATGGGTGTCCTAGGGATTCAGCCACTCAGATATCAAAACATAAAAATATAATTAATTTAAGTGAAAAAGCAGAAGACAAACATGTATAGTGCGTGAATGCAATGTTGTAGCAAAAGAAAAAATCATATATATATGTGTGTGTGTGTGTATGTATGTCTCAGAAAATGGTTGTCTTTCATGGTAGAATTGGGCAATTTGGGTGATTTTTATTTTCTTCTCTATGCCATATTTTTATTTTTCATATTTTCCACTAAGCATGTATATTACTTACATAATCAGAAAAATATATAATTCCCTGCCAAATTTTCCATGCAGTTTTGTATTTACTTAATTATATTTGTAAATATATTTTCTACATGATGTTGCAAGCTCCTGGTAAAACCATGAGCAGAACTCTTCAGGATTCAGCAATACTAACTGCCAGGGAACACCACTACCCATCTTCAGGGCTGTTATTATGCTCCCACTTATGATCTGGCTCTCAAGTTCTGTTTGCACTATTCTCAGCAAACACTCCTCTAGCTAAAAGAGCATTCATATATGCATGGCTTTTTCATCATATAGTAAGTAACTATGTTAATTCCAAGTAACTTTCTGAGGCAGTCTTGGAAATATTGCTCCAGTGTTTCAAAATAACAGTGTTTGATCTCTTTTAAGCTCTCCACACTGTGGGACAGACTGCAGAGTTCAAGGGTATGTCTCTCTTTGGTAAAGTGTAAAATGTGAGCTCACCCAAAGACTGAAGAAAAATGAGTTAGCTGGAACCCTAAAATTCTGGTGCCTGTTTGTAATGCTAGGTGCCATGTTCTGATTCTCTGCACCCAGGGAACTTGCTAGAAGTAGTGGCAGTGGCCATATTTGACTGAAGCATTACAAGGAAGGTAACACCAGAGACAGCCTCCTACTTTGGAAAAGATGGTTAAAATCAACTGGAAAAACAAATTCCTTTTTACCTCCTCTTAAGACTTTCATTAAGAGTGTTTATTCTTGGATGATGGGGATTAAGGGCAAAGGTATTTCAGATGTTGGTGCGGGGGCCGGATGCAGAGATGCTGGCTTTCAGCTTGTAACAAAATTATATAATGCACACTTTTGTGAGAGCTGTTTAATCCCTCCTACTTAGGGATCTTGCTAACTAAAAACAGACCTCCTCATTGATATTTATGACTAATGCTTTGATAGTCATTACTTAACTTTTTTAGTCTCAAACATTTTTTTAAAACGGCTGTTTTTCAACAATTTTTTACAGTGGTATGATGAGAGAGATGATTTTCCTCCATTTGGAGGGCATGAATCCAAGCACAAAATGAGAGGTGAGTTTCCAGGAGGCAGAGCATGGTCAGGCTTGACAGTTTAGAGAACAGCCCACCCTGTCTCTCCCCAGGCACTCATTTGTACCACAGCACACCCACTCCACCCAGCACAGCTGAGCAGAGTGCTTGCACACTGGCCTGAAATATGCTGTAATGTCACCATTACCACCAGAGCCTGGTGCCAACCCTGTTTCCAGATCAGAGTCTCCCAAGAGGGGAGAGAAAGCCTGCTACCTCTGGGTACATCTGCTCTGTGAGAAGCTTCAAGCCTGCTGCATGATGCACGTCATTTCTTCAATCCTCTCAACTTGACTTTGAGGTTGACATTACAGGTGAGCAAACTGAGGCTCAAGAAACTAAGGGAAGAGCCTGACTTCATATTTGTAGGTGACAGAAGTAGATTCAAGCGAGGCTTGTACTGGAGCCTGAACTACTCTACATACCATGCTATCTTGTCCTTGTTTGTAATTTGCCTTCTAAATAGAAATAAAAGGAAAACAGAGAAGGACCAAGGCAAGAGAAGAGTTAACTGGGCAAGACAGATGGTTTTCTTTTACAGAAAGATTAAATTCCGAAGACTCTTCTTTGTCCTTTAGAGAGCCTTAAACAAGGGTCTGAGCAAATTGTTCATACCTGTGCCCAAACTACAAACATATAGGACCCATGCAAGAAGCAAAGCAGCAGGCCATTTCCTCATCTGTACACGAAGCTGGCCCCTCCTTACCTCATGGTACAAAGTTCTCCTAAGGCCAAGCCTGGAAAAGATTTGTTGATTACCAAGCACCAGAGTTACTATTACTATCACTATTGTTTTTACAAACTCTGGCCTTTGTGAAGGTACAACGAGAAAGGCAGCCAGAATTTCTTCTACGCAGCTTGAATGTGAAAACCATTAATTTGGTTCCTCTGGGCAAGCAGTCCTAATTGATCAAGACTCAAAATATACAGTCTGGATTTTTTTTTCAGTTAATCAAATATGCAAGTAATTAACTTTTCTTTATCGTAAAGCCAAAATAACTAGAATGAGGTTGAACAGAAAAATGCAGTGATTCTGAGTAACTCAGCAAGGCCTAGTCCTCTGTGAGGAACAGAGAACCTGGGAACAGGCCCCCTGACATACCCACCATGCCCCTACTGTAACGTTCACAAACAGGGCCACACAAAACGTTCATTTTTCAGGATCCTATGTAGAAGCCACACATGGAACACGTGCTGTGTTTAATACACCCAGGCTGTGGGAGCCAGTGTTGGCGATGGGAGGAGCATATCTGTCACTGGGGGCTGTGGAATACAGAAAAAAGCTGAAAGAAGAATGGGGAGTTTCCTGGGGGGGAGACTCTGAGATGTAGGTGGAGGGAAAGAGCCATATGCGAAGGTAAAATCTAGAATCAAGAAGAAACAAGACTGACTCTTTATCTTGACGAAGTTGAAGCCGTAAAGTCCCCTGACCCCCTAGACATTCTCGTGTACCCCCACTATAGTACGATGACCAAAATTAGAATTTAGCATGGACACAATGTTTATCTAATCCACTGTCCATATTCACATTTTTTTCAATTTATCAAATACTGTCACCTCTAACTGTTTCTTTCCTGTGGCCCAGGATCTAATCCAGGATCATGCCTCGCATTTAGTTATCCTGTCTCCTCAGTTTCCTTGAATCTGAAACAGTTTCTCAGGCTTTCTTGGACTTTGGCAACCGTTAGAAGTTTGAAGCACATGGGCCAATCATTCTGCAGAATGTTCCCCACTTCAGCTTTGTCTGGAATCTCTTCAAAATCAGATTCCAGTTATGCACTTTTGGCAAGAGAACCACAGAGGCAATGTTGTGTTCTCTTCAGTGCCTCCTATCAGGAGGTACATCACGTTGGCCTGTACCAATATTAGTTCTATTAACTTTTATCATTTGACTAGGAAGGTGTGCACTACGTACTTCCTCATGAAGTTACTATGTTTCTTTCTGCTTAGAAATCAAGAAGAAACTCCCCACTGTGTGAAGAAATATGAGCTCCATATGTGAGATTCAAAATTTCTACAAGAAGATGGCCCAAGACCCGGGCAAAGAGCTAGAGAACACCTCCCATTATCGCAAGGTGGTCCTCTTCCATCAGGACAGAACCACAAAAAGCTGGGTGGAAGCTGCGTCCAGAGAGAGAGAGTTCCAGGAGCTAAGGAAAGAGAATGATCGCATGAGGCAGATGCTAGCCGGTGCGGAGTCCTGAGGGACCCTCTTCTGCTGCTCTGCCTGCAGAGGCCAGGAAGTGTCAGGGGGACCCTGGGGTCATTTGGCCCCCAGGGAGGAGGGAAATCCCATTGTGAAGGCACAGGGATTGCGGGCCCCTGCAGGTGTGACTCAGCCGCACTTACCTGGGCCCTGAAGAGCCACACCCTGCCACAAAATCTACGTGGATTTTCTCTTATTAAAAATGAATTAGATTTTTCTCTTTTTAGTTTAGCTACAAGTATTTAACTGATGCCATGATTGCTCTTATTGAAATTTGTTGTATAACTTCTTAATATTCTTATTTTTTATTTTTTTGTTGGCAAAAATGTTTTTATTGTGTTTTGTTTTTTTTAATTTTTTATTGTTATGTTAATCACCATACATTATATCATTAGTTTTTGAGGTAGTGTTCCATGATTCATTGTTTGTGCATAACACCCAGTGCTCCACGCGGAACGTGCCCTC
>NW_027397136.1:5705197-5806272 GCF_003265705.2 Callorhinus ursinus | reverse complement strand
TACCACTCCCTCAGCATGACTAAACTTTGGACAGGCTTCTTCCTGATTCTAGGCTCCTGACCTCCCTTAGAGCATTTTCTTTAGAAAATGTGTGAAGTCTTTCTCTGCCCCTTTGAGATGTATGTAAATATTTTTAAAAGGCTTTTGTCAATTTTACAGCCCAGGAATGTCTTCCTCAAGGACCATCCCTTTGAAATGTAATCATCAAGGAGACAGCACCCCCTAAGTCCCAGTCTCTGTAGAGGGGTAGGAGCATAACTTGGGTACCTCACTTCAATCTGAAAAACCAACCCCTGTCATACAAGTAAGAATGGCTTATTTTCCCGTTGGATAAAGCCAGTGAACAAACACAGATGACATGTGAACTCCTTTCATCCTGGGCCTCATGGAATCCAGATGGCCTAGTGTCCCCCAGGACTTCTCCTCCAGCTCACCCCCAGCCCTTAAGAATTGTCCCATGCTCTGCTTCAGCAGAGTTGAGCTCAGACTTAGTTCTGGTCTCTCTCTTTGACTGCAATAGTCTCTTTCCCTCCCTTGCAATAATCTTTTCAAATAAAACCTTTCCCTAAGTCTGAATTTGCTTTTTATTTGACACCCTTGAAATTTCTGCTCTGCCCTTGCTCATTCTCTTAGGTCTTTCCTTCACCAGAGAGATTTCTTCAAATATGCCTTCCATTCCCTACAGCTCCCACTCACTTCGTAACCTTCTAGAATGTAAATCTGTCTGTGTCTTTCTCCTGAGCATCCTTAAACCCTTCTTGGAACAAAACTCCCATTTTGTAACCAGATAGATCCAGGTTAGAAAAGCAGCTCAGCTACTTACTAATGTGGCAATTCACCTTCTCTAAGCCCGTGTTTCCATTACTTGGAAAACAGGGATTACTCCCTCCCTCAGGAAAGGCAGCCATTACTTATGAAGTCAGGAAACCAGTGCATGGACTCAGACAGTCATGGTATTCCCTACTAAGTGGTTATAGCTAATGTTTACTGAGTGCTTACTATGTGCCAGACTCAGCATTTTACATCCATTATCTCACTTAATTCCTCAGCACAATCCTATGATTTAGGTATCTGTCAGTATTACCATCATCATCTCCATTTTACAGATAAGGAAATTGAGGCTGAGAAAGAGAGGTTAGGTGATCTGTCCAAATTTCCAGCTGAGAAGTGTTGGAGGTCACCTTGGAACCCAAGTCTGTATGCAGCTTACTGCTAAAACTCCAAGGTAAGGGTCACATTCCCCACTCCTCCCTCTCCCACCACATGGACTCTACCTCCCACAGATAACCACCCACTCTCTATGCCCCAGTGCATTTGTTCATGCTATTCTCTTCATGCCAAGTGACTGCTTCCTCCTCACCCAAACACACAAACAACAAACCCATCTGTACACTCATGTGTTTCTCCGGGTTATCCTCAAGACAGCTTTAAAATCCACTTTCTGTAGAATTTTCCCAACCCTTTCCGAATAGCCTTTCCTTCAATACTCCCAGGGCTCTTCACATATATCTCCATATATGCTTCCATTACAGAATTTATATTTGTCATTAGGATAAAGTATGCGAGGTGACCTTAGGACCAAGCAAAGCTGAGGGAGAGATACAGGAGGAAGGCCAGGAAGAGCATGAAAGGGATTTAGAGTAGGATCAGACAGTAAATAGACTTGTTGGATTATAGAGGTATAATGATACATGTAGGTAAATTATAAATGAAAATGTAATTACAAATGGGGTAGGTTTAGAGTCTTGAAGGTTAATATCATCTGTGATGATCAGGTCACGTGCAACTTGAATCCAGAGAACACAGGCTCTAAGTGCTCCCCCATGAGAGCATGATTTGAAGTCTCAACCACAAAAAAAAAAAAAGGCCCTATAAATGAACACTCGGCTCGTCCCTCTTCACCATGAAAAGAACCACCCTGGATATGAGTGTCCCAGATCTTGTGCCCAGGGCACTGTCCCTGGTCACTCACAAACTCCATGCACTGAGAAGGGCATTCCAAAACGCCTAGGATGCAACGACTGCCTCCTTATTTGGTAAAGGTCTTCCACTTCTGAAAGACTTAAAACTGAATATACAGAATGAAGTAATTCAAACCTTGATTAATATTTCATGTCAAATTTGGGAATATCCTCTGCATATTTGGTACTGAAAAGTATTTGTAATATTTAAGAATTTAGCACTTTAGAGTCTAACAGATTCATCTTACGATTCCAGTTTCAAATGTGTATTTTATTTATTTAGACTTTGGTTTTTAAGTTGAAAGGTAGGAGGAATTTTTCAAAGTTTGTAAATAGTGTCATGATTACCAGATTTTAATATTAGTATTTATATAACTAATTTATTAGCTTTACTAGATTTGTTCAAGTACATGGGAAGGTTTTGTATATTGCAAAACTCAAGTTGCAAAACTTAACAAAAAAAACAATTTATTAAATTTTCACTTATAATTTGTTAAATTATTTTTAAAAATGAATTTCACTATCTCAGGAAATTTAAGCAACTAAATCATAAGAATCCCTCAAAAAAATTCAATAAGTGTATAATTAGAATGGGTGGGTTGAATATAAAAGTTTAAAAATTAGTTATTTCAACAAATTATATCATTTGAAAATTTCTAAATTGATAAATTGCCCTCCTGGAAACCTAAAAATTGACCTTGAAGTACAGTAACTACCACTTCTCTGTTTCCTGCCACTGAACTGTGAATTCACTGAGTGGCAAGCATCCTTGTACTCCCATCACCCAGCACAAGAATGGCCCGAAGGGTAAGTCATCCCGCAGCTGATATTATCTGCTATCTGCCAGGACTGTGATATGTGATTTATCCATATGCTCTTAAGAAACCTTAACCACAACCTATTTACACAGTGGAGGGAGGGAACAGCAACAACCCAGCCACCCAGCTGGGAAGAGTCGGAGCCCTGGCGGAACCCAGGCTGACTTCCAGGGCTGCAGCTTCCCTTAAGTTTTACATCACTAGTTGAATGGATGAAAATCTTTAATGCTGGGACTTTGGGCAGTATTATTTGAGCTGAGGAGACAATATGCATGTGCGAGACATGGACATAAATTGTCCCCCGTGGACAAGTGACCAGGACAGAGATAGAGAGCCAAGTGGAGTTTCCTGGGAACAATTTGAGAAAAGTGAAAAGGCTGTCTTCCCTAAGAGACAGAAAATATGAAGTCTGGAGAGAAGGAGATAAGCAACGGAGAAGAAGAAAATAGTTTTGACTTCATTTAGAAGGATCAGGAAAAGTACTGTCTGGTTCATGATTTATTCAATGGAGGCCCAGGGGACATTTCCTCCATGGTCAGTTGACTGTCGCGGCATTTTGATGTGGAGCTGAGGCACGATGCCAGGTAACCCAGATTAAACAGGATTCCTCAGGAGTCAAGGAAAATGAAAGAGAAAATTTCTGGCACTGGTCTAAGGAAGAAGCACGGGAGGGCAAGCCAGGAGGACAGCCCAAAGGAACAGTTATCAGAGGGGTTGGCAGACCGGGAGGTGAAACCCAGCAAAATCACCCGTAGAAGTTTGGTTATTGTGCTAATTCGGGGCAAACCACGAATAATGAATAATAATTTACCTAACTAAAGCTAGCACCAGAGCTACTATGGCAGCTTTTTTGCATTCCGAACTTCAAATGTGCACTCTACTGAGGAGTACTGCAGTGGAAGAAAATCCGAGGTCAAGTCAGAAGGCTGAAACATGGTGTGCCCTGGGCCTGTCTGGTAGAAGAGCCAACAGAGAATGTTAGGTGCTTGTGTTGCACAACTGGCAGGTAAGGGAGGGAAACGCTATACTTCTGCTCAGTGGTGTTTAAGATTTTTAAATTCAACCACTGTCACCTTGCCTAAACTCATCCCTTGACCCCCAAGATTACAACATACTTTCAAAAATTTCTGTGCATGGATCACAGCAATAGTTCTTAACAGGAGTGGTAAAGCCCCCTAGAGGCATCTGGAAAACCTGCGGGTACCTTTGGTTATCACGATGACTAAGGGGGCACCAGGAGCATTTAGCGGGCACAAACCAGGAGTGGTAGGCTTACCACAGTGGAGTCAGAACACAACCAATGAAGAGCTGAAACATACTAGAATCTAACTCTATTTTACAGATATAAGGGACATCTGGTATGGGTTTAAAATATATTGCATTTTGGGTTTTCCTTTTAAGATTTTAGAGAGCAAGTGAGCATGAGCAGGGGGTTGGGAGGGGGGAGGCAGAGAGAGAGGGAGAAGCAGGTTCCTCGCTGATCAGGGAGCCTGACGTGGGGCTTGATCCCAGGACCCTGAGATCATGCCCGGAGCCAAAGGCAGACACTTAACCGACTGAGCCACCCAGGCGTCCCCATGCTGCATTTTCTAAGAATGAAATTACTGTAAACCTAGGAAGGACTATATTTTGTTTTGTTCTGAACTTTATAAGAAGTTAGTTGTTCACTAAATACAGAAGCTGGTATCATGAACAGTGGCAGTTCTCAGTGTTTCAGTGACCAACACAACCCCTCCCCTGCGATGTCAGGCCAGTTTACACCTGTGCCCACTGTGACCGCCCAGTGGAGGCGAGCAAGCAACAACTTCCTCATGCCTTCCGTATGGCTGTGCACACATCAATATACGGGAGTACATGTTGCTTTATTATGTATTACCTTTGTTTCTTGTTTCTATTAATAGAACATTGTATTTTGATTGCATGTTATAGAAGCTATGACTTTCTTATCAGGATAATAAAGGATGCATTATAAAATATAAAAGGAGGTGTTGGTCATGACAGGAAAGAAAAACTACCGTGATTGAATCATGGTTTTCAGAGAAAGCAAGCATGTGGCACCATGAGTTATGATACAAATGAGAAACAGCACTGCCTGAACATGTAGATTCTGTGAGAGAAGATGCTGTACATTATAGAATTATGATCTCTTTTCAGATCACACCCACCCACATGTGTGCCTACCGGCTGGCTTGCAACCAACCAGGGTGTCACCCGAAATAAGTTATCTTCGCTGAAGACAAAAAGCAAAGCTGGAATTGGGCTCCTTTCCCTAGAACGTGATTCTCACATCTTACTGTGCAGAATAAACTGCCATGTTATTAATAAAAATAAAATCACTGAGTCTTTTTTCTAGAGATTCTGATTTAGTAGGCCTGGGTGGGCCTCGGCCACCTGAGTAATGGGAATGGCCCCCCACTATGATACAGCATTTCTGCACATCGGTGCTTTTCCGCTAATGTGCATACACATCTTCCAGGGCCCTTTCTAAAATGCAGATCCTGATCCAACAGGTAGCGCCTGGCATTCTGCATTTTTTTTTTTTTTAAGATTTATTTGAGAGAGAGAGAGCGAGCGAGCCTGAGTGGGGAGAAGGGGAGAGAAAGAGGGACAAATGGACTCCCCGCTGAGCACAGAGCCCAACTCGGCGCTCAATCCTAGGACCCTGTGATCATGACCTGAGCTGAAATCAAGAGTTGGAGGCCTAAATGACAGAGCCACCCAGGTGCCCCTGGCATTCTGCATTTCCAACAAGCTCCAAGGTGATACGGATGCTGTTGGTCCATGACCATAACTGAATAGCACACTTCTGTCCATTCGGGGACAAAGATTCTGGAGCATGCAGACAGCGCAGGTAGAGAACTCACCCTCCATATTCATATTCCGTACTCTGTGAGGACGAGATGGACATTACCAGAACTGAACAGGGTTTCCCTGGATATTCCCATCCTACCGGATCAAGGGGCTGCACTGCAGTAGAATACAGTGACCAACCTTGGGTCACCTCAAATGGCAGTGCGTCGGCTTCGCCACAAACTACAGGAGTTTTTAATCATACTGCACTGAGGGACTTGCCCACACCACACCAACTGTTCATGCAGATCTTGGCTGTGATGTTAACAGCTTATATAAAAAATTCTGATTCCTAAGCAGCGGCATTACTGAAGAGAGGCCGTGGCCCTGCCTCTGCACAGGAGAGAATCCACCCGCAACCACAGATTTGAAATCATCTAGATATTGTCCGGACAGCAGCGGGACAAAGGTCTCGGGGAGTTCGGATCCAAGCAAAGGACTGTGGGATTACTGCAAGTCGTTGGAGAACCCGTGTCTACAATGTTTCTACATGTATGAACTAGTTTTTTAAGTGTATGTAGATGTCATTAAGATAAATTTTTTAGAAATATCTTAAGTGTGAATAAGTTCAGGCTAGTTATGGGACACTAAATATTTTCTCAATTAATGGATATTAAAAGACAATCCCATATCACTCAGGGTCATCACAATATTTGGACATTAAAAAGGGGTTCCTGTCTTCCAAAACATATGCCAGACATAGCCTGACATAGGAAAATTCAAATCATTTCAATATTTCAGGGAATAAATGAAAAATATGTCATTATTAAATATGTATTTAAAGAAATTATGTATAAATTCTGAGTGACTGAACTTCTCATTTTATAAATGAGGAAAGAAAAAGCTGCAGCCGAATTTAACCTCAGATGGTTTAATAGAAGGATCTTATTCACTATATACAGGATTCTCTGATGACAGTGGGCTTGTCGCCAGCCGGGCGACCCGACCAACACAGAAAAACCAGGGCAGCACAGGGGCCACTAAAAGTTGACCGTCTTGGCCGGCTTCACGTCTTCCATTTCGGACAACAGCCAGCGGTAAGTACGATGGCGCCGCAGCACCTCAATGGCCTTGAGCTCCAGGGGTGTGGCCTGAATTCCAAGGTCTTCCAAGCCGGGAAGGTGAGGTAACAGCATGTCCGTGATGTGAAGCTGTGAACACACAGAACCATGGAGAACTCTGAGACCTGACCAAGAACACAAAGTGCTATCTCACCGAACTCTGAAACATTCAAGCTGGCCTTGAGTCCCATCCCTGAGACTTGTCTCCAAAGGACACGTGGCTGCTTTTGATTCCTGCACCTCACTAAAAGTAGACCACAGAAAAAAAAGAGTTTAAGTGAAGGAAAAAGGCAAGGTCACCAAATATCAGCACAAACAGCTCTACCCACGAACACAGAACACTGGCTCCAGATGAGCCATTCCCCAGACTGAACCAAATCAATCTGCAATGGAGAAGCACCAGTCACATTGTCAAGGTGGCTTCACAGGAGGTCCAGGAAGAAAATAAAACAGGGGCTAATGCAGAAGCAGCCCATTCCCCTATTCTCCCTTGTGCACGGGCTTCCTGCTTCCATTCGCACTGCTGAATTAAGGAGATTGTTCCTTGCTCATTAAGAGATAATCCATTAACCTTTATGTTCCTTCTATACTTCATCTGGTTGATCGACACTCACCAAGATCTAAAACACCAAACCCATCTTGTTTGTAGAGGAGAATGAGCTGGAAGACTTCCACGATCCTAGACCATCCACAAGTACATGAAGAGAATCAATTTTGACCAGAGTGCTGTGAGGCAGCCTCCAAATCCAAAGCCCATTCGGCCTACTGTATCCACACCCGCTCCATTATCAGTGTAAGAGGCACATTTGCACAAGATACACTCAAGTATTCAGACAGTCAGTCCTCCTGTCTGGTTTTTCATGAACGCAGAAGGGATATCTTGAAAACAGTCGCAGCTTTCCAGACACAGCCGGTCAGAGGGGAGGACCAGGCCTTCCCCATTCACATCTGCTCCCTGAGGACTACTTTCTCATCTTCTCTATGTTTTAACTTCTAGGTAACATTCAGAGGATCATGGGCTATTCTCGTTGAGAAAAGGTCAACAGGTCTTCAAAGGTAGAGACAATACAGAATTTTTATTTTATTTTGTGTTCTTCCTCGAAATACTTTTACCTGCAGTGTGGGAGACCAGAACGGGAGACAGCAAGACAGAAAGAGCCAGAGCTCTGGAACCCAACACACTGTAGAGGGACAAGACAGGCAGGCAGCCCAAGACTGGTCAAGAGAATGAGAAAGGAATAATCAACCTACTTGGATTAGGATAGGCAGAGTGGACACCTTTCTTTCAGCCAAAAATGTTCAATTTTATTGCATACACTTTCAGAATAAAAAGTTGAAAAACCAAACAAAACAAAGGGCCGGGAGAGGCAGGAGTTGTAGGATCTGGCATATATTTTGAGGGCTGCCTGAAGGATACCTGTTGATGGTCTACGGCTGTGCTGCCTAATACAGTAGCCACTGGCCAAATGTGGTAATTTTCATTTAAGTTGAATTAAAATTAAACTTAAAATCTTATTTTTGCTGTTGCACTAGCCATATTTCAAACGTTCAACAGTCCTATGTTGCTAGTTGCTACATTTTTTTATTATGTTATGTTAATCACCATACATCACATCATTAGTCGCTACATTTTGAACACTGTAGATTACAGAACATCGCCGTCACTGCAGAAAGTTATGCTGGACAATACTGGCTTAGACTGGTAAGAGAAAGGAGTAAATCAGGGGAGAATTCCTAGGTTTTTGGCTTGAGCAACAGAGAGAACAGTGATCTCATTAACATAAGATGAGAGAGGCCAGGAGAGAAGCAGGTTTGCAGTTCTATTTGTGGAGATGTTAAGTTTCAGAAAACTGTATTAGACCCAAATAGATGTAAGAGTCTGCAGCTGGGGAAGGTGGGGGCGATTCAAGGCTGGAGATAAAAATGCAGCTGTGAGCTCACAGACAGCAGCTTGGGGCATGGGACGAGGGGAGGGTCGTTCAGAGAATGAGCAAAGATACAAAAGCGCTGAGGAGAGAGCTTGTCAGTCCCCCAACATTTACAGATCAGGGAGAAGAGGGTAAACCAGGAAGGGAAACCAAAACGCATGGCCAAGTGAGAGGAAGAAAAGCAAGGGAATACGGAGATGGCCAGAAAACAGACTGGCAAGTGAGGGTTCAGGGAAAGAAGGGGTGATCATGGGTAATCTGGAAAAGAGCAGCTTGTGGGCAGAAATGGAATAAGAGCCTGAACAGAGTGGGTTAGAAAGACAGGTAAGCAACGGTTAACAACGGGAATAGACAGCTCTTCTGAAGAGTTAGGACTCAAAAGGACCCAGAAACAGGATGGGGGCTAGAAGGGACAAAGGGGAAGGGAGGGTTTTACCTTTAAAAAAACGGAGCCCTGAAGGCATGTCTGTGTGCCATTGGGAATGATCCAGCAGAGAAGGAAAACAGAGCACGTTGGAGGGAAACTAAGGCAGCACCCCCACAGCTGGAGCAGGCCGAGGGGGGGTGAGTTTCAGGGCCCAAGCCTCGGGGCTCACCTCAGGATAGCGGACAAGAGCATGCAAATAACCCAAGCCAGCAAGCAAACAAGACTCAGTTCTAACGTATCCATCTCTGTAGCTCTCTGCCCCGTACCTGGTCAGGCAGCTGTTCATCACATACTCACCCGCTCCACTTTATCCCTTGTTGTCCACGGCTCAAATGGACTCATTTCAAAGAGTCGTGCTACCCATCTGGAAAAAGGCATAAATATAACGCATGTGATAAGTGTCTCCATACCCAATACTGAAGCTAGCCTGCAAGAAGCACCAGGAGAAAGGCTGCCATAGAGGCAGAGGCTCACTGATTGTTTTGTTTTTAAGAAAATAACCAATATCCTGGCACCACTACCTGTGAGGTTACGTCTCCTCTCAAGCTAACCCAGCCTCACTGCCCTCACTGATAGCAGCCCTGTTCTCCACGGAAGACACAACAAATCCGAACAACTGAAAATTAAAGGCATTACTACCAACAAAACAAACAAAAAATATCTGACATTCAGAGAAGTCAGTGCCATCTAATCTAATTTAAACCTCAGACATTCAGATATGCTTCTGTTAAGAACGTGGGCCAAGTGGAGTAGTATTTAAGATGCAAATTGTTATCCTTAAAAGCAGGCGCCCCAAGGGAACCAAAAAAATTCAAAAGTAAGGAGAAGCCTAAGACGGATGATTCAAATCAGGAAGCAAACATAAAACCCAGGAGGAGAGAGCTGCCCGCTTCAATTAATGCCATCTCTCCACTCTTACTGAAAACAGGGTTTTCCTTATCTGCCACCGAGTTCCTGTTAAGTATCCTCGGGGCAGGGGGTTTCAGCCTGTATCCAGGGTGCCCTAGGAATTCCTCAGGGCCCCCACAGAGCACTGGGGGCAAAGGCTGGGAGTATGTACTCTGAGGATCACCCATCACTACAGCTAGAGCAGCTCTGCTTCTATCTGATTTACCTAGTAGGTCTCCAGGGGGTCACTGAATGCGGGGTTCCACAGCTTTCTAAAAACTTAAAAACATCACTCCAATGTGCATAAAAAAATGAAAAAGGAAGCTGAAGATGGGTCAAAATTTCTCCAGGAACAAAGTCTCAGATTCCAGACAACCTGTCCCGATGGCACTTTACTGGGCTATTATAGCGTAATTAAAACACCTCCCACAAACCTCCAACTCTTGTACTCTGGCTGTGTGTTAACAGAGGACCTCCGTTGTCCACTTCCGTGTCCTCGGTGGGCCACTCCGTTTGCATATGGCAACTCCACTATGCAGTAACTCTCAATTCCATGCACGGCCAAGGAAGCAGCTCCCAGCGGTCTGGCTGCACCAAAGCCACTATCAGAATGACCTCACTACCCACTCCAGTGGATACTTTTAAGTCCTTCACCTTACCTGACTTTTCTATAGCCTTTTATTCCACAACTACTGACTTAGTACCTACTGTGTGCCAAGCACTGTCCCAGGTACGGGAAGGGAAGCCTGGCTTCCCTTCTTGAAACAGTCATTTCCTCCCTAAAACACCCCCTAGAGCCCCTTGATATCTAGGCTTCCAAATGCTCCACTTTTTTCACTTACATGTCTGATGACTCACTTTGAGCTTCTTGATAAATTTCCCTGACTCTGCAGGTCCTTTAAACGGAGGTATTCCTTGTGCTTGGCCCCCAACCCGCCTCCTTTACATATACTTCATGCTCTTCCCTATGTCAGTCATGGAGTATTAAGTGAGAATGAAGCAGACGGCTTGAAAAACAGAACACCCCCAATAAACAGTATCATCACATTGCATTCTGCCTATTTTTCTGACATGTGTGTTAGATCACAAACGTTCTAAGGGTTTAGTATAATATCTTGAGTCCCTAGTGCCTTGCCTCAGACATAGTAGGCATTCAAGAAATATGTGTTGAATGAATGCAGGAGTGAAGTGCCATGTTGGTTTATAAGTCAATCCCTCGCAAACTGGATGGGAAGTTCTCCCCGACCAGACCACTAGTATGTGACATGATCATTCTGAGATTCTAAACCTGCAAAGGGAAGAAGTGAACCAAGAGGCAGGACAAGAAGAAAGAAGATAAGGCAACCACAAGGTCAAGTCTGAATCAACCTGGCTCCTTTCCCCAATTATATGATCAGACTGGTTTAATAAAGAAGGATCCTTTCCCACGTCTGGGTGGGTGATATGAAACAGAGGGAAATCTGATTGCTCCTTCAAACAACCTGCCGAGCAAGACACTTCTCCAAATTAAAACTCAGTGGTTTCTAATGAGAAAATCTGAAGAACTGCAGATTTAACCTCTCAACGCACGTTGTTTTTCTCATCCACACTAATCCACATTTCCCTTTCTTAGACACCTCTGGTTCTGTCCTAGACTAACATCAAGACATCAGGAGCACCTCCTAGTTAGAGATAGAGGCTCTACTGTAACGAACATACTCCCTATAACCCTAAATGACAGCATTACAAACAGATGTATGGAGTTAGCTCTATTTTAGAAGGCATAAAAAGAAACACTTCACTTACCGATAGGCAAAATGCAGCAAAGGGTACGGCAGGAAGGGTCTGTGAGCCATAGCAAAGACATACTGCACCAGGTCAAAAAGGAGGTACCGATTGGGCCTACAGAAAGAAAATTTACAGTTCTCCAAATTATTGGCTCCTTACAAATTTTCTTTTCAAATTTAACAAAATAACATTTTCTTTATGAAAGAGGAAACACATATGCACTGCAGTAAATACAGACTGGCACAAAGAAAACTCACCCATAATCCCATCAAAGATAAAGTTAATATATTTAATGTAGCCTTCTCATCCCCTTACATATACACATTTTTTTGCTCTTATAAATGTAAGATTACACAGGTCATCCTATTCTGTAATGTCTTTCATTTAACATTAAATCCCAATCACCTTTCTATGTCACTCAATATTCTAGCACATATTTAATGATCACATAAATTGCACTGCATGTAATCATAACTATTTGATAAATTCCCAACTTGGGGGATATTTAAGCTATTAAAATATATTTTTCCTTTATAAGATAATGCTTTAATGAACATTCTTACAGCAAACATTTATACTTATCCATAATTATGTATTTATAATGTATTCTAGAAGTGGAACTGGCTCAGAGTATGCTTAGAAATTTTAAGGCTTTTATTGAATACTTCCATACTGCCTTCCAAAAAGGTCCTATCAATTCACATAAAATGCTAGCAGCCCCCTCACCAAAAATGAGTTTAGTCATAAAATTCTGCCAATCTGCTAGGTAAAAAAGGTACCCCAACATTCTAATTTGCATTACTTTAATGATATTTATTTTTCTTTATACAGTTTTAGCTACATACACTTCTTTCTTTTCTCTTTTTCCTCCTGAAGTCCCGACTACAAAGAACAATTTGTAAGAATTCTTTATATATACGTATATGTGTGTGTGTATGTGTGTGTGTGTGTATATTTAGAGAGTGAGAGAGAGAGAGAGAAAGTACACATGCCCACGAGCAGGAGGAGAGGGAGAGGCAGACTACCCACCAAGCAGGGAGCCTGATGCGGGGCTCGATCCCAGGACCCCAGGACCACAACCGAAGGCAGACGCTCAACCGACTGAGCTGAAAGCAGATGCTCAACCGACTGAGCCACCCAGGTGCCCCAGAATTCTTTATATTTTAATGGAATATATATTTTTTACTGTTTGTAATATTTATTACAATATTTTGTAATATTGGAAATATTTTTTACTGTTTGTATTTTGCTTTTTAATGTTTAAGTGTTTTGTGGCATACACAAGTTTAAACATTTCACTTAAGCAAAAGTTCTGATTTATTTTATGGTTTGATTTTATATTTAGAAAACCCCTCTACACTAACCAGTGACATAAATTCCCACATATTTTTTCTTTTTATTTTAAAAGATTTCATTTATTTATTTTGAGAGAGAGAGAGCACAAGAGGGGGAGGGTCAGAGGGAGAAGCAGACTCCCTGCTGGTTGGGGAGTCTGATGTGGGGCTCGATCTGGGACTCTGGAATCATGACCTGAGCCAAAGCAGACGCTTAACCAACTTGAGCCACCCAGGTGCACCCCGACATATTTTTTCTAATGCTTTGGGGTTCTTTAATCCATAACATACTTTCCTTCTGCAAAGTATTTTTGTATTGATATGAGGCAAAGGTATAATACCATTTACTGAATCATCTACCCTCTCCCCATATTTTGAAATGTCACATACTATATATTCTTACATATATTTGAGACTGCTTCTGGACTTTCTATCCCACAGATCTAAATAATTTTGTACTGGTACAATCTAGTTTTTAATATTTATTATTGCTTATAATACATTTTAATATCTCTTCTCCCGTTTGCCTAGTCCCCTTTGCCTCAGAAAGCCTGTGAGAGCTCAAGAGTTGAATGAACGTAATTCAGTGAGAAACTCCTCGTTCTGACATTTTAACAAACAAAAACAAAAAACACGAAAATGTCAGCGAGGGGAACTATGAGACAAAGGCCTCAAGTAGCTTCCGTCAAGTTCCAGAAGGATTTGTAAGGATCACTGCAGGGCATACAAGCTATGCCAAAGAACAATTTGTAATCTTCACAATGACAAGCAATACTGGTATCATGGGTAAACTAATTATATGTAATATACTTGCTCTTCAGCTGCTCTGAAGCACTTTGTGTTCCATTAACTGTGACTCAAGGACCGGTTTAAGTGCCTCTGCGCACAGAGAAAGGCACACTGAAGCCTGTGTCTTTCCCAGCTTAGGTTTCATGGTTCAGCATCATAGTCATTCCTTTGCAAATAGTCTCAGCAAAACCTTGTCCCCCAGCCACCTCTCCACTATACTAGCGTAGCCAAGTCCCTCCTCTGGCTCATCAAAGTATCTGCCTTCTTTGTGCCAGAACCCCAGCAAGACAGAGTTGGAGAGAAAATACAACTGGGCTCCCTGGCTTCACCTGTATTTCTGATCACTAACTTCAGATGGAAGACTCCGTTCTGCTTTGCTACCCTACTATGCTCTCCCAAGAGGTGTTCTTCTGTGTTCCCAGGGAATACTTCCTATCTTCTCCTCGGTCCTCAAGGTTTCCATATACCTCTCTGACCCACTCCACCCTGCCTTTTAGCCGATGATCTCCCCACACATCATCATTTTCTTAATGGTGCCTTCTAAAGTACAAAAATTTTCCATTTTGGTGGAGTCTAATTGATCAGTTTTTCCTTTTATGAAGTATGCTGTTGATATCACATCTAAAAAATCTCTGCCTGAGGCACCTGGTGGCTCAGTTGGGTAAGCGTCCAACTCACGGTTTTGGTTCTGGTCATGTCTCCGGGTTGTGAGATCGAGCCCCGTGTCCAACTCCACACTCAGTGCCAAGTCTGCTTGAGAGTCTTTCACCCTCCTTCTCCTTTCCCCTCTGCTCCTCCCCCCATTCACACTCCCTCTAAAATAAATAAATAAATACATACATAAATACATAAATATCTTAAAAAAGTAAAATAAAAAAATCTCTGCCTAGCCCAAGGTCTAGATTATTTTTCTTCCAAAAGTTTTATAGTATTAACTCTTACATTTAGGTCTCTAATATATTTTGAGTTAATATTTTCATGTATTGTGTGAAGTTAAGGGCGTATGGTTCAATTTTTTGCATGTGGATTTCCCAGGACCATTTGTGGAAAAGATTATTCTTTCCCCACGAAGTGTCACTGCACTTTTGTCAAAAATCAATCATCCATAAACACAAAGGTTGATTTCTAGACTATCAATTCTGTTTAATTCATCTATATTCTATTCTAATGCCAGTACTACAGTCTTTATAACTGTGGTTTTAGAGTACGTTTTGGAATTAGGAAATTTAAGTGCTCCAACTTTAGTCTTCTTTGTCAAAATGGTTTTGGCTATTGTGGATCTTTGCATTTCCTTATAAATTTAGAATTAATTTATCAATTTTTGCAAAAAAAACAAAAAAACCTGCTGGACTATAGACAGGATTGGGTTGAATAAATAGATGAATTTGGGGAAAACTGCCATTTTAACAATATTGGCTATTTCAGTCCATGACCATGAAATGTCTGTTTACTTAACTCTTCTTTAATTTCCCTCAGCAGTGTTTTGCAATTTTCTAGATACAGGTCTTGTATTTGTTAAATTTATACCTAAGTACTGTATTCTTTTGATGCTACTGTGAATAAAATTATTTATTCATTTTATTTTGATTGTTCATTTGCGAATATATGGAAACTGAGTTTTATATACCAATCCTGTACCTTGTGACCTTGCTGACTTTATTAGTTCTCAAAGTTTTATGTACATGTGTGTCTATCAAGAGATATTTAACAAACGAATGATAAAATAGACCAACATCCTATAGTTAATAACTATGAAAAAACTAGGAGCAAAATTAAGGTCCTATGCTTTTGCCTTCCCCTCAAAGTGTCTGAGAAATGAGCAAAGTTTTCCCCTGGGCTAAAGAGACAAAAAGAGAAACGCAGGTGCCTATCTAGAGTTTCGCACACACAAAATGCGTACGCTGCCATGCCTAGCACTTCCTCTCCCACCAACATGCCGAACAAGTACGGCGCACTGCAGCTCAGCAAAGAGACCAGAGGGGGCTGACCTGGAGCTGAACACACTTTTTGTGACTAATTCTCCTGGAGTATATAACTCTGTGCTAACACAGTGAACTAGGAACTCGGAGAGGGGCACATATCTTGCAGCTACTAGATACAAAAACACAATATGATTTTTTACACTGACAAAAATTTTACTTAAACTAAGCCTATAACAATAGTGAAAAACATAACAATGTATGAATTCATAATCCTGGGAATACATACTATGTTTCCTGGCTTAAAGAGAAAAGTGTCTTTTCTCTGGAAGCAAATATTTCTTAGGAATTAAGCTATCACTTAATTGTTGAATCAGATTCTCACCTTTCACGGAACATCGGGTGTCATTAGTTTGCTTCACAGAATGACAGAGTTCTGGGTCAATTATTAGGTGATTTGGTACCTATCAATCTGGTGGACTGAGCCTTAATTTTTTCGTTTTAGTTAAGTCAGAAAAAAGGTCCTAAATCCAGCTGTGACAGGATTTAATAAAATGAGGTAAGTCACACAGCTTAACTGTGCCCCATCTGTCCTAAGAGCAAAGAGAGCATATCATAAATGATCAGTCTTGCACAGCACAAGCAACTGTACCCTAAACCATCCATGTCCAACCTTTTGGGGGCATTGCACTACTCTTATCAAAAGCAATTTAATTTTGCAACTGTACTTATTCCCTAAAAGTATTCTGTTTGTGTTTTTGAATCTATAGTAATATCCTTTATATGTTAAAACATCACTGGAGTACTACAAAACCATCCTTGGTGATCACTGGACTAAGTATATGTAATAGTCTAGGGCAGTTGGTTCTCTCAGACTTTGGTGACAGAAAAATCACTTATTAAAGCAGATTGCCCAGTTCACTCAGAATTCTGATTTAATAGAACCGTTCAGGAGATTGTGACAATAGTGGCCTTTGGACAGCTCTTTGAGACACACTGACCTCAGGGCTAAGGGAATAAAATTTCTGGAATAAATAGGGTTGAAGAAAAATACTAAAAATGCAACAAATAAATCTGTAGTGACATGTTTAGAAGTTATTGTTCTTGTAAATCATTACAATTAGTCCATTTTAACAGGTAGCACAATTTTAAAGTCAAACTCTAGTCACCTACCCAACGAAGGCAAAAGATTTCCCTCTGGAATCTGGATCCTTAATTGCATTCACAATTCCTTTCGATACATCTACAACCTATAAGAAATCGTAACACATGTTTAAGTAATTGTTGAAAGAGAAAAACAGAGGGATGGGGAGATGGGAGGGTGAGAGGGAGGGAGGGAGGGAGGGAGGGAGGAAAGCAGGCCACATCAATCACAACTAAAAAATAAATTTAAAAATAAGTTCAACTAATGGCATTGTCCTTTTTCTTTTTTTTTTTAAAGATTTTATTTATTTGACATAGAGAGAGAACAAGTAGGCAGAGAGGCAGGCAGAGGGAGAGGGAGAAGCAGATCCCTGGCTAAGCAGGGAGTCCGACACGGGACTCGATCCCAGGACCCTGGGATCATGACCTGAGCTGAAGGCAGACGCTTAACGACTGAGCCACCCAGGCGCCCCTGGCATTGTCCATTTTTGAGAAAGCTCCTTAAAGAACCCACTCCTCAAGGGCTCAAATGGTCTGCATATTGGAAGGTTCACCTACATATTTTTCCTAGTCAGAACATGTTCACACTCACACAGCTGCTGAGGCCTTCCGATTGGACTCTGCTCACTATCTCTGCAATCTCACCCCTTATCACTCATCCTGACGCTGTTACCATGCCACACAAATGACTAGGCAGAATCCTATGGAACTGCCAATATCCTACCATTTTGACTTTCCCAAATAATCATCCTATATGATTTCAGACCCCATGGTTTTCAACCGGGGGTGATTTTGGCTTCTCCTGGAAGGCCCTTTCGGCAAAATGCCTGGAGAGGTTTGTAGTTGTCACAACTGGGGAGGTAGTGCTACTGCCATCTGGTGGCCGACAGCCAGGACTGCTGCTGAACATTCTACTGTAATAGCCCCTCCAACAAAGAATTATCCGGCCCAAAATGTCAACAGTGCCACAGATGAGAAACCCTGTTCTCAGCGGAGCAAGATGGCGGAGGAGTAGGAGACCTGGATTTCGTCCGGTCTCAGGAATTCAGCTGAAGAGGGATCAAACCATTCTGAACACCTACGAACTCAATAGGAGATCGAGGAAAAGAATAACAACAACTCTCTGAACAAAAAGCGACCACTTTCTGGAAGGTAGGACGTGCGGAGAAGTGAATCCGAGGCGATATTCGGGAGGATAGACGGCGGGGGAGGGGCCTCCGTCGGCCGCTTCTGGCAAGTGATAAAGCCGCGGAGCACAAAATTGGAACTTTTAGAAGCCAGCTCGGCTGAGGGACATCACTCCAGTGGCTAAGCCAGGGGTGGAACCCTCGCGGGACAGTGTGGTCTCAGGACCCTCGGGGTCACAGAAAGACCCGGGATCCCTGAGTGTGGCACAGCTCCTAGGTATCGGAATGGGGAAGCCGGCTGCAGAGACAGAGGAGGAACAAGCTCTCAGCTCCGGGTTGCCATAAACTGTGATCGGTGACAGGCCACTGATTCTCCAGCAGGGACCCAACAAGCAGCAGATCTGGGGAGACTCCCCTCCCTCCCCCGGGAGGAGCAGCGCAAGAGCGCACCGCAGGGATCTACTGGGTTTGGAGACTCCACACGGGGTCGGGTGCCAGAGATAGAAACGCTCGGTCACAGGCCGGGTGAGCACGGAATACGGCCGGAGACCGGGGAGACGGGAGTGACTGACTGCTTTTCTCTGGGGGTGCACTGAGGAGCGAGGCCCCGAGTTCTCGGCTCCCCCGGGGCAGAGTTTGGGAGGCCATCATTTTCACTCTCGTCCTCCAAAGCTGTAGGGAAAGCTTGAAGGGAAAAAAAGCTCCCGAGAGCAAAACCGAGCAGATTGCTTAGCCCGGAACCGACAAGGGCGGGGCAATTCCGCCTCCAACAAAGACATTTGGGGCCCATGGCAACAGGACCCTCCCCCAGAAGATCAGCAAGAACAGCCAGCCAAGACCAAGTTTACCAATCGATGAGAATGGGAGAACTCCAGCGATAGAATACTGCACTTAGAATTCATGGCTTTTTTACCATGATTCATTAGTTTTCAAAGTTAATTTTTTTAACTGTTTTTTTTTCCTTTTTCCAACCAACATCTTATCAATCCCTTTTTTTAAAAAAAATTTTTATTTTTCATTTTTAGAGTCATATTCTATCCCTTCATAGTTGTTACCTTTATTTTTGGCATATATATATATAAGTTGTTCTCTCTTTAAAGTTTTGAGATAGTTTCTTCTAACATATCAAAATATACCCTAAATCTCTAGTGTATGGCTTTTTTCCAGTCTCCTGCCTGATCACTTTCTTTCCCCCTTTTTTTCTTTCTTTCCTTCTTCTTAATCCTCTTCTTTATTTTTTCAAACACTTCCTGATCAATTCCTTTAAAATTTTTCATAACTTTCATTTTTACAGTAATATTCCATCCCTTCATCGTATCAACCCTTATTCTATACATATATAAGACTTTCTTTCCTTAAAAATTTAGGAGGCACTTTCTTCCAAAGCACCAAAACACACACAAAATCTAGTGTGTGGCACTGATCTATGCACCAGCCTGATCATATTTGATCATATTCTGTTTTTTTTTTTTTTTTGGTTTGTTCTGTTTTTGTTTGTTTTTATCTTTTTTTTTCTTTTTTTCTCTTTCTTTTTTCTTTCTTTCCCTTTCCTTTCCCCTGGTTTCAGGTCTTTTCTGATTTGTTTAGAGTATATTATCTGGGGACGTTGTTAACCTGTTAGCATTTTGTTCTCTCATCCATCTATTCTCCTCTGGACAAAATGACAAGATGAAAAAAAGCACCTCAACAAAAAGAAGAAGAGATAGTACCATCGGCCAGGGACCTACTCAATATGGACATTAGTGCGATGTTGGACACAGAGTTCAGAATCATGACTTTAAAGATACTAGCTGGGCTTGAAAACACCATGGAAGTTATTAGAGAAACCCTTTCTGGAGAAATAAAAGAACTAAAATCTAACCAAATCGAAAAGCCTATTAATGAGGTGCAATCAAAAATGGGGGCACTAATGCTAGAATAAATGAGGCAGAAGAGAGAATCAGCGAAATAGAAGACCAAATGATGGAAAATAAAGAGGCTGAGAAAAAGAGGGAGAAACAACTACAGGATCACGAGGGCAGAATTCAAGAGATAAGTGATTCGATAAGACGAAACAACATTAGAATAATTGGGATCCCAGAAGAAGAAGAAAGAGAGAGAGGGGCAGAAGGTATATTGGAGCAAATTATAGCAGAGAACTTCCCTCATGTGGGGAAGGAAACAGGCATCAAAATCCAGGAGGCACAGAGCACCCCTCTCAAAATCAATAAAAAGAGGTCAACACCCCGACATCCAATAGTAAAACTTACAAGTCTCAGAGACAAAGAGAATGTCTTGAAAGCAGGTCAGGAGAAGAGATATGCAAACTATAATGGTAGAAACATTAGATTGGCAACAGACCTATCCACAGAGACCTGGCAGGCCAGAAAGGACTGGCAAGATATCTTCAGAGCACTAAACGAGAAAAATATGCAGCCAGGAATACTATATCCAGCTAGGCTCTCACTGAAAATTGAAGGAGAGATAAAAAGCTTCCAGGACAAACAAAAATCAAAGTAATTTGCAAACACGAAACCAGCCCTCCAAGAAATATTGAAAGGGGTCCTCTAAGCAAAGAGAGAGCCTAAAAGCAGCATAGACCAGAAAGGAACACAGACAATATATAGTCACAGTCACCTTACAGGCAATACAATGGCACTAAATTCATACCTTTCAATAGTTACCCTGAATGTAAATGGGCTCAATGCCCCAATCAAAAGACACAGGCTATCGGATTGGATTAAAAAACAAGACCCGCTGATGTGCTGTCTGCAAGAGACTCATTTGAGACCCAAAGACACCCCCACATTGAAAGTGAGGGGGTGGAAAACCATTTACCATGCTAATGGACACCAAAAGAAAGCTGGGGTGGCAATCCTTATATCAGACAAATTAGATTTTAAACCAAAGACTGTAATAAGAGATGAGGAAGGACACTATATCCTACTTAAATGGTCTATCCACCAAGAAGATCTAACAATTGTAAATATCTATGCCCCGAACATGGGAGCAGCCAATTATATAAGGCAATTAAAACAAAAGCAAAGAAACACATTGACAACAATACAATAACAGTGGGGCACTTTAACACCCCCCTCACTGAAATGGATAGATCATCTAAGCAAAAGATCAACAAGGAAATAAAGACTTTAAATGACACACTGGACCAAATGGACTTCACAGACATATTCAGAACATTCCATCCCAAAGCAACGGAATACACTTTCTTCCTAGTGCCCATGGAACATTCTCCAGAAGAGATCATATCCTAGGTCACAAATCAGGTCTCAACCAGTACAAAAAGACTGGGATTATTCCCTGCATATTTTCAGACCACAATGCTTTGAAACTAGAACGCAATCACAAGAGGAAAGTCGGAAAGAACTCAAATACATGGAGGCTAAAGAGCATCCTACTAAAGAATGAATGGGTCAACCAGGAAATTAAAGAAGAATTTAAAAAATTCATGGAAACCAATGAAAATGAAAACACAACTGTCCAAAATCTTTGGGATACAGCAAAGGCAGTCCTGAGAGGAAAGTATATAGCAATACAAGCCTTTCTCAAGAAACAAGAAAGGTCTCAAATACACAACCTAAACCTACACCTAAAGGAGCTGGAGAAAAAACAGCAAATAAAGCCTAAACCTAGCGGGAGAAGAGAAATAATAAAGATCAGAGCAGAAATCAATGAAATAGAAACCAAAAGAACAGTAGAACAGATCAACGAAACTAGGAGCTGGTTCTTTGAAAGAATTAACAAGATTGATAAACCCCTGGCCAGACTTATCAAAAAGAAAAGAGAAAGGACCCAAATCAACAAAATCATGAAAGAGGAGAGATCACAACCAACACCAAAGAAATACACTTATAAGAACATATTATGAACAACTCTATGCCAGCAAATTAGATAACCTGGAAGAAATGGATGCATTCCTAGAGATTATCAACTACCAGAACTGAACCAGGAAGAAATAGAAAACCTGAACAGACCTATAACCACTAAGGAAATTGAAGCAGTCATCAAAAATCTCCCAACAAACAAAAGCCCAGGGCCAGACGGATTCCCTGGGGAATTCTACCAAACATTTAAAGAAGAATTAATACCTATCCTTCTGAAAGTGTTCCAAAAAATAGAAATGGAAGGAAACTTCCAAACTCATTTTATGAGGCCACCATTACCTTGATCCCAAAGCCACACAAAGACCCCATCAAAAAGGAGAATTACAGACCAATATCCTTGATGAACATGGATGCAAAAATTCTCTCCAAAATACTAGCCAATAGGATCCAATAGTACATTAAAAGGATTATTCACCATGACCAAGTGGGATTTATCCCTGGGCTGCCAGGCTGGTTCAACTTCCGCAAATCAATCAAAATGATACAATACATTAACAAAAGAGAGAACAAGAATCATATGATCCTCTCAATAGATGCAGAAAAAGCATCTGACAAACTACAGCATCCTTTCTTGATCAAACTCTTCAGAGTATAGGGATAGAGGGTACATACCTCAATATCATAAAAGCCATCTATGAAAAACCTACAGCGAATATCATTCTCAATGGAGAAAAGCTGAGAGCTTTCCCCCTAAGGTCAGGAATGCAGCAGGGATGTCCACTCTCACCACTGCTATTCAACATATTCAACATAGTATTAGAAGTCCTAGGCACAGCAATCAGACAACAAAAAGAAATCAAAGGCATCCAAATCGGCAAACAGGAAGTCAAACTCTCACTCTCTGCAGATGATATGATACTTTTGTGGAAAACCCAAAAGACTCCACCCCAAAACTGCTAGAACTCATACAGGAATTCAGTAAAGTAGCAGGATATAAAATCAATGCACAGAAATCAGTGGCATTCCTACACACCAACAAGTCCAAAGAGAGAGAAATTCAGGAGTCGATCCCATTTACAATTGCACCCAAAACCATAAGTTACCTAGGAATAAATTTAACCAAAGTGGAAAAGGATCTGTACTCAGAAAACTATAAAATACTCATGAAAGAAATTGAAGACACAAAAAAATGGAAAAACGTTCCATGCTCATGGATTGGGAGAACAAACATTGTGAAGATGTCAAGGCTACCTAGAGCAATCTACCCATTCAATGCAATCCCCATCAAAATACCATCCACTTTTTTCAAAGAAATGGAACAAATAATCCTAAAATTTGAATGGAACCAGAAGAGACCCCTAATAGCCAGAGGAATGTTGAAAAAGAAAAGCAAAGCTGGTGGCATCACAATTCCGGACTTCCAGCTCTATTACAAAGCTGTCATCATCAAGACAGTATGGTACCGGCACAAAAACAGACACATAGATCAATGGAACAGAATAGAGAGCCCAGAAATGGACCCTCAACTCTATGGTCAACTCATCTTTGACAAAGCAGGAAAGAATGTCCAATGGAAAAAAGTATCTTCAACAAATGGTGTTGGGAAAATTGTACAGCCATATGCAGAAGAATGAAACTGGACCATTTCCTTATACCATACACAAAAATAGACTCCAAATGGTTGAAAGACCTCAACGTGAGACAGGAGTCCATCAAAATCCTAAAGGAGAACACAGGCAGCAACCTCTTCCACCTCAGCCACAGCAACTTCTTCCTAGAAACATCGCCAAAGGCAAGGGAAGCAAGGGCAAAAATAAACTCTTGGGACTTCATCAAGATAAAAAGCTTTTGCACAGAAAAGAAACAGTCCACAAAACCAAAAGACAACCGACAGAATGGGAGAAAATATTTTCAAATGACATATCAGTTAAAGGCTAGTAACCAAAAACTATAAAGAACTTATCCAACTCAACACCCAAAGAACAAATAATCCAATCAAGAAATGGGCAGAAGAAATGAACAGACATCTTTCCAAAGAAGACATCCAAATGGCCAACAGACACATGAAAAAGTGCTCAACATCACTCGGCATCAGGGAAATCCGAATCAAAACCTCAATGAGATACCACCTCACACCCGTCAGAATGGCTAGAATTAACAAGTCAGAAATGACAGATGTTGGCAGGGATGTGGAGAAAGGGGAACCCTCCTACACTGTTTGTGGGAATGCAAGCTGGTACAACCACTCTGGAAAACAGTATGGAGGTTCCTCAAACAGTTGAAAATAGAGCTACCATACGACCCAGCAATTGCACTACTGGGTATTTACCCCAAAGATACAAATGTAGGGACCCGAAGGGGTACATGCACCCCGATGTTTATAGCAGCAATGTCCACAATAGCCAAACTGTGGAAACAGTCAAGATGTCCATCGACAGATGAATGGATAAAGAAGAGGTGGTATATATACACAATGGAATATTATGCAGCCATCAAAAAAATGAGATCTTGCCATTTGCAATGGCGTGGATGGAACTGGAGGGTGTTATGCTGAGTGAAATAAATCAATCATAGAAAGACATATATCATATGATCTCACTGATGGGAGGAATTCTTAATCTTAGGAAACAAATTGAGGGTTGCTGGAGTAGGGGTGGGTGGTGGGAGGGTTTGGGTGGCTGGGTGATAGACATTGGGGAGGGTAAGTGCTATGGTGAGCGCTGTGAATTGTGCAAGACTGTTGAATCACAGATCTGTACCTCTGAGACAAATAATGCAATATATGTTAAGAAAAAAAAGAAGAAGAAGAAGATAGCAGGAGGGGAAGAATGAAGGGGGTAAATCGGAGGGGGAGACGAACCATGAGAGACGATGGACTCTGAAAAACAAACTGAGGGTTCTAGAGGGGAGGGGGGTGGGGAGATGGGTTAGCCTGGTGATGGGTATTAAAGGGGGCACGTTCTGCATGGAGCACTGGGTGTTATGCACAAACAATGAATCATGGAACACTACATCAAAAACTAATGATGTAATGTGTGGTGATTAACATCACAATAAAAAATTAAAAAAAAAAAAGAAACCCTGTTCTCAACATAATATGGAACCCAACATGCTCTTACCTCTGGACTCCTGTACATACTGTTCCTTCTGCTTGGAATGCTCTTCCCCAAACACCTTCGTCTGACTTGCTGCTAACCATCTTTAAGGTCTTACCTTCAATGCCGTTTCCTGTGGGAGGCTATCCCTGAACCTCAAGTCTGGATTCAGTGTCCCTCTGCCATATTACATAAATCCTCTCCCTATCACAGCACTTACCACACTGCATGACAACTGCTTTTCTAGCCTGCCTCTGACTGAGGCCAACACGAGGAGAGCAATCTGTGTCTACTTCATATCTCTATATTCCCAGTGATGTGTACAGTGTGCCCAGCACATTCAATCTATTTTTCTTAAGTGAGCAAACAAGTGAACACACAGAGAATACATGTACCTCTTAGGTAAACTGAGAGGCAAGCAGTTGGAGCAAGTTGAAAAGAAAATGATGGAGTTACAGGTTTAGGATAAAACCAGAAAACTGATCACCTGCCTCTGAATCCAGCCAAAGCCCCTTCATCCGGATACTTACGTATACTGGTTGCTTCACTGTCTTCTTGCCCAAAGAAATAAGAGGTACACCACCAAACCAACGAGTATCTGGCAGAGGAAAGAGAAGTATGCTTTAGAAGCCTTCAACTACTAGAAGCCTCAGCAATATCCACATGCTCCAGGTTAGCAGAATCATTTTGCAAAACTGAAATAATGGAATAAATGTAGCGGACACTGAGGAAGCTAATGGGCAGACATTTGTCAGATAACAAACACGGAAAGGAAAAAGGCCAAATTCTTAAGGACGTGGAGAGCACGGGAAAATGGTCAAATGGCTTGGCCACTTGGTGCATGGCCACTCCCAAGATGGGACAATCACTGCACGCCATTCTAAAGAGGAACACAGGAATCAGTAGATCAGCAACACAACATGGGTAACTCAGAAAAGACCGCTCTGGTAAAAAAATGGAAATTTAGGATATGATGAATGCATTACCACAAATATGTGGGAAATGAAAAGATTATTTAATACATGGTGCTGATACAATCATTTTACTAAAATGAGGAAAAAGAGAGGAAGGGAGGGAGGGAGAAAAGGCTCACATCTCACCATAAACCAAAGCAAATCCCAAGTGGATTGAATGTAAAGGTTAAAAAAAAAGCCTTACAAAAATTTTTTTAAAGTAGACATTATTTATAGGAGCATCAAAAAGAATAAAACACTCAGGAATAAATGTAACCAAGTTGGCTAAAGACTTGCACATTGAAAACTGTAAAACACTGCAGAAAGAAAACTTTTTAACTATTTATTTGAGAGAGAATAAGAGAGTGGGGCAAGGGGCAGAAAGAGACGGGGAGAGAGAATGTCAAGCAGACTGCAAGCTGAGGGCAGAGCCCGACGCGGGCTTTATCCCACGACCCTGAGATCATTACCTGAGGCAATACCAAGAGTTGGATGCTTAACCAACTGAGCCACCCAGGCGCCCCACTGAAAGAAATTTAATAAGCCACAAATAAACAGAAATGCATCTCATGTTCATGGTGGAAGACAACACTGTTAATATGTCAAACCACCCAAAGAAATCTACAGGTAATGCAGTCCCTATCAAAATCCCAATGGTATATTCTGCAGAAGTATAGAAAGCTCCATCTTAAAATTCATATGGAATCTTCAGGGACCCCAAATAGCCAAAACTATTTTGAGAAAGAAAAATAAAGTTAGATCATATGGGAGATTTCAAAACCTTCTACAAAGCTACAGTAATCAAGATCCAAACAGTGGCATAAAGATAGACATATAAACCAGTGGAATAGAATAGAGAGAAATAACTTTTGTATGTATGGTTAAATGATTTTTTTGACACAGTGCCAAGACCATTCAATGGGGAAATGACAGTGTTTTCAATGACATCAGTTTCAATGATGCTGGGAGAACTGAATATCCATATATAAAAGAATAAAGTTGGACCTTTACCTTACACCATATACAAAAATTAACTCAAAATGGATCAAAGACTTAAACATAACAACTACAACTACAAAATCCTTATAAGAAAATATGGGGGAAAGTTTCATGCGACTGGATTTAGCAATGATTTCTTGGCTATGATACTAAAACATAGGAAACAAAAGTAAAAACAGGTAAGAAATGAATTTGGGGAATGGAGGGAAGACAGTGACATAATTCAGTCCAAATCAGATGATAAATTTTATTTTATTTTAATTAATTAATTAATTTAGTAGGCTCCATGCCCAGTGCAGAGCCCAACACGGGGCCTGAATTCACAACTCTGAGATCAAGACCTGAGCTGAGATCAAGAGTCAGAAGCTTAACCGTCTGAGCCACCCAGGCAACTCAGTAAATTTTATATTATATGTTTTCTACCATAATTTTTTTTAAATTGGAAATTAATACAGAATGTGAAAAGACATGAGCAATCAGGGTGAAAAAACACAGGATAAAAATATCTAAATTGGATAAATGAACTGTGGTCTATACATACAATGGAATATCATTCAGGTATAAAAAAGAAATGAGCTATCAGCCATGGAAAGACATGAAGGAAGCTTAAATGCAGAGGCTAAGTGAAGGAAGCCAATCTGAAAAGGCGACATAGCATATGATTCCAACTATATGATATTCTAGAAAAGGCAAAACCATGGAGACAGAAAAAGATGAGTGATTGTCAGGTATTAGGGGTGCAGGTAGCAGGGTAGGGAGGGAAGGGTAAGAAGGTCGAGCACAGGAGATTTTTAAGGCAATGGAACTATTCTCTATGATAATCTAATGGTAGGTAGACGTCATTATACATTTGTCAAAATCCACAGAATGTACAACATAAAGAATGAATCCTAATGTAAATTATGGACTTAATAATAATGTATCGATATTGGCTCATCAATTCACAAATGTACCACACTAATGCCAGGTGTTAATAATAGAGAAAAGTGGGCGCCTGGGTGGCTCAGTCAACTAAGCATCTGCCTTTGGCTCAGGACATGATCTTGGAATCCTGGGATCGAGCCCATGTTGGGCTCCATGCTCAGCGGGGAGTCTGCTTCTCCTTCTCCCTCTGCTGCTCTCCCTGCTTGTGCTCTCTGTCAAATAAATAAATAAAATCTTAAAAAAAAATAATAGAGAAAAATGTTGTGGGCAGAGATCGAGGGTTTAAAGGGTATGTGAGAACTCTGTGTTTTCCATTCAACTTTTCTGTAAACCTAAAACTACTCTAAAAAAATAAAGTCCATTAATTTTAAAACAATTTAAGTAAATATGCCAACAACAAAAAATAACAGTAAATATAACAAAAGATGTTATAATATATAGTCTAAATCAGTAAGAAAAACATCTCTCAAAAAAAACAAATACACATAGGCAAAGGACATACAAAGAAAACTGAAAGAAAAAATATGAATAGCTGACAAGGAGAAACAGGAAGCTACTGATAAAACTGTACCTCACCAACCATCCTAGTACTTCCTAGGAGGGTCAGAATCTTCTCCGAATACGTAAGTGAATAAATTGAGAGGTGACTGGTAATTTGATAGAATCAGAAACTAAAGCTGGGTTCTTACCACAGACTTTAAAAATGTATTTGCCCTTCCCACCCCTACAAATGTACAGGGAAGTCACTTTTTTTACCTGTAAAATCTCAAAATCTCATCACTTAGTCAAGGAGACTGATTTCCTCTGCCAAGACAAGTCTAATTATTAAGCAAACAGAGCCTGAGAGCAAGCATAACATGATGCCCAGCCCATGAAAGCAGTTTACATACCAATTTAGCAAAGGCCACACTCCTATTTATTAGTCCCTAATCCCATTCCACAGAAATTGCTATTAACAAGGAAGACTGACATGATCTCAGGATCATGAGGTTGAGCCCCCTGTCGGGCTCTGCATTCAGTGCAGAGTCTGCTTGAGAGTCTCTCTCTCCCTTTGCCCCCCCACCTGCTCACGCACTCTAAAATAAATAAAATCTTTAAAAAATAAACAAACAAGGAAGACTGATTACATGCACCTGACAAACTACGATGCTGCCTCTTTGTCTTTCCAAATCAACATCCAAGGGACTTGGCAATCAGACTAAAAGTGAGAAAGTAGTTAAGAGGGGCTTCATATGAAAAATATAAATAAGGCCAACATTTAAGCACTGACTACGGGCCAGGGACAGTGACATGCGCTACTTCATTTCGGTAACACACCACTCTGGAGACAGACATTTTCATCTCCATTTCAATATACAAGGAAGCTGCCCCTCGTACACCTGCCAGTCACAGAACGAGTCAGTCTCTGTTTCCCAAGGCTGCACTCTTCCCGTGAATCTAAGGTGCTTCTTTTCTTAGACAGTAATGAAGACCACACTGGGCACACTGAACCTTTGGGGAGAAAAAGGCAACTGGGGGAGAGAAAATACACCTCAGTCTGTCGAGTCAGAGAACACCGTTAGCTTGCGCTTAACTTCAACCTGGTTAACTGGTATCCTCTTTTCTACTACTAAGAATACAAGAAAGAATACATACTTGCAAAATGATTGAGGAATCTATCCTCTCTTCCAAAGATGTCCGATGGCTTTATGATAATGGCTTCCGGAAATGCATCTCTCACTTCCTTCTCTCCAACGGCCTAAACAACCAACCAAACAAAAAATAGAGTTCAGAGGTGAGTGAACAGAGCTTGCGTTCCTTCCACTATCAGGACGTTACTTGTATTTCAAAGGTCAGTTTCTCCAGAGTAAGGCAGGATTCATAAAAGTCAGTCACGCAGAATCTTTTTTAAATAACACACAAAAATGCCCTGCCTTTAATGGCTCTTGTTGGGTTTCTTCCTATATTTATCCTGGGGAAGCTTACGCAGAAGAAGGAGAAAAATCAGAGTAGAATTTTTCCAGCCTCCATTTTCCTTTCTAACCATAGGTTCTCTAGATGGTGTCACCAATCTAGCAGCCTGCCAGAGAAAGGAGAGTGTGGTCGGAGGCCATGATATGGAGGTGGCAGCACACATACCTACCCAGAGGAGTGGAGACAGGCCAGGAACCTTCCTAACCTCAACACCCTCGTTTGTTTCCATCTACCTCCTAGACGAGGCCTCTTTCCGTGCAAGTATCAGCACCCTGTCCAGCCTTCCTCCCCACCTGCACAGCCACTGCGAGTGACATATATGTCCAGGTGGACTTGAACCTCTGTTTCTTGAGCGTCTCAACTCCAGTGATCTCCTCTTTTCTCCCCTTCTGCCCCCTTCAACTCATTCAGGCCATGGACCACATCAACAACTGCGATTATCCTTCTTCTGAAATACTACATGAAGACATCCTGCTCTCAGATGGCAATCTCCCATACTTCCAGCTGCTGCTTCTTCATCACCTGTTCCTGGGATGTTGGTCATCACCTTCTCAGGAGCACTAGTCCTCTGATGCTGCTTTCCCCCACATCAAATCCTCCTAACTTACCTCAGACTAGATGCCATGGCCCAACTTTTCAATCACTCTCTTACCCATACTGTAAACTACCTCATCCCTTTGTCTTTACTCCTCCACCCACCAGGCAAAATCCCAATTCTGAAACGAGCCCATTAGCTTCCTTCTTTGAGCCATGCACTCCTGCTGTCTTCAGAACTAGAGGAAAATAAATACATAAAAATCATAAATTGGACAATTCAATAGCAAAAAAAAAAAAAAAAAGTCCCAATTTGATCAAAAAATGGGCAGATCTGAATAGACATTTTTTCCAAAGAAGACATACAGATGCCCAACAGGTACATGAAAAAGGTGCCCAAAATCACTAATCATCAGGGAAATGCAAATCAAAACCACAAGGAGATATCACTTCCCACCTATCAGCATGGCAATTATCAAAAAGACAAGAAATAACAAATGTTAGTGAGGATGTGGAGAAAACGGAACCCCTGCGCACTGTTGGTGGGAATGTAAACTGGTGCAGCCACTATGGAAAATAGTATGAGGGTTCCTCAGAAACTTAAAAATATAACTACCATATGATCCAGCAATTCCACTTCTGCTAACATGTCCAAAGAAAATAAAAACACTAACTTGAAAAGATATCTGCATCCCCATGTTCAGTGGAGCACTATTTACAATCACCAAGATACGGAAGCAATCTAAGTGTCCATCGGGAGATGAAGGGTTAAAGATGTCATAAATACACACACACACACACAATGCAATTAAAAAAGAAGGAAATCTTGCCATTTGCAACAACATGGATGGACCCTGAAGGCATTATGCTAAGCAAAATATTCAGACAGAGAAAGACAAATACTATAGATCTCACTTATAAATGGAATAAAAAAAAAAGAAAAAAAGCAAACAAAACCCCAGCAAACTCATAGATACAGAGAACAGAGGCAGGGGTAAAGGGGATCAAAAGGAACAAACTTCTAGTTATAAAATAAATAAGTCTCAGGATGTAACATACAGCATGGCGACTACAGCTAATTTGAAAGTTGCTAATAAAAGAGTAAATCATGAAATTCTCATCACAAGGGGCGCCTGGGTGGTTTAGTCGGATAAGCGTGGGACTGCTGATTTCAGCTCAGGTCATGGGATCAAGCCCCATGTCGGGCTCTGTGCTCAGCAAGGAGGCTGCTTGTCCCTCTCCCTCTGCTCCTCCTCCCGCTCATGTTCTCTCTCTTTCTCAAATAAATAAATAAAATCTTAAAAAAAAAAGTTCTCATCACACACACAAAAAAATCTGTAACTATGTGTGGTGACGTTAACCAGACTCATTGTGGAGATCACTTCACAATATATACATATGACAAATCATTACATTATATACCTGAAACTAATGTATGTAAATTATACCTGAATTCAAAAAATCCTAAATTGCTGCCAGTTATATACTCATGTCATAAATTTTAACTGGGACTTCAACATGTCCCAAGTATTGTTTTCTTCTAATTAGCTGTTCTCTCCTGTGACAATTTCAAATATTCTCCATTCTATTCAAATTCTTCCCTTACTATTCTTTCTTCCAATAAATGACTTCACCTTCTCATTCAAAGGGAAGATATGGCAGCAGACAAAAACCACCTCAAGCCCCCACGAGAAAACCCACCACCCTCCTCCTTTCTTATCTCCCCTTGCTCCAGGACTCACTTCCTTTCACTTTCTCAGGAGCCTGCCCAACCGACGCTCTCCTTTATGCTCAGTCTCCCTCTTTACCAGCACCTTCTCACCAGCGCTTACACAATGTCAAGACCTTCCACCTTAGAGGAAAAACGATTCTCAACTCCACGTGCCCCTTCAGCTTCTTGCCCCATCCCTCTTCTTACCAAACCACTTAAAAATGCCACCTGCTCTCACTGTCTCCACTGTCTCCGCTCCCGCTCACTCTTTGTTCACCTGTGCTCTAGATTCTGCCCCAACACTTGCACCCAAACCATTCTTAATCAGATCAAAAATGACCTCCATCCATGTTGGTAGATCTAAGGTGACTTTCCAGTTCTCACCTCACTTGGCTTCTCATTGGCATTCATAAGCAACTACTCCCCCCTTGCGACACTGTCTTCCCTTGGCTTCCATGACCTTATACTCTCCTGGTTTCCCTCCTACCTCACCAAGTCCACTCCTTCTCAGTCTTTGTTTGTTTGGGTTTTTGCAGGTGCCTCCTTGTCTACAAGAGCACTAATCATTGGTATTCCTCTGAGCCCTGTCCAAAGTTCTCTCAATCTACGCTTCCTCACTAGGCAATCTTATTCCCAAACATTGCTTCAATTAACTGGTTTTATTTTTTTTTAAGATTTTATTTATTTATTTGGGGGAGGGGGGAGAGAGAGAGAGAGAGCATGAGCGGGGGGGAGGGGCAGATGGAGAAGCAGGCTCCCCGCTGAGCAGGAACCCTAGGATCATGACCTGAGCCAAAGGCAGACGCCCAACTGACTGAGCCACCCAGGCGCCCCTAATTAAGTGGTTTTGTATCTCCAAACCAGACCTCACTTCTGAGCTCCAGGATCATAAACCCCATTCACCATTGTTACTTGGATGATTGACACACACCTGAAATGCAACCTGAGTCCAAAACTGGATCATCCTCTTCCTTCTCTGTAAATACTATTTTTCTATCTTTGCTGTGCTTTGGGATTACCTACGGAGAGTTAAAAATATCGATGCCCAAGTTCTATCCCCAGAGATTCTATTTTCATTGGTCAGGGTGCAGGATTTTTCAAAGTTCCTAGTGCTTCTAATGGGCAGCTAAGGCTAAGAACCACTGCCCGAAAGCCTTGTCCTTCTCTAGTGTTTCTCCCCTTATTCACCAGCTCCACCATCTACCTCATGGTGTACATCACAGGGCTGGACATCTCTGAGTCTTCTCCCACCACTGACTCCAGCCCCAACCCTGGCCCTTCCAAACAAGCATGGATTCCGACGATTCTGTGAATGCCAGATGCAGGCAGGCAGACAGTGCACATGCTCATTCTCCCTCATCCATGCGGTATAAAAATGCTGAGGCTTGAATGTGCTGCTAGCCAGTTCCATGACTATGAGAAACAGCTTACACAAAAAGAAGGAGCTGAAAGAATCACAGAGAAACCAAGCTGAAACTCTGATGAACCTTGGCACCAATGTGGCTAAGTTTCCTTATTGCTGGATTTTTCAGATTACAGGGGCCTATAAACTCCCTTTATATTGAACCAGTTTACACTGAATTTTCGGATGCTAGCAATTAAATGCTCCAAACTGGTAGATAGATGCCCTCTCTACCCCATTATATGCTCCTACAGCACAGTTCCCTACTTTGCAACACCAGGCACAAGTGGCATTATTTTCCTCAATAGATTAGAAACTAGATAGGGGCTAAGACTGTCTGTTTTATTTGCTACTGTATCCCCACCATCTAATACAATATACAGCACACTGTAGGTACTTAATAAATCATTTGTTCAATAAAAGAATGCAGTGGGTCAAAAAGCTGGAGTCCCTGGCAAAGAACTCTGCGGTCCTTACCAAGCTGACCCAAAGCAGGCTCAGGATAGCAGAAAACAAATGCTAAAATCAGCCCCAGACACTGCAATTCCTCTGAGTCCCTGATAATAAAGACATTTCAGGGGGCGCCTGGGTGGCTCAGATGGTTAAGCGTCTGCCTTCGGCTCAGGTCATGATCCCAGCGTCCTGGGATCCAGTCCCGCATCAGGCTCCCTGCTCCTTGGGAGCCTGCTTCTCCCTCTGCCTCTCTCTCTCTCTCTCTCTCTGTCTGTCTCTCGTGAATAAATAAATAAATAATCTTTAAAAAATAAAATAAAATAAAGACATTTCAGGCTACAGAATGACCCCAAATCAGAATGGTCAATCCCTAGGCACAATCTGGATGACAATGTGGTTTCCGGAAGTATAAAAAGCCTAAATACTAGATTTCCTTGGCAAATATTTATCCCTGTCATCCTCAGCCTTTACATTACCCCCGTAAGAGTAGCATACGACCATGACTAGGCACGAGGTTTGAGAAAAAAAGATGGTCTTTCAACCTGTAGGTGATACGGGTAGGATGCTTTTGACAGAAATAATATTCTACCTTTTATGAGGTTTACTATATAATTCTATTATGTCCCAAGCAACTTTCAGCATTTGAGAACAGGTATCCATCTCTGAAGCCCCTTACCATAGTTCCCTGCAAACAGAAAGCACTCAACCAAAATGTCAGAATACAACACGCACATCAATCTAATTCTGGATATGGAGAATTAGAAACCCTTTTTATTTCTGGATATGTCAGTGAGAAACCCTTCTCACTTAACTTGTGTTTCAAAGGGGCCAAGAAACTCTGGGAACCACTTCCCAAGTGAAATGGTCACCTACCTTATTTCTCAGAAATCTAGAAGAGCTTTTAATATCAGCATTCAGATGTGAAACATGAATGAGCTTTTCAACTCCAGCTTCCTTGGACACTTGAGCAATTGCACGGGGAATCTTCACAAAAATATCCTCAAAATCAAAGTTTCTGGAAGAAGGAAAAAAAGGGGGGAGGATCAGTTAAGAACACCTGTTTAAGGATTCTAAAGCTTTCTGTGACAAGCTAGTTTTCATACTATTGCTGGAATTCTTAATAGTTAAAACTTTTAAATGGCAACGATTTAACCCAAAGTCAAAATTAACATATACATGTATATTTTATATACATAAGTTTTACTGCTCATCATTACTGTACATAATTTAAACCTTATCATAAGTCATAAATCAGCACACATAATATTCTCTGTGCTCCAGGAATCCCAAGGCTGAGACCCTTTGAGAACATCTGGCAGCACTGGTTGGGAAGGGAGGGGGTAAGTGTTGGGAGCTGAAAAGGGACCTACTTCTTATCCCCGGGCCTTTGTTTCCCCCAGGGGAAAAAGAAACCAAAAAAATCAGTCACCAGTTTAATCCAATACCATTAACATTACACAATAACATTAATGCTTACACTGTACAAGGCACTGTTATTAGTCACTACAGGAGATTTAAAGTTGAATGAGACTCTCCAAGTCACCAAAGAACTTAGAAATATGTGATGAAGCAGACATAGATTATCAAACTTTAATAAATGTTAAGAAAATGGTATGAACAAAATGTTGTGCAACTATAAGATTAAAACACTATCTGTTGATAAAACAACCCACACAAAGGCTAAAAAGAACAGTTCAAACCAGTACTCATGTCATCTTTGATTAACAACATGAACACAGTTTACACAAGAAAAGCCAATGTTCAGCTTGATGAACAGTAGGATAGGCAAAATCGTCCTGCCTAACCCATCCCAGCTGGACAAATCCAAAACAGGATCAGCCATTATGAACCAACCGGTCATTCCATCACGCTGATGACACCAACCACACTGACATAATCCCTACCGGCTTTTTATGGGTAGCGCATCACATTGCTCCATTATACCAGACTTACTGCCAACTGAATCTCCTGAAAGGGGGTTTTTGGGTATGTAAATAGGTGTTCAATCAATGCTTAATGATGGACTAATTAAAAATGTGACAACTACAATTCCTGACATTAGAAGGTACCCAGTGAATGTCTACTGAACCTTAAGACAGCATATGCAAAGAAAAAACAAGAGCCAAAGACTTACTTGGTTTCCCATTCTCGCCCAACAAGATTAATGACCACATTGCTGTGCTTCACTGCTCTTTGGATAGAATCTTTGTTTCTCCCGTCCCATTCCTATAAGAACAACAGCCAGTCAGATGCAAACATAAGGGCAAGTTTCAAAATAGGCCATCTGTTGTAGTCATAATATGGTACTATTTCATACAGGCTCCATTTATTACAAGAGAAATGGTCATGAGGTCTCAAATTCCTTCCTGATTCTCTGACTCTCCTGGAGACAAAAAGATCAGTGTATCTGTTTTATTAGGTAATGAAATGACAGAATTAGAAAAGACAATATTCGTTTTTAGTGGGGCACATCCATTTCTGGCCACCCAACTGCCCCCTGCAAGTTTGTAAGGGAATCTGGTTACCAAATCTCCCTTCCTGAAATAGAGCCAAAGAGCCAAGGATCATTTGGGAGGAAAACTGACTTGCCCTTTTTGCAGCAACCAGCTACAGAGTGAAGTTAGGTGGAGTATCTCTTAAAGGCTAACATTAAATTGGGAGCATTCATGACTATTTTCTTATCTCTCCTTAATGCTTTCCTCTTTATAATCCTAGATCTAGTCATTTCTACTTCAGACATGAACACAACATGCAGGGAGGAGTGACCTGCCTAAAAGCGCAGGGTGAGCCAATGGCAGATTTCAGTGTAGAACTAAATGTCTGAGTGATTCAGGCCTACAGTCAGGTTGACGATTCTTGTCCAAAATGGAGACCAGGGATTAAACGACCTCAAAGATACAGCATTTTCTATGTTAAAATGAAATTGGATTTTTTAAACATTTCGAAGGAAAGTAATGAGTAGTAAGAAGTTCTTAGGGTCAAGAGGTAAGGGGTATGTATGAGCGAGAGGAGAGAGAGTGAGAAAGGAACAATGGGGTGGGGGGAGTGACTGGGCAGGCCCACTAACATACCTGTGCAATTTAGAAAGGCTCCAGAAACCAGACTCAAGAGCAAAAGATGAAGCCCTCAAGAGGAGGAACTAGTGATAACTGATGCAGGAGAGGGGATACAAGAGACATATAGAGTGACAGCTGGGGAGTCAGACAACTCCATTTGCCTTTTGTGAACTGTGTACAAAATTATCTCTCCAACCTCTATGTAAAATTTGAAAATACAACCTATCTCAGGGGTTTGCTATGAAGATAGAGTAAAATAGATATACAATCTGCAGCACAATGAGTAACACAGCTAATAAAAAAAACAGTTCTTGGGGCGCCTGGGTGGCTCAGTTGGTTAAGCGGCTGCCTTTGGCTCAGGTCACGATCCCAGCCCCACGTCAGGCTCCCTGCTCAGCGGGAGGCCTGCTTCTCCCTCTCCCACTCCCCCTGCTTGTGTTCCCTATCTCCCTGTCTCTCTCTCTGTCAAATAAATAAATAAAATCTTTAAAAAAAATTTTTTTTAAAAAGCAGTTCTACACATAAGAAGCTAAAAAAGACTTTTTTTTTTTTTTTAAAGATGGCAAGAGTAGGAAAAAAAGAATCCAAGAACAGTCAGAGTGGAAGAGCTTGGGGCATATCTGCAGGAATGGCACAAGAGAAAAGCCTGGAGAGAAAGAATTGAAAGGAAACCAAATTCCCAGGGATAAGGCCCAGGGGGCACAGTCAAGTTAGCAAACCAAGTGGTTGTTCAGACAGCAGTTTCACCACAGACCAAAGCAGGGAAATCAGTACGTCACACTTAGTATGGTTCATCCTTCTCAAAAATAAACAACAATATAGTGAAGTCTTTCCGTTTTATCCTTCTTGTACTTCCCCTTTTGTAAACATTATTATATTCAAAGTAATATGCTTGGGGAGCCTGGGTGGCTCAGTTGGTTAAACGTCCGACTCTTGATTTTGGCTCAGGTCATGATCTCAAGGTCGTGGGATCGAGCCCCACGTTAGGCTCCATGCTGGGCACAGAGCCTGCTTAAGATTCGCTCTCCCTCTGCCCCTCCCCCCTTCACGCTCACTTGCTCTCTCTCTCTGTTAAAAAAAATAGTTATATGTTTAGTCTCTGTATTCTCTATTAACACTGAGCGCTCCCTGTGGTCTTGTTCATCAAGACATGCTCACAGTTTAGCTCAATGCCAGGCACTCTATAAATACCTGTGGAAAGAATGAAATATGTATCATATATCTCAATTCCAATGACTCCGCATCTGCAAGCCAAAGTTTTCACCCATCATTTGTGAAATACTTTAATTTTGAGGATTGACAAAGTGACCAATAATCTCAAGTCACAAAGAAACAGGAAAAAAGCTAAGCTCCTCTAACTGTAAGACCAAGAAGATATTTGACAATAAGATTTTAGAGAAGAAAAACACTTTAGAAACAAGAAATTTCTAACATACTCCTAGCTTGTGAACATTCAGTAAGGAATAAATTAAAATGTTATTAAAAATAAGTAAAAATTTGGGCGCCTGGGTGGCTCAGTTGGTTAAGCGACTGCCTTCGGCTCAGGTCATGATCCTGGGATCCTGGATCAAGTCCCACATCAGGATCCCCCTGCTCTGCGGGGAGCCTGCTTCTCCCTCTCTCTCTGCCTGCCACTCCCCCTGCTTGTGCTCTCTCTCTCTCTCAAATAAATAAATAAAATCTTAAAAAAAATAAGTAAAAATTTAAAAGAGATCACAAATAATCTGCATGAACATAGCAGAGATCTTCAGAATGTTTACCAAATTATTTTTCATTTTTATTTATTTTCTTAAAAAAAGATTTTATTTATTTGACAGAGAGAGACACAGCAAGAGAGGGAACACAAGCAGGAGGAGTGGGAGAGGGAGAAGCAGGTTTCCCGCGGAGCAGGGAGCCTGATGTGGGGCTCGATTCCAGGACCCTGGGATCATGACCTGAGCTGAAGGCAGACACTTAACGACTGAGCCACCCACGCGCCCTCCGAATTATTTTTTAAAAGGGAAAGTGTGTACATGGAAGAGCTCAGCTCCATACAGAATGATAAAAGCAGGACAATTTAGCCAGAACAGGAGACCAAGCATCAAGGCCCAGAGTGTTTCTCAATAGAGTAACTATACGCACTGGGGACAGTGTAACTCCTTGTGGAAAGGGACTGCTCTGGGAGCTGTATGATATTTAGCATCCCTGGTCCCTAGCTAATAAACCAGTGTGGTCTCCAGTCATCGTGGCAACCAAAAAGGCCCACACGTTTTTAATCACCCCCTTGAAGGGTCCCCACTGCCTCGCCCCATTGGCAACTCTTGGCCAAAGGAAAAACCTGCAGATTAAAGAATAGCAATAGGGAAGCACAGCGAGCACTGTTCTAAACTCAGTCTGTGCCAAGGAAACCAAGTTATAAAACACCCTATTTGTGATTTTCAGCATCTACAGAAGAACTGTCCAACAGAAATATAACATGAGGCACACAGGCAATTCTAAATTTTCCACCAGTCACATTTAAAAGAGTAAAAAGAAACAGGTGAAATTCATTTTAATAATATATTTTATTTAACCCAATATATCCAAAATATTATTTCAATATGTAATAAGTGTAAAAAATTATTAATGATATATAGCACTTTCTTTGTACTAAGGCTTTGAAATCTGGTGTGTATCTTATATGTACAGCATATCTTAATTAAGATTAGCCACATTTCAAATGTTCCATGACCACAGGTGGCTGGTGGCTACCATACCAGATGGCATGGGCCTACAGCAGGGGTTAGCAAACCATATCCCAAAGGCAAATCTAGCCTGTAGTCTAACTTTGTAAATAAAGATTTTTTTTTAAATATTTTTTTAAAGATTTTTTTATTTATTCATTTAAGACACAGAGATACAGAGAGAGAGAGCATTAGCAGGGGGAGAGGCAGGGGAGAGGGAGAAGCAGACTCTCCACTGAGCCAGGAGCCTGATGTGGGGCTCGATCCCAGGACCCTCAGATCATGACCTGAGCCGAAGGCAGACGCCCAACCATCTGATCCACCCAGGTGCCCCTGTAAATAAAGTTTTATTAGAACAGAGCCACTTCCATTCATTTATATATTATCTATAGCCGCTTTCAGGCTAGAAGGGCAGAACTGAGTAATCATGAAAAGACCCTGTGACCTACAAAAGCTAAAATATTTACTCTCTGGCCCTTTACAGAAAATGTGCATCAACTGCTGGGCAAGAGTTTAAAAGAACGGGATGAACGAAGGACGCCCCTGGTCCACTCTGGGATGACACTGTTGGTTTATCACACTGCCTCTCTCTCCTAAAAATGACCTCAGTAATTTACATCTGTCAGCTCCAATAATCAGTCACACAGGTTCTTACCAGAAAGATAATCTGGCCCAGGTCACCCATGGGACGAAGGTGCATGGTGTCATATGGGTCACACCGATAGGGTACAATCACCTGTGACCCCATACGTCCTAAAAAAGAATGGATTGAAACAAGGATCAACATTAACATAATATGGATATTTACTTTATAGGACAGTGATTTGGTAAATATTTAACTTCTAGTATGATAAATGAATGGATACCATTTTTAACAAAAAGCATATTTTGCTGTGCGAGAGATGCCGTAACTTTTCAGAGACCACATTCCTGTTTCTACATCCTATACAGAAAGCATAATAATGCTTCCTAATGAACAGCAGATCAAAATTACATAAACCCAAGATAAGAGTAATCTGTAACACTGTTAAATTGAAAGAAACATGGTTCATGGCTCCTCATGAGGCAACCCTAATAAACGGCACTGGGGCATATGGAACTTAAAAAACTACTTACCAAGGTGGTTGACAACATATCGGCCCAGGAATCCTGTTGCTCCAAACACAGTGGCCACAATCCCACTAACTGAGGAACGCCCACCTTTGCCATGAGGTATGAGTGCATGATGAAGCTGGCGCTGCAGTGGGCCATGAAACATAGCTGGGGCTCTTGCAGTAATAGAAGAACCTTAAACAAAACCCCAGAGTATACAAAAATGGTAAATGTTAATATAAAAGTGAGTATGAATAACCTCTTTTCCTAGAAACTGGTAACGTTATTTTGCTATCAGTACTTTCATATACTTAAGTTTAAATGAACTTTTAAATCAAAAGTTGTAATTCAAGTGCCAACAGCAATAATAAACAAACTACTGCAACAAAGAATCCATGTGTCATAAGGAAATATACAAAAATTAGAAAATTGATTTTTCAATAACACTGGTTTGAACTGCATGGGTCCACTTTTATGCAGATTTTTTTTCAATAAATACAGCACAATACTATATTTTCATTATTTTCTTTAATAACATTTTTTCTCTCACTTTACTGTAACAACACAGTATATAATACATACAGGTAAAACATACAGAATATTTTAATCAACTATTTATGTTACCGGTAAGGCTTCTGGGCAATAGGAGGCTATCAATAGTTAAGTTTTAGGGGAACCTACATGAGTTTTTGACTGCAGGGATGGGGGGGTCAGTGCCCCTAACTACTGTATTGTTCAAGAGTCAACTATAAACTTCCTGCCCTATGGGATACAATATACCTAGGAAGATAAATCATATTTAAAAAATTAAAGTTACATACTAAGAGAGTATAAACCTCCACAATAAAAGGAACTGAAAGAATGCACAGGAAAGAAGCAATATATGAGGATTCTTGGATAAAATGGATTTTGGGGGGCACTTCTTCCAGTTTTACTGAAAAATAATCAACATATATCACTGTGTAAGTTTAAGGTGTACAGCATGATGGTTTGATTTACATATATTATAAAATGATTACAACAGGTTCAGCTTATGTTCATCATCTCATAGAGATATAATAAAAAGGAAAGAAGGAAAAAAAACAATTTTCTCCTAGTGATGAGAACTCTTAGCATTAACTACCCTAATGTTTTATCATTATCATTCGGCAGCATTAGCTATAGTCACCATGTTGTACATTACATCTCGAGTACTTATTTATAACTCTAGGTTTGTACTTTTGACCACCTTCCTCCAATCCCCCTTCTGCAACCTTCTGCCTCTAGGAACCACAAGTCTGAGCTCTTCTTCTATGAGTTTGGGTTTCTTTTTAATCCCACATATAAGGGAGATCATACAAAGTTGAGATCATACGTATTCGTCTTTCTCTGACTTATTTCACTTAGCGTAATGCCTTCAGGGTCCATCCATGTTGCAGCAAATGGTCGGATTTCCTAGTTTTCTTTATGGCCGGATAATATTCCATCATATATAAATACCACAACTTCTTTATCTGCTCAACCCTTGATGGACACTTAGGTTGTTTTCATGTCCCGGCTATTGTAAATAATGCTGCGATAAACATGGGAGTGCAGGTACCTCTTTTGAGTTAGTATTTTCATTTCCTTTGAACATATGAGCAGAAGTAGAATTGCTGGATCACATAGTAGTTGTATTTTTAATTTTTTGAGGAACCTTCATGCTGTTTTCCATAGTGGCCATTCCCTTTTCTCCACATCCTCGCTAACATTTGTTATCTCTTGTCTTTTTCATGATGGTGATTCTAATGTGTAAGGTGGTATCTCATTGTGGTTTTAATTTGCATTTCCCTGATGACAAGTGATGTTGAGCACCTTCTCATGTAACTGTTGGCCTTTCACATATCCTCTTTGCCCATTTTTTAACTGGGTTATTTGTGGGGATTTTGCTGTTGAACAATAAACTAGTTTGAGTAAGGTTGTAAAGAGGAACAACAGAAAGAATAGATTTCCGTGTGAAACACGTAACACATTTAACAATGTAGATGTGGGAATGAATAAGCCCAGTGCAGGGAACAGAAAATTTACTTGGAACAGACTCTGAAACTGATAATGAATGAAAAAATAAAGTTGAGGATACATGCTGGAGGCAGAGGACTATTAGCAGAGAACATTTTTTTTTAAAAAAAAGAGTACAGTTCAGACAATATAAAGCTACGGAAAATCATCAAAAGTAATGACAAAAGGAGTGTTTGAGAAAAAATTTTCTGACCTTTAGAAAGGTTAATTTGTCAAACCTCTCACTATTTACATCTCCACACTATATGCGCAAGGAGACCATGTGGCCTTAGCCTGGACACCTGCAAGGTGGGGAAACACGACTTCCCATTGCAGACCCTTCTCATTTGAGCCATTCTAACAGAGGGTTCCACCACATAGGAGATCAATGACTGTTTCCCAGCAGCTTTGATCCCTTTGTTCCTCTGGAATGACAAAGAACAAATTTAACCCCTCTCCCGCATTTAAGTTCAGCAATTATATCTCTACTAAGTCTTCTCCAGGTTACACATCCCTAGTTCCATCAACTATTCTTCATTTGGCAGAGGTGTAAAACTCCTTTGGAATCACACTCCCAATTTCAAGTCCCTTGAAATATTATGGCAAAGTTTTAGAGCAAATGACTTAACTTTCAGAGAATAAGTAAAAACCAACTAAGACATTTAAAGGGCTAATAAACTTTTGCTACAATCAACAAACCATTTACCATCAGCACTGGTGCTTTGTAAACTTGGGGAAAACTGAAAGAAACTAACAGGAATTGCTTTAGATCTGTATTTGAAAAAAAAAAAAAAGGAAGGAAGGAAGGATGGTAAGTAACTAAGTAAGTCTGTGTCTCTTCTCTGCACATGATTCTCCTGCGGCATTCTACCCAGAAACCACGGTTTTTCCCTAGTCAGAAGCATGAAATTAGAGAAAAAGCCTAGCTTACTAAACAATGACTGAAACCACAAAGATTAAAAACAAACACTGCAGATCGGACACATAACAACAAACTGTTATCACAATAACAGCTAAACTTACAAAACTGTTAGCAGATGCCAGGCATTGTTCTAAGTGCTCAGTAGGTATTATCTTATTTAATACTATTCTTACTGTAACTTTACAGGTGTGGAAGCTCACGCTCAGAGAGTTTAAGTGACTTGCCTGAAAAGCCAGCAAAGGAAACTGAAAAGCAGCCCAGTAAGGTAAGGGGAAAACAAAAGGAAATGATACCCACAAGGTAAATGAAGGAAGGGACTGACAGAGGTAATAGTTAACTCTATCAAAGGCTGCTGAAAAGTGAAGTAGGATGGGGACAGAGGACCACAGACCCAGAAGATGTTGGTTTTGAGTGGCCTTAACAAGAGCAATTTTATTGCTGTGGGAATGACAGCCTGACTTCAGCAGGCATGAGAGAATGTGAGGCAAGGAAGTGGGAAAAGGAGTATCAGTGATTCTTCTGAGGAGAGATGATGTAAAAGAGGGTAAAAGGACCAGATGACACAAGGACAAGGAAGGATTTTTTTTTAATATTAGCTATTATAACATATTTATACACTGATGGAAATGACCCAGTAGAGGGCAAAAATGAATGATTCAGGAGAGGGAATGCACAGGTAATTGAAGATGCGATGGAATGCAAAACAAAGGAACTGGCTTTAGATCAAAGCAGGAGGAGCGCATCCACTATCACAGGAGGGAAAGCTGAGAATTATCACAGCTCAGCTATTGGATTTTTATGGTGGGAAAAAGATCGTTCTCATCTGATTCCTCTGATTTCTAGGTAAAGGTGAGAATGAGACAGAAGCACATGTTAAAAGTTTTAGGAGACCGACAATGTTAAATAATCATGGAAAAGGGAAAGCAAATTTCTTTGAAAAACATAAGACTGAAAATCTACTTGATATCTGTATTCATGAATTTAAAATAAGGTCAGTCAGTTTTGAGTTTTCTGTAGCTCAGTTCTCTACTGCAGGAAATGTGTGGAAAGCTTGGTTTAATTAGTGGTTTGTTTGGTTTTTTTTTAATGCCACAGGCAGATGGGCGAGGGAGTTAAGAATGTACGGGGTAATGATTAGAATGATCAGTAAGGAAGGAAATGAGGACACTGGATGAAGGACAGTAAATAAAACAGGAAGAATGACCGGAGTCAAGGAATTAATATCTCAAATGATTGTTAGGAGATTTACAGTAAATGTATATAAAGCATTTAGCACATTATCTAGAGCATGTTAAGCACTCCATGAGTAACAGATGCTTTCATTTGTTATCACTTCAGAATCTCTTGGGTGATATTACATTAACCTCATGAGATTATTTATTTTCCCCCAACAACAATTATAGGCCAAGCACCATTCTAGAAACTATGACTAGCACAATAAAAAAGACAAGCTCTGGCCTCAGGGAGCTTACATTTTAGAGGGTTGACTTGAAAATTAATATGTGGGTAGGTACCTGTCACAGTGCCTTGCACTAGGTAGATACTCAATAAATATAAGTTGTTACCTTCTTTGGTTCCAACCTCTCTATTTTCTTCCATATGTTATGAAGACCATTAGGAGAGTAATATTCTTTACTCATTATATTCCTCTGCTCAAATACCTCTATTGGCTTCTTACTGTAATATATAAACCAATCTTCTCCAAACATATTTGCTTGCACAATGCATTAGTTTTAAACATTTATAAATCACATATACATTCTGTGTAGTACCAATGCGTCATATACACTAAAAAACATATTAAAGCACTTAGAATAGTGTCTGGTATATAGTGTGAACTACGTAAGTGTTAGCTATTGTTGTTATTACTGAAAATGTTTTTTCAGTTCTAATACTGTATTTTTGTATCCCACTGAATTCCTCTTGCAAAACCCACTTTCAAGACCACTGAACTAAACTGCTTGACTTTCAAAGTCCTCCATTATTTGATCCCATCTAACATAGTCAACTTTCTTTCCTACTAGTCCTTATCTACAGGTAGTCATTTCACTCCCTCCTAAGTACTTTGTGATTCCACTCTCACTACCTTGTCCTTGCCCATGCCAGGAAAAGGCCTAGTTTCTCTGACTTTCCAAATCAAAACCACACACACACACACACACACACACACACACACAAAAATCAGTGGAAGCACTGCAATTCTCCACTGGTCTTCCAATCTTCCCTCACTACTTCAAATGATACTAACCTTTCCCTTTTCTGATTTCCTACGGTACTTAATAGTCTCTCCATATCTCACCATATATAATTGTTTTACACGGTTCTGTTTTATAGTTTTTTGATTACGTTACACACTAGACTTGCCTCTCTAGAGCTTATGCAAAAGCTTACTTTACCAGAGACAATAAAGCATAGAGGTTAAGAGCACAAGCTATGGCTTCAACTAAAAATAAGTTAAAGTGAAAATATTTATGAAACTATTTAGGACTGTGGTTAGCAAATAGCCAATACACAATAAATGGTAGTTATTATCATTCATGATCTACATTATGTCACACCAACGTAATACTTTCACAAGAACCAACAAACGTCTTTGCAAAGAAGTCATGGCTACAAAACCATCCACAGAAACGATGTGAACCAATCACCTTCCCAGTGGTATGTAGGAGCTCTACCCAAGACGGTAAATAGAAAAGTGTCCTCCAAATATTCCTGACTTGCTCCTCAACCTAAACATCAGAACGACGTGTGGAGCTTTTTTTTAAAACCCAAGGTGCAAGGAGCCAATCTCAAAAATTCTGATTCAATAGCTCTGCAACCAGTCCCCATTTCTATTTTTATTCCTAAAGCACTAAAAATGATTCTGACATGCAGCTAACTGTGAGAGCAAATGATATTTGATAATGACTTGAATCCACTATGGAAAAATACAACTTTTGGAGGTTGATTGAGGCAAATTTGTGAAACGGTGATGGGGGAAGAATGATAATAAAGTGTAACTGTATTCCCAATTTCCTGGCTTTTCTTGACTCGTTTTGTGAGTGTAAGGGTAAATGTATATTTTCAAATTGAGGAACACGACAGCAGATCCAATCAGAACAGGAGGAAAAATGAACAACGCTTAGACAAACCTTAAGATAATCCTTTACCCTTCACTTTCCTTTCCACTAAGCTCCTCATTGTTCTCTCTCCAGTATCTCTCGCTCCCCCAGCCCCCAGTGCCTTGACCTAACACACTCTACATATGCAGGGATGCTTTTGACTTAGAAAGTGCTTTTATAAATATTACTTTATTTAATCGTTTCAGAAACTCCCTGACGTTGTGGTATTATCATCCCCACTGTAACATGAAGAATCTGAAATTGAGATAGACTAAGGGCTTGCACAAGTTGCGAAACTTTTCTCACTATTCTTTTTTTTCCATCCTTTTCAGATTCCTCCCCACAAACCCCCGAACGTCCCGCCGCCAGCCACATACACTAATTTTTCCTAACGTCGAACCCTTACAAGCCTATGAGAACTGATTCTTTCGATCCTTTACATGTTCCCCACTTTCTCCTTTTCCCTTCCCGTTGCTCACATTCGCTCAGCACAGACTCCTTCCCAAGTGTACAATTTAATGTGAGCCAAGGAGGGGAAAAGGAAAGCAGAAACTACAGGCAGTCCCGGACCTAGAAAGACCAAGGTGCTCGGGGAGTCGGCGTGACCGCTGCAGGACGGCGCCACTCTCAACACTTCGGAATCCCGATCGGGGGGCCGCTGTTCCCGGTGACACTTACGTGACATTGGCAGGGCCCGGACAACCCGGGGGTGAACGGCAGCCGCCATCTTCTCCCACAATACCCCACGGCCGGCGCTCCGACCCACTACGGCAACTGAGCGGGGCCAAAGTGATCGTCCACGCCTGTCTGCGCAGGCGCTAACCGGGAAGAGACGGGGTGGGTCAGAGATTGGGGTAGAGTGTGGAGAGAAGAGACCTAGGGAAAGAGAGCGGGACGCAAGGGAGGAAACGTGAAGGAGAGGACAAAGAGAGGAAATAGAGAAGAATCTTGGGGGTTAGAATCTCAGATCTGGAGTGGACTATAATCTTACTGCCAAGGAACGTGAAGTTAAGAGTCAACTAGTGACTGACTGAAGGACGTGCAAAATGGTAGAACCCGAGCTGCAGAGAGCCCAACTTCCCTGACTCTCAGTTCAGTTTATTATTCCCTGAAAATGTCAGCAGCTCTGGTGAGACTAGGGGAAAATGGAGGCGTGGCCCCGGCACTCGGGAAGTTCTCAAAGGAGAAAATCAGGGTCCAGAGGAGAGGTTGGACAAGAAAGGAGTGAGGCGGGACGTAGAGAAATAAGGAAGAGAAATAGAAATGAGCATGTGCACCTCGAACTCGCCAAGCACATTCTCTCCTCGGAGCCATAGCTCTTGCTGTACCCTTTACCTGGCATGCTCGCTCAAATGTCTACACCAGCTCAAGTTTCTGCTCAAAGAAAACTTCTCTGACACCCAAGGTGGTCATCATTCCATTGTCTATGTTGTTTTTACTTAATATGAAAGCACTTACCACCACCTGACATATGACTCCAGGGATTCTTAACGTGGGGTGTGATTCATGAGTGGGCTCTAGGAAATCTGTGAATCTCCTGAAATGTTAAGTAAAATTTAGTGGGTTATGTATGCCACTGCACATGTTTCTAGAAAGAAACTCAAGGTGATTCTAGAACAATAGTTTATGATTTTTATTTTCTTAACTGTGGACCTCTTTGAGAATCTGCACTGTTCTAGAGAGAGGTTTCTAGAGCCTGAGGAGATTGCAGAAAGATTAAACACTTGGATTTTTAAATAGTTTATTCTGGTCGCTCACTATTTCTGAGTGGGAGACAGCAACCAGCAACCTGTCCTGAGACATCTGCCTTGGGCTTATCAGAAAACAAACTAGTTCGGGGGAATCTTTCTAGATTTGGTAATTCTTTCAGTGCTTTGTTTTTTCAGGAAGAAAGTAGTGTGAGTTGCTTGGATGGACAAAAGTCCCCTAATGAGTAGAGGTTGCCTGTTATTGGGCCTGTAAGATTGGTTGTTTCCCACTCCATCCCCACCCCCACTATTTCTTGAAGTGTCCTGTACCAAATTGCATTGGAAGAGAAAAGAAACTCCAGAAGAAAAAGAAAATTTCTTGAAGAAATTTTATCAGAGAGGTTTAATAATGCTACACAGTCATATTTCTTGGCCTCATCCAGTGTTCACCCAGCACTTAAAATTCTCTAATAGTTGCTTCTGAGGTCAATATGAATATAAAATACTTAATTGGTTCTGATAAACTGACAGACCCCATTATCATCAGCAGCCTCCTAACACCTGTGTAACATGGCAAGTCTGCTATTTTACACTTGAAGTCAAACACTGACTCATTTTCTCAATACTAATTTCAAGATTGCATATTGTTGAAAGAGCACTGACTTAAAACTCAGAATACTAGATCCCAGTCCTAGCTCTACCCGTTAATAGTTGTAATCTGGGCAGGTTTCTACACCTATCAAATAGGAAAAGTAATACCTGCCCTGTTACCTCAAAAGATTATTGCGAGGATAAGATGACATAATGGGTGTGAAGGTGCTTTGTCAACTGCAAAGTACTATACGCATGTATGTGAAGTTCTATTTAAATACCACCGAAGTATCAAAGTTCTAGGCTGTTAGAGCTGGAAGGGAATTTAAGAGATGAGTAAGCCCAATGTCTTTATTGTAAAGATGAAGAAACTGAGACAATATAAAAGATCATCAATAGATAGATAACCTTGTTGAAGAAAGCCTGTAACAAACCAGTCAGTCACTTTTGAATCTGTTAACAATTTTAATCTTTATCTTGTGGCCTTGGTCAAGATTCTTTTTGTTTCTTGGAAACTATGTACTAGTCCTATACTTAATCATTAATTAAGAGTACATAGGGTAATATTTCCAAAGAGGATGTACTAAGAATAAAGTCCTCCTCAAGGATAGAAATTGTCAACCAAATGCCTCTAAGTCTGATTTATCCCAGCACATTTCCTCAGATTGAGGCACTGCAGAGAATGGATTAGTGCGACTGTATCCGACCATTGAAGATAAATTATAACCCAGAGTTGGTCAGTTTGGGCAAAATATCTGCAAATTTACTTATTTGTTTGTTTGTTTATTTTTTACAAAAGGTAAGATGCTTATAATTCAGAGTCAAGGCTGGGTCCACATAATGAAGTGATACCATGGGCTTTGCATAAAAAAATTTAGTAGATGCTCAATTTTTATTTCTTCCTCTCTGTACCCATCTGAATTTGTTCATACATAATAAATACTCTGTTGCTTTAAAGTGCAACCCATTGGCAAAATTTTCCCTTCCCATATTCCCTTCCTAAATTAGATACTTAAAGGAGAAAATTAATTAGGGGAAAGCAAGCCCAGTCCTTCCAAACTAAGCGTCAGAGACATGGAGTATATCTTAACCTAACCCCCTTGTCCTTTGACAACTCAGTTTCTGATAGCCTAACTACTGTTGCTATAGAGACAGTGATATCACCAGTTACAATTCTGATGTCGCTCTTCAGTCCCAACAAGGGGGAGGTACATGGAAGTCTGGGGGAGGAAACAAGATCTTGAGCTGAGCAAGAACATCCCAGCATCTTCATTGACTTTTAAAGTGTAGTCTGGAGTCTTCTGTGGTTCACTATTCCAGCGCTACAGAGGTAGGAAATTCCACTGGACTGATAAAACAGCCCATTTTCTGAGCCTCTGTAGTTAAAAAGGAGAACTCAGTGACAAGTGATGGTTAACTTTTAATGTTCAATCAACTTCCCTCTTTGCACAGTCAATTTTAATTTTACATCAGAGTTTTCTGGAAATAAATGAGCCTCTCCCTCAGTAGCATTACAGCTAAACCTATCATCTTTGCTGCTGAAATTTTAATTTTGTTGCAGATTTAACCAGAACTCCTCAGCCATCCTTTTGGGATCATGAGGGTGTCTTACTCCTTACTTCCCAATTTGACTGGAAGCTTAACTAACTGCTGACTTCTCTTCATTGTGTAGCTATTCCAAAAGTTGTTGTTGTTGTTTTTCTCCTAGTGCTCTAATAGCAAAATCAGACTGGTATAGCTGAGTCCTGATTCTCATTTACTTTCATCCTCTTTACTGTTATTTCTGAAGCCTTGGCTAGACAGTAGAGAATTGGAAAAGACATGAGGCACCAGAGGAAGAAGCTAAGGGAAAGTGAAAATGGAGGAGATCCACAGAGAAGCTTAACAGTGAATGGTATCACCAAGGGAAAAGACACACACACACTTCTAATCCTTATTTAAACAAAATCAATTGTAACTGATGTCAGCAAAAAACAAATTTATTGAGTGTGCACAATGTGCCAGGCACTTAGGAGAAGGGAATGAGAGAGAAAAAGAGAATGGATATAACTGAATATATTCTTCCTTTTTAAAACTAGTAATAAAACTTGGTTGAAATAAACTTTAAAACCTGATCAGATATGTATCAACCCTGCAAAAGCTTCATTTATATTGCCTGTAATTTGGGCTTTTCTGTGACTTTAAGAACCTTGAGTAAACAGGAGCCTCTTGCTTGTGATGGATATAGGAGAAAAATGTCTTGAGATAGAGCTATGGTCTGAAGTACAGGAACCATAACCCATAACCAAATCCCTGTGTTATGCCCTCTCTGTCTGGCATTCATGATTTGCACTCCTCCTCAATTATTACTGAGGTAGTAACCACATTGGCATTTTTAAGGGGTATCCTTCTGTGGGCCACAGGATCCCTCTATTGGCTATAGAAAAATTTCATAGCTTCTGGGATGTTAACCTGCAGAGCTCTAATATTTAAAGGAATATATCCAGTGTTTTTAACGTTCCCTTTCTGGGGCTCAGTTTCTTAATCTGTAAAATGAGGGTGTTAGAATAAATGGTTTTTAGGATCCATTTATCTATGCGTTGTATAGAGTTAGCTTTCTTTCCTCATCAAATTTAATAGGTAATACAAATCATCTTTTTTCTCTTTTATTTTCTACCCTAACTCCAGGATATTATTCACCAACTTTGAACTTAAGCTATTTATGAATCTGTTCATTGGCTCTATTAAACTCTAGATTTTCCTTCCCTCTTTTTCATTTCATTATGGGAAATGTATACAGATTTAGAAGTCTGAATATCATTATCATCAAAAGATATTTAAGTACTTCATATAAATACAATTAGCCAGGACAATTTAGGGAGTTTAAAGTCTAAAAGAAGCTTCATGGATGCAGATAACAATGCAGAAGACATAGAAAATAGGATAAAAACATTAGTACATGTAAGTAGAACTGTTTGCTGGATATATATGACTAAAAGGTTGTTGATTTATTTGTATTATTGGGCTAGGAAGTTTTGTTAATAAATCATGGGATAAATATTTATACCTTGGATATGTCTCTAGGGTGAACTTATCCCCAAAAGGAATCAAGCTTCAAGAGAGCCTGAATGTGTGGCTTACCACCATAGCAAATTTGAGCAAACCATTTTTTTTTTGTTGTTCTTAGATACTCCTATTTAAGAAAGAACGAAAAGATTATACTATCTGGAATTTGAAATAGGCAGTATTCCTATATTCATTCTTTCAGCAGGTAATTATTAAGCACCAACTTAAGACACTAGTTACTGTGAGGGATACAGAGATGAGTAAGAAAATGCATCTGTCCTCAGAAAGCCAGCTAATAAAAGAGATGAAATATATGTGAGCAATTAAAGGGCTAGATGGGATGTAAAGGTTGAAGCAAAATATGATGGAAACTTTGATAGAGGAGCAATCACATTCAGTTGGGTACTTAGAAAATATTTCATAGATGTGGTAAGCTTGTCCTGAGCTATCAAGCAAGGGTGGGATTTAGAGAGACATCACAGGGGGGAGGGGAAGGTGCATGGATATTCCAATATGAGAGTACAATGCCCTAATGTCTTCTATTTAAATGTCTTAGAAGAGGAAGTACAAGGAAGATCTTTGATCTGGAAGCTAGATCTAACATTAACTATAAATAACCTTTACAACATGAAGATGTCTATTTCTCTCAAGTCCTCAAAAGAATATTTACAAAGTGCTTTGAGATCCATGAATTCAGGACACTTATTCTTCATTCTAGCTACTTACTTTTTGACCTCCTAATCAAGAAGTTGAGACTAAAATTAAAACTTTTAGTTTTGTCATTGTTAAATAAGCCTTTATGATTATTACTAATTTGAAAGTGGAGAGTAACAATATTCATTTCAGAAAGTGTTGGCCAGAAGATGGAACCTTTTAACCTTTTTTTTTTTTTTTTTTTTTGGTCATCTGGGAACATCAGACTACACCCAGATTAAGATCTGGACTATAAATTTGAATGTCATTTTGTACTCATGGCTTGTGTACTACATGTGAAAAATAATGAGTAAGTCAAAATCATTATTTGGTAATGAGAGCAATAGGGTTCATATGTAAAATTAGTCATTTTTATTTGTGTCTTTCCATTGCAGATCCCTTATATTTCATGGCAGGAGGGTTTGGTAAATTTAGGGATAGTGAAGACAACAACAAATTAATCACGAGCTTTCCTCATATCTCAGAACCTGTCCTCAGTAAGAGTAAGTGATCACATAATTTCCTTACTTTTGTACTTAATTTTCATTCTTGCTTTTAAATTGCAATATATAGCTTAAATAAGCCAGGAGCCCCTACTGATTTTGTCATTTTCTATTAGAAGTAATTCATTAAGATAAAATATCAACTGGAGATTGAAAGGTAAGCTTCTGGCTCTCACTTGGTCTATCAACAGTTCAGAGCAACCTGTTCCCAAGTCTTCTCATTCTCTGTCCAAGTAATAGTAACATCCATTCCTTTATTCATGGCAATATCCTTCTCAAGCATAAAAATATTAGCATATAATAGTTGCTGAGAGACAATACAAGGCTTAACTTCATAGACATTAAGAACTCCCTTGTTATGGTTGTAAAAAAAAAAAATAAGATACTGAAGAATGTTAGGAAATCTTAGAAAATGTTTAAAGAAAAGAATAAATAAAAATAAATCTGGAGCCGGCCAGTTTTTCTCAGAATCTCCAGGGATTCTCATTCTTATGTTGATGTACCTTAAAATCACCCAGGATGCTTTTAAGAAATTCAGTGCCTAAGTTTCCCCACCCCAAAAACCAATGAAATAAATTCTTTGGGAGGTAGTATCTCAGATTCAGTATCTTTAAACAGTTCTCTGGGTGATTCTAACATCTAATCAGGGAGGAAAACCCACTATGTACCCAAGGAAACTATTGTATTACAGTGTCAGGAAGAGTAAGAGAAACAGAGTTCCTAATCTGAGTTAGTGATTAGGGTGTGAAAACAGGTACAAATCCTTGTGGGAGAGAAGGACAAGTAGCTCTTAAAAGGTCTTCTATATTTTTAAATAATTACTTGTAATAGTCTATATAAGAAAAATAATAAATCCATTTATAAATAAGCTTAAATCGTGCATAATCTGTATTTGATTTGTGTTGGTTTTATTTTGAGGGAGGATGTCAAACCCCACCACTGCCCAAAGTCTTTAAAACAAACATTTCCAATTAACCAGATATTCAACCCTTAATAATGCTTATTTCAAGCAATTTTTTATAAAATTATATTTCACTGTAAAAAAATTAGGATAAGCTTTTGGACTTTATTGTAACAGTTTAAAACAACTTATAACAATTTTATTTTTTAAAGATTTTATTTATTTGAGAGAGAGAGAGGGAGAGCACGCTGGTGTGCGCACAGGAACCGGGGTAGGGGCAGAGGGAGAAGCAGACTCCCCACTTAGCAGGAGCTCGATCCCAGGACCTCAGGATCATGACCTGAGCTGAAGGCAGAAGCTTACCCACTTAACTGACTGAGCCACCCAGGTGGCCCTCTAACAATTTTAAATAAATGTTTTATTTTATTCTAACCAAATATGAATATATATATATACATACTTCTTAAAGATATTTACATTAGAGAGGAAAAATTGACCATCTTATTCCACCTTGTTGAGAAGTACAGATGTAAGCAAAGTTTATAATGAAAAAAGTGAACTTCAGTGTGGAAGCCTGGTAATGGAAGTCTGGCATGGAAAAAAGAGGTCAAAGAGAAGCCTCTCATACTTGTAGATTGTCAGTGGACAAATATGATAATTAGCCATGTTTTCAAAGACTATCAAATAAGATGCGATGCTAAGGAAAGTGGACAAGACTAAGGCCAAAGGAATAGGGGCTGTTATGCTAAATTTTGAGGTTAACAAAAAGCAAGTATAAGCAATTCTTTCATGAAAAGTGATGACAAATGAAAGAAGAAAGTGGTAGCAGTTAGAGGGAGGCTTGGGATGGGAGAAGACAGCTAAAATGATTATCAGTTTTCTGGTTTGGAAAACTAGCTAGATGGCAGTGCCATTACTGAGATTAGGGAGTAGAGCAAAGTATTGGGAGGGTTATGGAACAATCAACATCAGCAAGGGCATCCACGCCAAGGTCCATTGGATGGTGTACGTGGCATCTCTTTTCTCTTGGCATCCAGAAGTTTGGCTCAACCATGGAGACTAAGAATTTCCCCACCTTTGGCTATTTGGAGGGAGGGATTGGTCTTAAGGAGGAGTTACTAGACTTACTACTGCTAATATAAGTTAAGTTAGTGCTCTGGAAATTAATGAAAATGAAGCATATATTACTTTAAAAATAAGTTGGTGGGGCAAAAAATAATAAGTTAGTGGGACAAGAAGAGGCAGAGAAAATGGAAATTCATTCTATTTTGATCACATTGAGTTTTGAGTGTATAGTGAAAGTCCAGGATGTGGAAAGGCTGTCAAGCAAGGACACATAGAGCAGGACCTGGTTACATAGGTTCATTCACGAACAAATCTGTATTAAGCACCTCTAGCATATAGCAGGCGCTGGCCTCAGTACTAGAGATATATGTATTTAAGAAATCTTCATGCAATTGAGAACTGAGAATGAAGAGATCTAGAGTCCCGTGGGTTGAAGTAGCTCTTGGGACAGGTCTCTATTGAAAGCACTGCTCCTATTTTCCACACCTCAGCCATTTGTTTTATTTCTCATTAATTTCATGTAACTTGTCCTTTGATGACCCTTTCATTTTTTTTTTCTACTTCCAGATGTCGGATAGGGTTGACTGGTTACAAAGCCAAAATGGAGTATGCAAAGTTGATGTCTTTTCACCTGGAGACAGCCAACCCCAGGACTGGAAAATGGTAAGGGTGGACCTCTTTATAAATACTAATTTAGGAATAAGGTGGAATACCATTAAGAATAGACTTACGAACTCCACCACCACTCCTCACCTCTCTTACTCACTACTCTTACTTACTCACTACTTACTTGAATTTCTTGGGGAAAAACATGAACTCCTCTAGAACAAAAAATTCTTATCCATATTGTTTTTTGGGGAAAATCCCATATATGGTAATTTCATAGAAGAAACATAGTATAATTAATGCAAAACCTATATATTACAGCTGTAAAATTTTCTTTTATTTTCAAACAGAAAGGGATTGGATTTCAAACAAATGTCTACAAAGTTCATAGAAACTATTTTCTGAAATGTAGGATGCCTCAAAATTCTCAGAACTATAAGCTCTCATCTAAGTAACGTTATCATTCTGCCGCCATCATTCAACAAACATTTATTAAGTACTTAGTATCAGGCACTGTAAGTCAGGGTCCAGTCAGAAGATGGAAACCATAGCAAATAATGTGATATTAAAAAATTTAGTGAAAGATAGTTAACAAGTTAACTACTAAAAGCTGTAAAAGAGGACTCTGAGAATTCCAGAAGTAGCAAGTGTAGAGAGCAGCCACTACCCCTAGGCTGCCAGAGACTGGACAGGAAAAGACTAAGACCTCACAGAAGCTTCCTCTCCTTCAGCCAAGGTGGCTTCAGATCTCTTTGGAGAGAGTGTGGCTGCCACAGGAGCACTAGGCTGCTGGGGCCAAAGACACTTCCCAGAGGGTTCAAGTGGGCCAGAAGTGCAGCGTCTTTCCAGTTCCAGTGTCACAGAACAAGGCAAAGAAGGGTAGACTTGGAGTTGAGGGACAGTCATGGATCACTGGCATAGACTCTGTGCTGATTCCTAGGGTCAGAGATATAAAAACAGATTAGACAGAATTCTTTTTCTTTAAGGATCTCATAATCTAATGGAATCACTATGCAATTCTTATCCTTATTAATATTTCTCAAACACCTATTTGCATGTAATGTTACATGACCCATCTTCTGTTTATTCAAAATCTATTTGGTCTATCTTATGTAGCCTAAGAGAGAAAACACTAACAAATCTAAGACATTAAAACATATAGATAATAAATATCCAATTACTATAGAGTAAGTGCCAACCAAAACTGCTTCTATTAGATCTTTTATTTACCTCTGCTCTTTCATGTAGAAAAACAAAAGATAGATGGATTTCAATACTGAATCAAATAAACAGAAAAAGTCATGATTTTTCATTAAGGGAGGAGCACTCTGGGGGATGCAAAAAAAAAAAGAAAGAAAGAGGGGCACCTGGGTGGCTCAGTCGGTTGAGCATCTGCCTTCGGCTCAGGTCATGATCTCAGGGTCCTGGGATCGAGCCCCACGTCGGGCTCCCTGCTCAGCAGGAGTCTGCTTCTCTCTCTCTCTCTCTCTCCCTCTAACCCTCCCCACTGCTCGTTCTCTCATTCTCAAATAAATAAAATCTTAAAGAAAAAGAAAGAAAAAAATTTCTGCCCTCATAGACCATACTATTAATTTGGGAAAATAAAAAATATATGTGTGAAAATATAAAAATAATCAAAAAGTTCTAAATAACCAGTAGACCCTAAATATAAGAAGTTCATGATAATTTGCCAAATGGATTTTCTGGCAATAATTGCTATAGGTGTTTAAAGAACAGATCAGAGTGGAAAGTGGTCAGGGAAAATTTCATAAAGTATATTTAACAGAGCTAGAGGTGAAGAATAGGATGGTAGGTATATATGTTGACTTCAAACTAAGATACTGGAACAGAAGATGGCTGCGGAGAGAAAATTAAACCCCTTAACCCTTTTTATAGTCTCCTTCATGGATGTGAAAATTTTCCCTGGTCTTAAATAAGAAAGACTCAGAAGTAATTTGGCATCCACCTTCTCCAGCTGCTCACGATATTACCGTATAAAAAGAGAAAGTTAAAGATTGCAAGAGAGCAATGGGGTTTGGAAGAGATGGGTATTTGATTATAGACTGCATTGATAGAAAAACACATGTGGTTAGTCTTTCAGTCAGTCACTATGGCTTCATCAACCACTTTTGCAAAATTCTCCTGGATCAAGTGGAATAATGGACTTAGGGTATACACTTTTTAGGTTCAAAGAATGTAAATGGACAATAAAAACCTATAAACACAGCAAGCTAACACAGTTCTTTATACTCCATCATAAAGCTGTGTACTACGCTATATATTTTTTATTATTATGTTATGTTAATCACCATACATCACATCCATTAGTTTTTGATGTAGTGTTCCATGATTCATTGTTTGTGTATAACACCCAGTGCTCCACACAGAATGTGCCCTCTTTAATACCCATCACCAGGCTAACCCATCCCCCCACCCTCCTCCCCTCTAGAACCCTCAGTTTGTTTTTCAGAGTCCGTCGTCTCTCATGATTCATCTCCCCCTCCGATTTCCCCCCGTCATTCTACGCTATATTTTTTTAATTATCTGTGAAAAGAATTGAAAAAAGATAAAAGAATAAGCCCCACATCTGCATCATAAGACTTTCTTGTACATGTTACAGCCCAATTATGAAACATGCCTATTTGCAGAGAATGAGCCTATCTTTAAATATGTAGGTAATATTAAGGGATAATTTTCAAAAAAAAAGGGGGGGGAATAAAATCCGAACTCTCAACCAGATATGAAAAGGAACACATGTAAAAGATTTTATTTAACTCATTAATGAGGTAATTGGGGAGGTGTTACAAACTGTTCAAAGGAGAATAAAGAAAGAGATGGATTATAGACCAGGAATATTGAAATGAATGTGCAAAGAGAGGCCAAACTGGCCTCTTCCACAGTGGAGAAGGGAAGTCAGCTGAACCTCCACTAGACAGAATTTACACGTCTATAGACATGTAGACTTCCTCTGCATTGTTGTCAATTATCTACAGCTTACAATTGTAAAATAGCCCCCACAGAATCAGAATCAGATTATGTGGAAGGCTGTAAACAATGCTTAATCTGTAGATTATAAACAATGTATCGTTTTCTGTTGGAGCACAATTTTTCCCCCTACAGTTGCCTCCATTTTGATAAATCTCAAAATAAAGTAATTTTTATCTCAAAATAAGGCTAATTTCATCAGATTTGGTTGATTATTTACATAGGTATAACAATCAGATAGGCCTTAAGTTTGCTTTACTGGAAGTCTTCATAAGGAAGCTCAAATTGAACTTTTAAAGGCCTCCATTCCTTGCTATCCTGAGACTGGGAAGTCAAGAATAAGAAATTTTTTCTACCAGGTTTCACCTTTAGTTCCTATAAAAACAAGAACGTACACCACTGGATTTCCCTGAAACCATTGTTCCTAAATATAGTTAAGTTATACTAATAAAAACTTTTAGGCAAAGTACTTTCCATTTTTTCTATTTCATAAAAAATATGTGGGGGAGGGGAAGTATATAACTGTAAACTGTTATACACTAGCTAAGGTGCATACTAGCAGAATGCATGAACACACATAAAACAACTTTCTACAGCCATATACATCCCTTTATAACCAAGTGGCAGAAATGGACATATTTATTAACAGACCCAAAGATATAGCTTCTCTATCATAATAAAAATAATAAGCAAAAGCATATAAACTGTTTTTAACCATTGTGGCAGAAATGGACATATTTATTAACAGACCCAAAGATATAGCTTCTCTATCATAATAAAAATAATAAGCAAAAGCATATAAACTGTTTTTAACCATTAGGATTTCAGTATTCTATCTTACTTAGAAATGATCAAAGTATCCAATGAATATCCATTAAATAACTCAATTTAATACCTGTGTTTTAAGTTACAGAAAGATGCTGGAAATTTACCATTAAGCCAACAATACTATAAAATATAATAACTGTTAAAATAAAGTTTGTCAGAATAATATTCAATTTGATTAACACAAATTTATATTTTTATGACGTTAAACATTAAGTAGAAGTAATACTAGCTTGCTGGATTTGTATAAGTTTATGAAGAGCATATCAAAGTAAAATAAAAATGTATACTTGCATTATATGTAATACTGATAAATCATAAAAGACATAGGTGTTTTTATTAAATCAAAATTATTAAATTCATCTTCTTTGCCAAAGATTATCCTAACTTATGTGAACTTAAAGTCCTAAAATCTTTCTGGGTTAGGTTCTTTAAGAATTCTTCTTCCAGGGACACCTGGGTGGCTCAGTTGGTTAAGACTCTGCCTTCGGCTCAGGTCATGATCCTGGGGTTCTGGGATCAAGTCCTGCATCAGGTTCCTTGCTCAGTGGGGAGCCAGCTTCTCCCTCTGCCTGCCGCTCCCCCTGCTTATGCTCTCTCTCTCTCTCTCTCTCTGACAAATAAGTAAATAAATCTTTTTTTTTAAAAAAAAGAATACTTTTTCCAATCAGAATAGAGATCCTTTAATTTAAGGGATTTTATAATCTGATTTGGTATCATGTGGGAGTAGGAAGCTATAACTGCTTACACTTAATGCTTTTATGAATGACAAATACTGATAGCTTGTAGCCTCAATTCTAAACTTTCAGCCATTAGATTCAAATGTCCAGTTTTCAACAACAATCACAAGGCATACAAAGAAACAGGAAAGTGTAACTCAAAGGAAAAAAGTAGGTCAACAGAAATTGTGTCTGAAAAAAACCTGATGGCAGATCCACTAGACAAAGACATAAAAACTTGGAGCACCTGGGTGGGTCAGTCAGTTAAGCATCAGCCTTCAGCTCAGGTCATGGTCCCAGAGTCCTTGGATCAAGCCCCACGTTGGAACCTGCTTCTCCCTCTCCCTCTGCCCCTCCCCCCACTCCTGCTCTCTCTTGCATTCTCTCTGCCTCTCAAATAAAGAAAATAAAAATAAAATCTTAAAAACAAAACAGACAAAAAACAACTGTCTTAAAGATGTTCAAAGAACTAAAAGAAAGATGTGGAGAAAGCTGAGAAAACAATATATGAACAAAATGCAAATATCAATAAAGAGATAGAAAACCTAGAGATAACCTAGAAGAAATTATGCAGATGAGAAGTATAATAAAAGAAATGAAAATTTCACTAAAGGAATTTGAAGGCATATTTGAGCAGGCAGAAGAAGGAATCAGCAAACTTGAAGAGGACAATGAAAATTAACATCTCTAAGGAACAGAAAGAAAAAAGATCGAAGAAAAGTGAACAGAGCCAAAGGGACCTGTGGGACACCATGAGGCAAACACAACACATTGTGGGAATCTCAGTAGGAGAAGAGAAAGAGAAAGGGCAGAGAGGATATAGGAAGAAATAAAGGCTTAAAGCTTTGCAAATCCAATGAAAGCCATGAATATAAATATCCAAGAAGTTCAACAAACTCCAACAAAGATGAACTCAAAGAGACCCATGCTGAAACACATTATAATCAAGCTTTCAAAAGACAAAGACAAATGGGGTAGCGGTAAAAATGATGTTTGATACTGTCAGGTCTGGACCATGAAAGTCTCCTATTCAGTTATCTGTGATCTTGATTGTTCCTCATATACTTGAAGAATGGGTTTTGAGGCCCAAGGGGAGAGTGAAACCATGCAAAAGCAGAGCTTAAGTCCCCAAGTCACTGCAAAGAAAGCTGCTCATTGAATGTCCTCTCTAAACAAGGTGATTGACAAATAAAGCTCTATTTTCTTATACCACTAATACTTCAGGGCTATATGATTTATAACTAGCATTATCCCAAATAATATATTTTGCTTGTGTCATTTTGTTGCCAGTAATGCCCACCCTGTTATATCTGACTATCAAAATGTTTAGAAGTCCATCTCAAATGCCACTACTTTTTCTAGTCACCCACCCAAAATTATCTGTCCTTCTTGTAACATTCAACATATCTCTTTTTATTATTATCACTGATAACAAAGTATGTAGTAACATTTGTGTTCATATTTTGTCTCTACAGTAGATTTTATTCTTCCAGAAGGCAAAGATCATATTTCTTTCATCTTTTATATGTCCCACGGTATCTGGTACAGTGTATTGTATACAGACACTATATACATATTGAATTATGCAGGTAGTTTGTATTACACATCACCTACCCTAAATCCCTAAATCACCTCTACAGTAGAGGGCCATCATGGTAGATAATTTGTATATCCAAACCTGATTTTCCATTTCTCGAATGCAGTCTCTGCTCTGACTCCACCACCCTTTCTCTGTCTCTTTCTCAGACATGCTTATAGGCAGCTCTCCTAAAAACTTCTTCCTAAAACTTCTTCTTAAAGCTGAATTATGTCCAAAATGAATTTCCCACTTGGGGGTGCCTGGGTGGCTCAGTCAGTTAAGAGTCCACCTTCAGCACAGGTCATCATCCCTAGGGTCCTGGGATCAAGCCTTGCATTGGCCTCCTTGCTCAATTGGGAGCCTGCTTGTCTCTCTGCTTGCTGCTCCCCATGCTTGTCCTCACTTTCTCTCTCTGTCAAATAAATAAATAAAAGCTTAAAAAAAAAAGAATTTCCCACTTGTTACTGATCTTTGGTTCAGAAAAATAATTTTTAAAAAAATTCATCACAGAAATTCAGAAAGTAGTTTCCCCGTACCTCCCACAGGAATGAATCACAGTACACATCCCTAGCCATACTGTCTTCCAGCATGTCTCTTTTCACCCAGAGCACTACTTCCCCATAGATATATGGTCAAGTTTTATTTCCTAGTATTCCCACAAATGGTTAACTATGTTCCACTGCATTTCCTAAAAATCAAGTTTATTGACTTCTCTTACTCTTATCTTACCTTTTCTGAAATCTAATCTTAATTTGAAATATTTAAGTAGTATTATCTTTTATACATCACTATAAGAGTACAGATTTTGTGCATATTATCTCATTTAATACTAATTGCAATCACATGAGGAAATTATTAAAATTAACAATAATTACCATATGATTCAGCAGTTCCACTTCCAACTGTATATCTGAAGGAAACAAAATCACTATTTCAAAGTGATAACTGCACCCTATGTTTATTTCAGCATTATTCACAATAGCCAAGACATGGAAGCAACCTAAGTGTCCATCCATGGATAAATTAATAAAGAAAATGTGGTATATATACACAATAGAATATTATCCAACCATAAAAAGAAGGAAGCTTGCCTTTTGTAATAACATGGATGGACCTAAAGGGTATTAAGCTAAGTGAAATAAGTCAGACAGAGAAGGACAAAATACTGTGTGATCTCACTTATATGTAGAGTCTTAAAAAAGAAAACTCTTAGATACAGAGAACAGATAGGTGGTTGCCAGGGGTGGGTGGTATGAGAGTGAGCAAAGTGAGTTGAGAGAGTCAAAAGGTATAAACTTCAAGCTATAAAAGAAATAAGTCCTGGGGATTTAATGTACAGCATAGTGACAATAGTTGTTATTACTGTATTGTATATTTGAAAGTTGCAAAGAGAATAGATCTTAAAAGTTCTCATTACAAGAAAAAATAATCTTGAACTATGGTGTGGTGAAAGATATTAACTAGACTTATTGTGGTTATCATTTTGCAATATGTACAAATATTGAATCATATTGTATACCTGACACTAATATGTTATATGTCAATTAAATCTCCAAAAAAATAATAAACTTTCAACCATGTATCAAAAGTAAACACAGAAACACAAGACTCACCTGTCCAGAAATCAAAGAACTCTTCTACTTCTCAGTGGGCACAAAATTCTTAATTGCTTTGAGCTTGAGATGGGCAAAAAATACTAGCAAAACAAATTTTCCATTGTCTCTTACCCAACAGAGAATAGATCTCTATAAACAATTAATCCATTAAAGAGATCACCAAATGGTTAAACAATAAAACCAAATTCTTGATCACCACTGCCACCAACAGTTATTGGCCATCAAGGAACCAAAATGAACACCAAAAGCAAAGTTAGTACAGAGAAAAATTAAAACTAGAAAAAACAGAATGCAAAGTTCTGTTGCCACCTTGGATTCACCTCTGGGGTCAAAGGAAAGATGCACCTGGTATACTTCCCTCAAGATGATGTTTGTCTCAGTTAGGTGAATCTGCTGGACATCTTGGCAGAGACTTCCAAACCTGTTAAAAGATTATTTTCAGAGAAAGTGAAATAATGACAAAACTCATGGTGGGGCTCAGACTGGGTGGCTCAGTCCATTAAGTATTGGACTCTTGCTCTTAGCTCAGGTCTTGATCTCACAGTTGAGAGTTCAAGCCCCACATTTGACTCCATGCTGGATATGGAGCCTACTTAAAATTAATTAATTAATTATCTCCCTATTTTTCTAATTTTTCTATTTCTCTAATTTTCTTATAATTAATTCAATTAATTAAATTTCTGAAACTAATTAAATTAAAATAAATTCATTAAATGCTTTATTCATTAACAAGAGACTGGTGAGGTTCAAAGGAGAATCAAAGAAAAGAACCACATATGTAGATCAGGAATATTGAAGTGAATGTGCAAATGGGGGCAAAACTGACCTTTTCTACAGTGGAACTTTCTCTGGTCAGAATTAACATGTATAAACAAGAATTATATTACATTGCTATCAGTTATCTACAGAGTTGTAACATAGCTACAAGAGAATCAGAATCAGAAAATGTGGAAGACTGTGGTATAGCTTATGCATAGTTTTCCACTAAAGTGTGAAGTTTTAGCTATTATTCGAATTAAGAGAACCATTTAGGAGAACTTTGCACCAAGCACGATGGCCCACAGACAGCTTAAACAAGCCCCATAGCAGACTGATAGAACTGCTTTTCTCTTCTTTCCAAGTCATCCAAACATAGCAGTGCACTGAAGGTGTGGGGAGCCAATTCTAGAGTCAGAACTGGATTTGAATACTAAATTCCATCATGTGGCAGCTGTGAGATACTAGCCAATTTATGTAACTTCTCTAACAGTTTTCTCATCTATGAAACCAGAACAGTAATACCTCCGTGTATTATGAGGCTGTATATGAGGATTAAGTGAAATAATGTGTGTAAAGCACTGAGCACAGTGCCTGGCAAACACAAGTATTTAAGAAATAGTAGCTAGTAACTTATGTGATACTTGGTAATTAAAGTGCCAAATTATTCTTTAAAGATGGGCAATACTTGCAGTCATTCCTAGATAGACATTAATATAATGACAGTACTCCTTTACATTTGATAGTAAATAGGACACTTTCACATACTTAATTTAGCCTATGTTCAAGTGAAAATTATAGATTGTAATATGTAAATGTAAAAATACATATATGTGCTTATTACAGCTAGTATTCATTAAAGAATCTGTATTCATTCAAAACTAATAAATTGTCCACAGATATTAACTCCTCAATTAAAAATTAGATTGTTCACTTAAGTGATATCAAATAGTTCATTGGAAGCCACTTAACATATCAATACTGTGCTTGTGTAGCCCGGCAAAGTGATTAATTATGCACAATTGTCCTTGAATTCTCTAATTTTTTAAAAACTATAGTTTTAATAAGAGATCTAAATAAAAACAGATAAGCCATAGAAAATAGCAAGTAATATAAATATAAGAAAAATCGGATTCATGGGCGCCTGGGTGGCTCAGTTGGTTAAGCGACTGTCTTCAGCTCAGGTCATGATCCTGGAGTCCCAGGATCGAGTCCCGCATTGGGTTCCCTGCTCAGCAAGGAGTCTGCTTCTCCTTCTGACCCTCTTCCCTCTCATGCTCTCTATCTCTCAAATAAATAAATAAAATCTTTAAAAAAAAAGAAAAATCAGATTCAGTTCAAATGCTGACTCTGCTACATAACAGATGACTGTCAGATCTTAAGGATATATATTGTTAAAAGCAATATCATGTAGTGGCTGAGAGCAGGGCTCTAGAGTCAGACTGCCTGGGTTGGAACTCCTGCTCCATCAGTGATTAACTGTATAACCTCAGATAAGTAACTAACTAGATCTCTCCTTTCTTCAGTCCCTTCCTCTGTAAAATGTGGATAATAAGAGAGCTAATATTTAAGTTTATTGCAAGAATAATGTTAAGTGAGGGGTGCCTGGGTGGCTTAGTCAGTTAAGCATCTCCCTTTGGCTCAGGTCATGATCTCAGGGTCCTGAGATAGAGCCCTGCTCTGCAGGGAGTCTGCTTCTCCCTCTCGCTCTGTCCCTCCCCCTCACTCATGAGCGTGCTCTCTCTCTCTCTCTCTCTCTCTCTCTCTCTAATAAACAAATAAAATCTTTTTTTAAAGAATACTGCTAAGTGAGATAATAATCTTAAAATACTTGGAACAGTGCCTGATACATACTAAGTACCTAGGTAAATGTTGGTTACTTTTATTGTGATGATACGACAGTTAAGGCTTGAGAAAGGTGAGCATTTTTGTAACGAAATCTTTGAGGTTGTCCTGAATGTCCAGTGTCTTTACTTTGTTATAGTCGGATGAATCCTTGTCTGTTTTTAAGGAAGCCTCAACTGATCCTATCAGAGTGCTCAGCTGGCTCCGCAGAGACTTGGAAAGAAGCACAGCAGGGTTCCAAGATGTTAAGTTCAAGCCTGGAGAACCCTCACTGGGCAGGGAAATGAGTGACTTAGGAGACCCCTGCAAGGGTTTCTCTGTGGACTATTACAATACCACCAACAAGGGCAGTCCAGGACGATTGCACTTTGAGATGACTCACAGAGAGAACCCCATCCAGGGTGCCAGTGTCCATCTCAGTAATGGGAATTCAGTAGATGAAGTTTCTTTCTATGCTAATCGCCTCACAAATCTAGTCATAGCCATGGCCCGTAAGGAGATCAATGAGAAGATAAATGGTTCTGAAAACAAATGTGTCCATCAGTCATTGTACATGGGAGATGAACCCACACCCAACAAAAGCTTGAGTATGGTGGCATCAGAACTGGTGAATGAGACTGTCTCTGCATGTTCCAAGAATGCTACCTCAGATAAGGCTCCAGGCTCTGGTGACAGAGCCTCAGGATCATTACAGAGTCCCCCAAATTTGAAATATAAGACCACTCTGAAGATCAAGGAGAGCACCAAGGAAAGCAAGGGTCCAGATGATAAGCCTGCTTCTAAGAAGTCTTTCTTCTACAAGGAGGTGTTTGAATCTCATAATGCAGGTGATGCCAAAGAGGGTGGAAGGTCCTTACCTGAGGAGAGAAGGATGTTCAGAGGGCAAGAAAGACCTGATGACTTTACAGCTTCTGTTAGTCAAGGGATCATGACCTATGCTAACAGTGTGGTATCTGATATGATGGTTTCCATCATGAAGACACTGAGGATCCAAGTGAAAGACACAACCATTGCCACCATTCTGCTAAAGAAGGTACTGCTCAAGCATGCAAAAGAGGTCGTCTCAGATCTTATTGATTCCTTCATGAAGAACCTCCACAATGTCACAGGGACCCTCATGACTGATTCAGACTTTGTCTCAGCTATAAAAAGAAGTTTATTCTCTCACGGAAGCCAGAAGGCCACAGATATCATGGATGCCATGCTGAGTAAGCTATACACTGTAATGTTTGCAAAGAAACCCCCTGAAAATATCAGGAAAACTAAGGACAAGTCTGAGAGTTACTCCCTTGTCTCCATGAAAGGAATGGGTGACCCTAAAAACCGAAATGTAAACTTTGCAACCATGAAATCTGAAGGTAAATTGAGGGGGGAAATGTACTGTCCTGCATCCAAACCAGAGAAGGAGAAGTCTTGTGCTGAAACTCTGGGTGAACACCTTGTCAAAGAGGGATTGACATTTTGGCATAAAAATCAAAAAGAAGGATCTCCAGGTTTCCAAAGAGCAACATTTACAGCTCCCAACAAACAGTACAAGCCTGTACCAGACATTCCTCTGGGATATCCTTTGGATACTTGCAACCTCAGCCCCCCTATGCATCACCAAGAGAAACCTGAGAATTTTATGTGTGATTCAGACTCCTGGGCCAAGGACCTGATCGTATCTGCCTTACTTCTGATTCAATACCACCTGGCCCAGGGAGGAAGCATGGATGCACAGAGCTTCCTTGAAGCTGCTGGCAGCACCAACTTGCCTGCCAACAAGTCCCGTGTAGTTTCTGATGAGTCCCGCCCTAAGTCTCCTCAAATGGGAGGTGACCAAGAAGAAGCAGAAAAGAAGGATCTAATGAATGTTTTCTTTAACTTCATCCGGAATTTGCTTGGTGAGACCATCTTCAAGAGTGACCGTAGCCCTGAACCCAAGGTGCCAGAACAGCAAATTAAGGAACAATATAGCCACCAGTGTGAAAGACCTGTAACCCCTTCTCCCATCAAATTAAGTGAAGGCAGTGAGGCTGGTGGTACCTTTGCTGGGCTGACCAAGATGGTTGCTAGCCAGCTAGATGGCCACATGAATGGGCAAATGGTAGAACATCTGATGGACTCAGTGATGAAGTTATGTCTCATTATTGCCAAGTCCTGTGACTCTCCCTTGGCGGAGCTGGGAGATGATAAGTCTGGGGATGCGAGCAGGCCAACTTCAGCCTTCCCAGATAGTTTATATGCGTGCTTACCAGTCAAGGGCACAGGGACAGCAGAGACTCTCCTGCAGAATGCCTATCAAGCTATCCATAATGAATTGAGAGGTATATCAGGACAGCCCCCTGAAGGATGTGCAGCACCCAAAGTGATTGTCAGCAATCATAGCCTAAGTGATACAGTTCAGAACAAGCAACTCCGAGCCGTACTTCAGTGGGTAGCTTCCTCTGAACTCAATATCCCTATTTTGTACTTTGCTGGTGACGACGAAGGAATCCAGGAGAAGGTAAGGAAGTAGAGTCAGAGGAATTTGGGGAGATTTATTAAGGGTTAATTAGGGTTTTAAGTTCTGTTTTTTTCTGAATGGGAAGACAGCTACAAGAAGAGTAGGAGGAGGGCAGTGAGAATTTGAAGATGCCTCTTGGCAGAGATAATGGTTAAAGTAAAATTGGATTTTGCCCAGTAAGAGGCATATCAAAGGGGAAAAAGAGGAATAAGTTTATATATATATACACACATATATATATGTGATATTGATTTATCATATGTGTGTGATATGTGACAAATCAAATCTGATTCTTTTTTCTGCATATATTGGTGGGAATGCACAGATAAAAAACCTCTAAGAGACTTAGCAAAAGAGTCAGATAAAGGTCTGGGCCTCAGGTTGAAATTTGGATAGGACAGCATATTGCCTTAAGAATGAGAAGGAGCTGCTGGGAGGCATCCCGGCAATGTATTGAGGGGGTGGGAGGTTAGGGTAAAGGATCTAGGTGTATACCCTTTCAAACTTGTCATTACTCTCTCAGCTGGTTGTCTAGGAAGTGTTGGAGATTTGACAGGATTCAATAAATAACATCCCTCTTCCCCTTACTCTAAGTTCTGAATCAATTGAGAAGTAAAACTAAAGAATAAGGCAGATGGGAAATCAACTTATCACTGTTATTACTGATAAAGGTAAGTGCGTGCCTTCTAACTCCTTGCTCCTCCCCACGAGGGCTTGGAACTGCTTACTGAAGAGAATTGTGCATGTGTCTGGTAAAATTGGTATATAACTTTACAGGCAGACCTCAAAAGCATTGTGGGTTCTGTTCCAGACCACTGCAATAAAGCAAAGTCAAATGAATTTTTTGGTTTCCCAGTGCATATAGAAGTTATGTTTATACCATACTGTAGTCAATTAAGTGTGTGATAGCATTATTTCTTTAAAAAAAAGTGCATACTTAAATTTAAAAAATGCTTTCTTGCTGAAAATGCTAACCATCATCTGAGCTCTTAGCAAATATAATCACTAGTCAAGATCACTACAACAAATATAAGAATGAAAATGTTTGAAATATTGCAAGAATTGTCAAAATATGACCCAGAGACCCAGAGTGAGCAAATGCTGTTGGAAAAATAGCAGCAATGGACTCACTTGATGCAGGGTTGTCACAAACCTTCACTTTGTAAAAAATGCAGTATCTGCAAAGTGCAATAAGCAAAACACAATAAAGCACGTATGCCTGTATATCTGTTTCAGGGGTACATTATAATTCGATATCTGTATATATTACAAAGTGATCATCACCAAAGGTCTAGTTACCCCACAGTTTAGCTCTTGACCCATTTCACTCACCTCTAACCCAGTTTCCCTCTGGTAACCACCAGTCTGTTCTCTGTCTATGAGTTTGGGGTTTTTTGTTTGTGTGTGTTTTTTTTTAATTCCACACATAAGTGAAATCATACAGTATTTGTCTTTCTCTATCTGACTTATTTCACTTAGCATAACACCCTCAAGGTCCACCCTCAAGTTGTCACAACTGGCAAGATTTTCTCCTTTTTTATGGCTGAGGAGTATTCCATTACGCGTGTGCGTGAGCGCGCGCGCGCGCGCGCGCACACACACACACACACACACACACACACACGGCCCATACCTTCTTTACCCATTTATCTGTCAAAGGACACTTGGGTTGTTTCCACATCTTGGCTACTGTAAAAAATGCTGCAATGAACATAGAGGTACATAGAGCTTTTCAAATTTGTGGTTTTGTACAGATAAATACCCAGAAGTGAAATTGCTGGATCATATGATAGTTCTACTTTTAATTTTCTGAAAAATCTCCATACTATTTGCCACAGTGGCTGCACCAATTTACGTTTCCACCAACAGTGTATGAGGACTTCTTTTTCTCCACATCTTCTCCAACACTTGTTATTTCTTGCCTTTTTTATGATAGCCATTCTGACAGGTGTGAGGTGATATTTTATTGTGGTTTTGATTTGCTTTTTCCTGATAATTAGTAATATTGAGCATCTTTTTATGTGCCTGTTGGCAATCTGTCTTCTTTCAAAAAATGTCTATTCAGATCTTCTGCCCATTTTTTTGTTACAGTATTTTTTAAATGTATTATTATGGAATATAGTCAACACACACTATATCAGTTTCAGGTGTGCAAAGTAGTAACTTTACAATTCTATACATTACTCAGTGCACACCATAATAAGCGTAGTCACCATCTTTCACCATACAAGGTTATTACAGTGTTATTGATTATATTCCCTATGCTGGACTTTTCCTCTCCATGACTTTATAACTAGGACTTTGTACCTTTTAATCTCTTTCACCAGTTTTGCCCATCCTCCAACCTCCTTCCCTCTGGCAACCCCCAGTTTGTTCTCTGTATTTAAGAGTCTCTTTGGTTTTTGTTTGTTTGTTTATTTGTTTTTTAGATTCCACATATAAGGGAAATCATGTAATATTTGTCTTTGTCTGTCTTATTTTTTATCATTATGTTCAGTTAACCAACATATAGTACATCATTAGTTTTTGATGTAGTGATCCATGGTTCATTGTTTTCATATAACACCCAGTGCTCCATGCAGTACGTGCCCTCCTTAATACCCAGCACCGGGCTAACCCATCCCCCCAACCCCCCTAAAACCCTCAGTTTGTTTCTCAGAGTCCATAGTCTCTCATGGTTCATCTCTCCCTCCAATCCCCCCCCATTTTTCCCTTCCTTCTCCTAATGTCCTCCATTCTATTCCTTATGATCCACAAATAAGTGAAACCATATGATAATTGACTTTCTCTGCTTGACTTATTTCACTTAGCATAATCTCCTCCAGTCCCATCCATGTTGATGTAAAAGTTGGGCATTCATCCTTTCTGATGGCTGAGTAATATTCCATTGTATATATAGACCACATCTTCTTTATCCACTCATCTGGTGAAGGGCATCTCAGCTCTTTCCACAGTCTGGCTATTGCGGACATTGCTGCTATGAACACTGGGGTGCACATGGCCCTTCATTTCACTACATCTGTGTCTTTGGGGTAAATACCCAGAAGTGCAATTGCTGGGTCATAGGATAACATCATTAGTTTTTGATGTAGTGTTCAATGATTCATCAGTTGTGTATAACAACCAGTGGTCATCATAACACATGCCCTCCTTAATACCCATCCCCCAGGTTACCCCATCCCCCCACCCCCTCCCCTCGGTAACCCTCAGTTTGTTTCCCAGAGTCCAGAGTCCCTCATGGTTTGTCTCCCTCTCTGATTTCTTCCCATTCTGTTTTCCCTCCTTCCCCTGTGGTGCTCTGCACTATTCCTTATGTTCCACATATGAGTGGAACCATATGATAATTGTCTTTCTCTGCTTGACTTACTTCACTTAGCATAGTCTCCTCCAGTTCCATCCATGTCGATACAAATGGTGGGTATTCATCCTTTCTGTTGGCTGAGAAATATTCCATTGTATGTATGAACCACAACTTCTTTATCCATTTATCTGTTGAAGGGCATCTCAGCTCCTTCCACAGCTTGGCTATTGTGAACATTGCATTGAGGTGTATGTGTCCCTTCTTTTCACTACATCTGTATCATTGGGGTAAATACCCAGTAGTGCAATTGCTGGGTCGTAGGGTAAGTCTATTTTTAACATCTTGAGAAACCTCCATACTGTTTTCCAGAGTGGCTGTACCAGCTTGCATTCCCACCAACAGTGTAAGAGGGTTCCCCTTTTTCCACATCCTCGCCAACATTTGTTGTTTCCTGTTTTGTTAATTTTTGCCATTCTAACTGGTGTAAGATAGTATGTCATTGTGGTTTTGATTTGAATTTCCCTGATGGCTAGCGATGTTGAACATTTTTTCATGTGTCTGTTAGCCATTTGTATGTCTTCTTTGGAGAAGTGTCTGTGCATGTCTTCTGCCCATTTTTTTTTTGGTTGTTGGGTTTGGTAAGCTCATTATAGATCTTGGATACCAGCCCTTTATCTGAAACGTCATTTGCAAATATCTTCTCCCATTCCGTGGGTAGCCTCTTAGTTTTGTTGACTGTTTCCTTTGCTGTGCAGAGGCTTTTTATCTTGAAGAAGTCCCAAAAGTTCATTTTTGCTTTTGTTTCCCTTGCCTTTAGAGACATGTCTTGAAAGAAGTTGTTATGGCCAATGTGGAGGAGGTTACTGTCTATGTTCTCCTCTAGAATTTTGATGGATTCCTGTCTCACATTAGGGTTTTTCCTCCATTTTGAGTTTATCTTTGTGTATGATGTAAGAGAATGGTCCAGTTTCATTCTTCTGCATGTGGCTGTCCAATTTTCCCAGCACCATTTATTGAAGAGACTGTCTTTTTTCCACTGGATATTCTTTCCTGCTTTGTTGAAAATTAGTTGACCATAGAGTTAAGGGTCTGTTTCTGGGTTCTCTGTTCTGTTCCATTGATCTATGGGTCTTTTTTTTTTTTATGTGTCTGTTTTTGTGCCAGTACCATGATGTCTTGATGATCATAGCTTTGTAATATAGCTTGAAGTCTGACTTATTTTTTAATCAGGTTGTTTTTTGTTGTTGAGTTGTATGAGTTTATCATATATTTTGGATATTAACCCCTTATCAGATGTGTAATTTGTAAATATCTTCTCCCATCCAGTAGGTTGCCTTTTCATTTTGTTGATGGTTTCCATTGCTCCACAGAAGCTTTTTATTTGATATAGTCCTATTTGTTTATTTTTGCTTTTGTTTGCCTTACCTTTGGAATCAGACTCAAAAAAAATCACTAAGACCAATGTTATGGTTTCAGGTCTTATATTCAAGTATTTAATCCATTTTGAGTTAATTTTTTATACAGTGTAAGATAGTGCTCTAGGTTCATACTTTTGCATGTGGCTGTCCAGTTTCCTAAGCACCATTTATTGAATAAAACCGTCCTTTCCCTGCTGCATATTCCAGGCTTTTTTTTTTTTGTAAATTAATTGACTATATATATGTGGGTTTATTTCTGGGCTCTCTATTCTGTTCCATTGATGTATATGTCTGTTTTTAGTGGCAATACCATACACTTTTGATTACTATAGCTTGTAGTACATTTTAAAATCAGGGAGCATGATACATCCAGATTTGTTTTTTATTTCTCAAGACTGCTTTGGCTATTTGGAGTCTTTTGTGGTTCTGTACAAGTTTTAGAATTATTCTAGTTTTGTGAAAAATGCCACTGGGATTTTGATATATTGCATTGAATCTGTAGATTGTTTTGGGTGGTATGGACATTATAACAGTGTTAGTTTTTCCAATGCATGTGCACAGAATATCTTTACTTTTATTTGTGTCATCTTCAATTTCTTTTATCAGTGTCTTGTAATTTTCATTTCACAGTTCTTTCAGTTTCTTGGTTAAATTTATTTCTAGGTATTTTATTCTTCTTGATGCAGTTGCAAATGGGATTATTTCAATTTCTCTTTTTGATAGTTTGTTATTATTATATAAAAACAAAACAGATTTCTGTGCATTGATTTTTTCCTGCAGTTTTACTGAATTCATATATTAGTTCTAACAGGTTTTTGGTGGAGTCTTTAGTGTTTTCTGTATATATTACCATGTCATCTGTAATTAGAAGACAATTTTGCTTCTTCCTTTCTGATTTGGATGCCCTTCATTTCTTTTTCTTGCCTAACTGCTGTGGCTAGGACTTCCAATAATATGTTGAATAAAAGTCCAAGAATGGACTTTCTTATCTTGTTCCTGATCTTAGAGGAAAAGCTTTCAGCTGTTCAACATTGAGTATGGTATTATCTGTGGGCATGTCATATATAGCCTTCATTATACTGAGGTAGGTTCCTTCTAACCCACTTTGTTGAGTGTTTTTTAAAATCATAAATGGGTATTAAATTTTGTCTCATGCTTTTTTCTGTATCTATTGAGATCATATAATTTTTATCCTTCATTTTGTTAGTGTGGTATATCATATTGATGGATTTGCAAATGTTGAGCCATCCTAGCATCCTGAGAATAAATCCCACTTGAGCATGGTATATGACTCTTTTATTGTACTATTGAATTTGTTTTACTAATATTTTGTTGAGGATTTTGCATCTATGTTCAGTAGGGATATTGGCCTCTGATTTTCCTTTTTTCTGGTGTCCTTATCTGATTTTGGTATCAGTATAATGCTGGCCTTGTAAAATGAGTTTGGAAGTATTCTCTCCTCTTTAATTCTTTGGAAGACTTTGAGAAAGCTAGGTATTAAATCTTTTTGAATGTCTGGTAGAATTCGCCTGTGAAGCCATCTGGTCCTAGATTTTGTTTTTTGGGAGGCTTTTAATTACTGACTCAATCTTGCTAGTAATCAGTCTATTCAGATTTTCTTCCTGATCCAGTCTTGAAAGATTATTTGTTTCTAGGAATTTATCCATTTCTTCTAGGTTGTCCCAGTTTGTTGGCCTGTAGTTTTTCAAAGTAGTCTCTTACGATCATTTGTATTTCTGTGGTATCAATTGGAACTTCTCTCTTTCATTTCTGATTTTATTTGAGTCCTATATGTGTGTCCTTAGATGAAGTAAATCTCTTGCAGGCAACAAAGAGATGGGTCTTGTTTTTCTTACCCATTTTGTTGATTACTTTCAGTTTTTGTAGTTCCTCTCTGTTCCTTTCTTCTCTTGCTTTCTTTTCCTGTGGTTTAGTGATTTTCCCTAGTGTTATGTTCAGATTTCTTTCTCATTGTCTTATGTGTATCTACTATAGATTTTTGTATTATGGTTACCATGAGGTTTGCATATAACATCCTATATGTACAACAGTCTATTTTAGGTTGATAGCATCTTAAGTTTGAGCACATTTTTAAAATTCTACATTTTTACTCCCCACCATGTTCTATTTGTTTTTGATGTCTTATTTTACATCATTTTATTTTGTATGTCCCTTAACTATTAGTATAGTTACAGGTAATTTTGCTACTTTTGTCTTTTAACGTTTTCTAATTATGTTCAATTAGCCGATATACAATACATCATTAGTTTTTGATGTAGTGTTCAATGATTCATTTGTTGCATATAACACCCTGTCTCATCACCACACATGCTTTCCTTAGTACCCATCACCCGGCTACCCCATCCCCTCACCCCCTCCCCTCTGTAACCCTCAGTTTGTTTCCCAGAGTCCAGAGTCTTTCATGGTTTGTCTCCCTCTCTGATTTCTTCCCATTCAGTTTTCCCTCCCTTCTCTTGTGGTCCTCCTCACTATTCCTTATGTTCCACCCTCTTACACTGTTGATGGGAATGCAAGCTGGTGCAGCCACTCTGGAAAACAGTATGGAGGTTCCTCAAGACATTTTTTAACCTTTAACCTTTACATTAGCTTTATAAGTAGTTAATCCACTACCTTTACTTATATTTGCATTTACCAGTGAGATTTTTACTTTCATATGTTTTCTTGTTACTAGTTAGTGCCTTTCATTTTTAGCTTAAAGAAGTTCCTTTAATATTTCTTATATGGCTAGTTTAGTGGTAATGAACTTTTTTAGTTTTTGCTTTTCTGGGAAACTATCTCCCCTTCAATTTTGATTGATAACCTTGCAAGGTAGCTCTTCTCAATTGGAAGATTTTTCCTCCAGCACTTTGAATATATCATACCATTCTCTTCTGGCCTGCAAAGTCTTATTGGGGGTCCCTTCTATTTTCTCTTCTAAAAGAAAAGTTTTTTTTTTTCTTACTGGTTTAATATTCTCTATCTTTAAGTTTTGACATTTTAATTATAAATTAAATTATCTCTTTGGGTTCATTTTATATAGAACTTTCCTTGCTTCCTAGAACTGGATGTCTGTTTCCTTCCCCAGGTTAGTAAAGTTTTTAGCCATTAATTTTTAAAATATGTTTTCTCCTGTTTTTTCTCTCTCTTCTTCTTCTGGGGCCCCTATAATGAAGATATGATTCTGCTTGATGTTGTCCTGCAGGTCTCTTAAGATATCCTTACTTTTTTAAATTTATTTTTCTTTTTGCTGCTCTGATTGGGTCATTTCCAGTGCTGTCTTCTGGGTTACTGATCTGTTCTACTTCATCTAATCTTCTGTTGAATCCCTCTAGTGTATTTTTCAGTTTAACTATTGAATTCTTCAGCTCTGTGACTTTTGTCTGGTACTTTCTTATATTTTCCATCTCTTTATTGAAGTTCTCACTGTGTTTATCCATTCTTCCTCCTGAGTTCAATGAGCATCTTTATGACCATTAATTTGAACTCTTTATCAGGTAGATTACTTATCTCCCTTTCACTATGGTCTCTTTCTGAGGTTTTGTTTTATTCTTTCATTTGGAACATATTCCTCTGTCTTTTCATTTTGTGTGATGTTTGTTTCTAGGTATTAGGTGAAACAGCTATCTTTCCCAGTCTTGAAGGAGTAGTAGCCTCATGTAGGAGATGAACCTTATTGTTTAAAAGCCTTAGCTTTTGGTTGTTTCTCAGACTTTAGTGATTTTCTTTTTGTTTTTTAAATTTTTTATTTGACTTCAATTTAATTAACATATACTGTATTATTATTAGTTTCAGAGGTAGAATTTAGTGATTCATCAATTGCATGTGTAACACCCAGTGTTCATTACTTCAGGTGCCACCCTTAATGCCCATTACCCAGTTACCCCATCCCCTCACCCACCTCCCTTCCAGCAACCCTCAGTTTGTTTCCTATAGTTAAGAGTCTCTTATGGTTTGGCTCCCTCTCTGTTTTTATCTTATTTTATTTTTCCTTCCCTTCCCCTATGTTCATCTGTTTTGTCTCTTAAATTTCACATGAGTGAAATCATATGGTATTTGTCTTTCTCTGACTGACTTATTTCACTTAGCATAATACCCTCTAGCTCCATCCACATCATTGCAAATGGCAAGGTTTCATTCTTTTCGATGGCTGACTAATATTCCACTATATATACTGTGTACATGACATCTTCTTTACCCATTCATCTGTTGATGGACGTCTGGGCTCCTTCCATATTTTGGTACTGTGGACATTCTTCTATAAACACTGGGGTGTATGTACCCCTTCAAATCACTGTTTTATATCCTTTGGCTAAATACCTAGTAGTGCAATTGCTGGGTCATAAGGTAGTTCTATTTTTAACTTTTTTGAGGAACTTCCATACTGTTTTCCAGAATGGTTGCACCAGTTTGCATTCCCACCAACAGTGTAAGAGGGTTCCCCTTTCTCCAAATCCTTGCCAACATCTATTGTTTCCTGATTTGTAAATTTTTAGTCATTCTGACTGGTGTGAGGTGGTATCTCATTGTAGTTCTGATTTGTAGCTTGATTTGTTCTTAATACAGTTCTTGAGGTTGTGCCAAGACCTGTCAGTGTTCCAAAGGGAGGAATCTCAGATAGTGCCTAGTTTCAAGTTAATTGTAAGCCAGATCCTCAGGCAGCAACTTTTAAGGTATGTAAATATATACAATCTTGGGGGTCCACAATTGCAATCCCTGATGACTTCCAGACTAGGAGATCTGGAGGTATTCCTGGGCAACACTTGCAAAAATCATGTATTTAGACATGCACATAAGCTCCTTTTAAGGAGGTATCAACAAACTGTGGTAAGGCCAAGGGACTGGGCAAATATGGTGTCTCCCTGTGTATGTTCTTTGGGGGTGCCTCTGTAACCTCTGGGTGTGTGGCAAACCTGAAGCCTGCCCCTCAGGCTGAAGTTCCAGGACAAGAATATAGGCCTTTTCCACATGAAGACTGGATGTTTTAGTCTGCTGTCTGTGCAGCACCATAGGGTGGTAGCTTGCCAAAGACACTCTCTGATTGTTTCAGACCCCTAGGACCCAGAAATGCAATCCCCTTTGGCCACCAGAGCCAGGTTTTCAAAGAGCATCCCCTGTGTGATTTGTGCCTGTCCACTGACTGTGGCATGGTGAGCTGTGGCTGCAGCGTGCAGGAACTGGGTGCTCCCACTGGAGCTAGCAGGCTAGGAGGTGGTGTGAGAAGGGGGCATCCACCCAAATGGCACCAACAAGGCAGAAGAAAAACACAAAAACAGCTCCTGCCAGTGCCTTCATCCCCAAAGAGAGTACCAGAAAGTTTCTGCCTCTCTGGCAGATGAAGAAATGAGTCTTCTTTGCATATAGTCTAGGAGGCTTTTAAACTGTTACTTTTGTGCTAGGTTCCAGGATGAGTGGGTTTGTGTACAAACCCTTTAAGAGCAGATTTTTCGATCCCTATGCCTTTTGGTTCTCCTGGAAGTAAACCCTATTGGTTTTTAAGCCCAGTGATGGGTATTAAGGAGGGCACGTATTGCATGGAGCCCTGGGTGTTATACGAAAACAATGGATCGTGGATCACTACATCAAAAACTAATGATGTATTGTATGGTGACTAACATAACATAATAAAATTAAAAAAAAGAAAACCAGACACTTTGGGGGCTTATTTTTCTGGTGCAGTTCCTAAGGGTTGGGGTGCCTGATATGGGGCACAGACCCCTCATTCCTCAGGGACAAGCTCCATTTTATGAGATTCCTCCTGATTTAGGTCACTGTGCCTAGGGTCAGGTTTATTGCTAGACCATGTCTCTGTTTCTCCTACCCGTCTTTTTTTTTTTTTAAGATTTTATTTATTTATTTGACAGAGACACAGTGAGAGAGGGAACACAAACAGGGGTAGTAGGAGAGGGAGAAGCAGGCTTCCCGTGGAACAGGGAGCCTGATGTGGGGCTCGATCCCAGGACCTTGGGATCATGACCTGAGCCGAAGGCAGACGCTTAACGACTGAGCCACCCAGGCGCCCCTCTCCCACCCATCTTGATGTGGCTCTTTTATTCTTTCTTATGGAAGCACTGTTTAGTTAGCTTTGAGGTCCTTTTCAGAGGGAATTATTCCATATATAGCTGTAGATTTGTTGTGTTTGTGGGAGGAAGTGAGTTCAGGATCCTTTTATGCTGTCATTTTGAATCCACTTCTGAAAGGAAATTTTGAGGCTGGAAAGCATGAGTATTTATGCAAGTTGCTGCTTCATGGTAATGTAGAGGAATTAAGAAACAGCATCCCTACAACACACACACACACACACACACACACACACACACACACACACACACTTAGGACTTTTGATAATTTCATCTCAATTGAGAGAAATGGAATAGCACCAATTAAGTAGTAAGCATGGCACAAGAAGCTGGAACTATTTATAAAAATAACTCATCCTCATAGAAATCAGAGTATGTGGAAGGGGAGTTTTTCTCTGTTTAATAAGTGGCATTAGTAATCCTTATAACTGGGTTACTTGATTTATCTGATGCCCGGGGAGACATGGGATTGTATAATATTCAGATAAGGCTTTACTAAACAAGAAACTGTATAATTTATAGACTTGCTTTTCAAAGTGGGTCTGTGGACTAACAGCATTTGCATCACCTGGGGGCTTGTTATAAGTACAGAATCAAGCTCCACTCCTGCCCTACTGAACCAGAAATTCAATTTTAGCAAAATTCACAGGTCATATGTGTGCACAGTTAAGTTTGGGCTAGAGGACAGAACATGGGGTTCCAATATGAGATACATCCCTGAGTTCTTGGCAAGCTCTGTCTCTTTACAGTTTTCCCAGTCTGTAAAACAGACAACTATTTTGGTACATAACAGTTAACAGAGGGGGCTATTTTCACAAAAGCTGATGAAAAAAAAATCTGAAAAGGAGCATAGGTTTCATGTATATAATGTGCGAAATGTTTTTGTTCTATATCCATCTTTTAAGTCAAGCCCAGCATACGTAACATACATAATACATTCTGGTTTTATATTATTTTGAAATAGAATGTCTATACTTATCCAAAATGAAGACAATATACTTGAATTACACACACACACACACACACACACACCTTTGCCCACTGTAAAGATAAAGATGATCATCTAAAAGAATGGAAAGGATGGGCAACGGCACATCCAAATTTCAACTAATGAGTAGATTTGCATTGAATATCAGTATATTTTTAATAAAAGTTGGATGAAGTATACTTCAAAGAAACTACCTAAAAATAATATGAGATTTTTTTTGGAAAGAGATTTATTTTTTTTAAAGATTCTATTTATTTATTTGACAGAGAGACAGCGTGAGAGGGAACACAAGCAGGGGGAGTGGGAGAGGGAGAAGCAGACTTCCCGCTGAGCAGGGAGCCCGACGTGGGGCTCGATCCCAGGACCCTGGGATCGTGACCTGAGCCGAAGGCAGATACTTAATGACGGAGCCACCCAGGCACCCCATGGAAAGAGATTTAATTAATATATGGAAATACTCTCATGCTGATGCAGTAACACTGGAATCCCCATGAACCCAATTCCTTTCAACAAATTTGTATCCATGTTTGACTAGATAATATGTGCATAGTATTATATCCAAAGGCACAAAAGGCACAGTGGAAATTAAGGTTTTTTTTTTCCTATCCTTATCTCCCATCCCATTTCCCTCCCTGGAGAAAAATTTTCCGATCAATTTCTTCTTTATCCTTCCAGAAATACATATGCATACACAAGCAAATACTTAAAGGTATATATATATTTTTTTCTTTAAGTCACAAATGTTAGTACTATATATATGTTCTGCAACATATTTAGCTGCCACATTCTTTTTAGTGGCTACATATTATTGTATGAAGGCTCTGTACTTAACCACACATACATAGGTATGGACATTTCAGTTCCTAATATTTCAGCAATGCTGAATGCACAGATTGAAACATCTCTGTATATGCTAAATACCTAGGAAAGGAATTTCAAGGTGTCTGTGAAAAATGTATTTGTATATTAGATATATATTTCCAAATTGCCTTCCATTGAGCTTGCACCAATTTGCACACCTATTAAAGCAACATGAGAATGCCCATTTCCCATGCTTTATCCCACAATGAGTGCCAAAATTTTGATCTTTGCTGAATGTTGCCTTGCTTTGCACATGTCTTATTAGGAATGAGGATAAATATCTCTTTATATGTTTGAGAACCACTTGAATTTCCTTTTTCATGGATGAATTGTTCAAAACCTCTGCCCATTTTTCTACTGGGTTGCTAGTCTTTTTCTTATTGATAAGAGTTTTATATATATAAGAAAATTAGCCTTTATGATATTAAATACAATTTTTTGTCATTTGTATTTTTGTTTTATTTTGTTTTTGTCATATATTTTTAAAATGTTTATGTAGTCAAATTTAAGTAATTTTTCAAGTTTTTTCCTGGATTTTGTGTCATATTTTAGAAAACATTCTACACTACAACATATTAACAAAACTTACCCATATTTTCTTCTAGTACTTTTATGATTTTTTAAAAATATTTAAGACTTTGATCCATTTTCAATTCATTTTTATTTAAGTATGAGGTAGGGATGCAACCTCTTATTTTTTTTCCAGATGGCTACCTGTCTCTGGTTCTTTTCTTGAATTTTCTGTTCTGTTCCATTGAATTGTCTAATCTTACTATTTTAATAGCATAGTTTTAATTACTGTTATTCTATAGTGTGTTTTAATATATGATAAGACTAGGGACTCCTTATTTCTCTATCTCAGAACTTTCTAGGGTACATTTCTGTTTCTATCCCCCAGCCACAAGTATCCATTTACCTGTTTTCCATCATTATGGATTTACCGCTCTGTCGTTTTATATAATGGAGCCATAAAATAAATAAAACAAAATAAAATAAAATATGGCTCTTTTACATCTGGCTCTTCACACTTAACATAATGTTCTTGAGGCTTATCCATGTTGTAGTATGTATCAGTTCATTCCTTTTTATTGCTGAATAGTATTTCATGAAATGGATGTACTGCATTTTGTTTATCCATTCACTAGCTAATGGGCATTTGGATTGTTTTTACTCCTTTGCTATTATGAATAATGCTGCTATGAATAATCACATACAAGTCTTTGTGTGGACATATATTCTCATTTCTCTTGGCTAACAAGGAGTAGGAATGCTACATTTTAAGGTAAGTATAATTCTTAAGAAAGTGCCAAACTTTTCCAAGATGGCTGTACCATTTTACATTCCCACCAGCGATTTATGTGGGTTTAAGTTTCTCCACATTCTCATCAACATTATTCTTTTTTTTTGTTATAGCTCTTATAATGGTATCTCACTGTAGATTTAATCTGATAGACCTACGTTAAAATGACTAAAAATGTTGAACATCATTTTGTGTGCTCATTAGCCATTCATATATATTCTTTGGTGAGTTATCTGTGTGAATCTTTTGCCCATATTTTGACTGGGTTGTCTTCTTTTTTTTTTATTATTATGTTATGTTAATCACCATACATTACATCATTAGTTTTTGATGTGGTGTTCCATGATTCATTGTTTGTGCATAACACCCAGTGCTCCATGCAGTACGTGCCCTCTTTAATACCCATCACCGGGCTAACCCATCCCCCGCCCCCCGCCCCTCTAGAACCCTCAGTTTGTTTCTCAGGGTTCATAGACTGGGTTGTTTTCTTCTTATCAAGTTAAAAGAATTCCTTATATACTCTGAAAAAAAAAAGAACTCCTTATATATTCTGGATACAAGTCCTTTATCAGGTATATATGATTAGCACACATTTTCTCTCAGTCTGTGCTTGTGCTTTTGATGTTGTATCTCATAAATCTTTGCCTAACCCAGTAGTTCTCAACTGTGTCAGCTGTGAGGGGAGTTGCTACTTGGGTCTAGTGGTAGAGGCCAAGAAAGCTGCTAAGTATCCTAGAATGCACAGGACAGCCTGCAACAAAAGAATTACCTGGCCCATAAGGTAAATAGTACCAGATTGAGAAACCCTGACCTAACCCAAGGCCATGAAGATTTTCTCCTTTGTTTTCTTCTAAATGTTTGATAATTTCAGCTCTTATATTTAGGTCTGTGATCCATTTTGAGTTCATTTTTATGTATAATGAGGTAGGCAGCTAAGTTCATTTTTTGCATATGGATATACAGATGTCTCAGCATCATTTGTTGGAAAGACAAATGGATATCTGGCCCTTTTGAATTATCTTTCCCCTTCATAAAAAAAATCAATTGATCATAAATGTTGAGGTTCTAGCTTTCTTTTGATTGGTGTCTCAATGATACATATTTTTTTCAATAATTTTACTTTTAAATTACTTGTATCATTTGAAGAGAGTGTTTTTGTAGGTAACATATGGTGTTGGGTCTTTTTAATCCATTCTGACAACTGGTGTGTTTATACCTTTTACAGTTAGCCTAATTATCGGTATGTTTGGATTTGGGTCCACTGTTCTAATTTGCCTCCTTTTCCCCCATTTGTTGCCTTCTTTTAAATTATTAACTTTTTTTTTTTAGTATTCCATTTTAATTTATCTATTGTGTTTTTGGCTCTGTCTTTTGTATTGTTTTTTTAAGTAGTTTCTCTAAGGATTACAATGGACATTAACTTTTCAGAGTCTATGTAAAATCAATAGTTACCACTTAAACTGTGGTATTGAAATCTTAATTCTGTCAGTCTCATTACCGTCCCCCTTATGTTGTAGTTATTTTATATAATCTTACGTATATTGGAAAAATCCTTAGACAATGTTATTTTTGCTCTCAATTATAAACATACAGCTGTACCTCATTTTATTTTGCTTCACTTTATTATGCTTTGCAAATATTGCGTTCTTTACAAATTTGAAGGTTTGTGGCAACCCTGTGTCAAGCAAGTCTATTGGCACCATTTTTCCAACATTTGCTCATGCTGTGTCTCTGTGTCAATTTGGGTAATTCTCACAATATTTCAAACTTTTTCATTATTATATTTGTTATGGTTATCTGTAGTCAGTGATTAAAACTCACTGGAAACTCAGATGATGGTTGGCATATTTTAGCAATAAAGTATTTTTTAATTATGTAGATTGTTTTTTAGACATATGCTATTGCACACTTAATAGTGTAAATATAACTTTTATATGAACTGGGAAACCAAAAACTTTGACTCGCCTTATTGTGATATCACTTTATTGTGATGGTCTCGAACTGAATCCACAGTATCTTCAAGGTATGCCCATATTTTAAAGAACTGAGAAAAATAACTTATTATTTGTATTGAGATTTTTACTATTTGTTGTTTTTCATTCATTCCTGATGTTCCCAGCTTCCTTCTAACATCATTTTCCTTCTGTCTAAAGAATTAGAACACATTTTCTGTCAATGAAATGACTTCTTTTAGTCTTCTTTAATCTGAAAATTTTTTTGGATCTATTCCTGAAGTATAATCTTTGATATAGAATTCTGATTTGGCAGTTCTTTTTAGTGCTTAAAAGTGTTATATCATATCCTGACTTCTATGGTTTCTGATCAGGAATCTGCTGTCATTTGAATTTTTCTCTTATAAATTTTCTCTGGCTGCTTTCATATTTTTTCCTTTTCTTTAATTTTTAGCAATTTGATTAAGACAAGTCCTAAAGTGAATTTCTTTGGGTTTATCTTATTTTAGGCTCACTGAGCTTTTTGAATTTGTCAGTTATGTCTTTTGGCAAACTAGGGAAACATTCATCCATTATTTCTTCAAGCATTTTTCTGCACCACACTTTTCTCCTCTCCTGGGATTCTAATGACATAAATATAAGACCTTTAGTATTGTTCCACAGGCCCCTGAGCTCTCTTTATTTTTTCAAAGAGGTTTTAATTGAAGAAAGTTTAATCAATCTCTTATGTTGTTCGGTGCGTGTGTGTGTGTGTTTTTTTTCCCTATGAATTGGTCTTTAAGTTCACTGACTTTCCTCTCTCATCTTCATTTTGATTGATTGATTGATTGATTTTACTATTATGTTATGTTAATCACCATACATTACATCATTAGTTTTTGATGTAGTGTTCCATGATTCATTGTTCATGCATAACACCCAGTGCTCCACGCAGAATGTGCCCTCTTTAATACCCATCACCAGGCTAACCCATTCCCCTCCCCTCCTCCCCTCTAGAACCCTCAGTTTGTTTTTCAGAGTCCACAGTCTCTCATGGTTCATCTCCCCCTCCGATTTCCCCCCCTTCATTCTTCCCCTCCTGCTGTCTTCTTCTTTTTACCAGGCATTGGTGGTTCAGTGGTAGAATTCTCATCTTCATTCTATTTAGTCCATTTTGATTTTGTGTTTTTTAGAATTTTCATTTGGTTCTTCTTTATAGCTTCTCTTTGTTAAGACTTGGTCCTTCCATTTGTTTTAAGAACATCCATGTGTACTTTAGTCTCTCTTATGGAAATTTCCCCTTTTGGAAAAAAGGAAAAGCTCCTGATATTCGGCCTGTTTGTTTTCCTTCCTCTCAGAGAGTCAGGTGCAGAATACACAAAATAAAAATCTGGTTACTTAGATGAATGGCAATGTACTGTGTTCATATGGCTAGAATGATTGCTTTGGCTAATTTTTCTCATTTTAAGCTTGGAGAGAGAGCTAAACATAGGGTTCAGAGACCTGGGCATGCATGTTGCCTCTGCTAATTTCTAGCACTGTATTACAAGTCTCGCCACCTCTCTGGGCTGCATCCTCCAGGGGCTGAATGGATCTCTGAGCCACTTTCCTGCTTTTCTAGCATTCTAGGGCTGTCTGTTCTGTAGGGCATGGAAAGCACCATGTGCATTTGTCCTCTGGCTATTTCCCCCCTGCCCTTGTTTGGTCTTGGGACAATGATGGAGACTGTTTCGTGATATTACAGTAATTTTAAGAACTTTAGAATTCTTAGAAAACAGGACCACCATTGACCAAACACCCACTGGAAGCAGCAAGATTTAGTCTTGTGGGAAATTGTATGTTCCATATATCATATGGATGCTAACATCTCTCTTCTAAGGATGATATAACTCTCTTCTGTCAGACAGGCTGCATACCTGCCAGTTATGGCAAGCCCTTTTTACTGCAGTTTACCAAGGTCTGCCCAGCCTCTTTGTTCTAGCCTTGGCAGGCCCTCTTTTATCTGCTCTGGGATGCTCTGCCCCTCTACTACTGCTTTTCTTTCCTTTCCCCAGCTACTTCAGCTCTCGGCTGCTGCTGTGGACAAAGGACGCAGTGTAGGTGAGGTCCTGCAGTCAGTGCTGCGCTATGAGAAGGAGCGACAGCTGGATGAGGCGGTGGGAAATGTTACTCGGCTGCAGCTGCTGGACTGGCTGATGGTGAACCTGTGATCAGCGCTTACCTACTGCTTTCCCCTCTTCCCCTCCCTTCTTACTTCCACAGCTCCCCTCTCCATATCCTTAAAGAGCCCTAACATTATCTTCATACCACTCACATCAAAGACATGTCATCTTATGCTAGTCACTGGATTTTGCAGATTTTCCTGTCCATGCAAGCAAGGACACAAAATTAAAAAAATTACAATTAAAGGGCTCCAGGTGTTTGGTTTCCTTGGGATCCAGTGGGAAAATAAGGTGAAGAAATTTCAGGAATTAAAAAAATAATCAGATGGATAGCAGAAGAAAAATAGCGCTGACCTGAGAGGCCCTGGCTAAGGTCATACATCCTGTTTCTAATGTATCTGATCTGTGCCACAACTTGAAGATCCCCTGCCTTAAAGTGTTCCTAAGAATAAGAAGCCACAATTTATTTTAGCATTTATAACCATTCAAATCACAAAATATTTTCTATTCAACCTAAATCATTCAAATTATGATATTGAGGACTTGGCTTCTTCTCTTCTCTCTGGGGAGTTGCAGAACAATTGTCTCCCTCAACTTTATCCACGGTTGAAGATAGCTAGTGTCAAAAAAAAGTCCAGAGGACCTGAGTTCTATTGCCAGTTCTATACTTTTCTGGCTATAGGACCCGGGACAAATCACCTGTTATGGCACTTCTCTCATTTAGTGTCCATATCTCCCCACTTAAGAGGCATTTTTTTTTCTGTTCTTATCCTGACCTTTCTATGGAATTTTATATTTTTCATCTTTCTAGAAACTTTCTCCTTTGGTTTCTAATTTTTGGGTTTTTTTTTTTTCATCTCTTGGGGGCTCTATTTAAGTCTGTTATCCCCTGGCATATTTATCTTTCCTACTTTCTTTTGACCCTCTGCTGTTCTCATTCTGTTTCACCTTTCCTGGGTGATCTTCTCTCACCCCATTGCTTCAATTATCCGGTGTCTTCCTTCATGAAATATTACACAGTAATTGAAAACTATAAAGCCATGTATATTTTCCATGTTGTTTATGAGGTTATGATCTTAAGTTTCTTATAAAATTGTATCTATTCTATAATTACAATCATATAGAGATTATGTATTCATACAGAGAAGGACTAGAAAGCCAAATGAGATTTTGAGGATGGTGGATGAGTGAATATATCCTGTTGTTTACTTAGCTTCCCCTCCTTTGGGAAATACTCTGTCCCCTACTCCATGGTGCTACCATCATCACAGTGTGGGCCTGTGACCCAGCCTATCCAATCACAAGATCCCAATATCTCAGACATAGTGCTTGGTTCAAGTCCAGTCATTTCTGAGACTTTCCTACCAGGACTGCATCTTTTGACAGGATACTGGTGGTCACTTTAACTTCTGGGCAGAGCCTGTCTTTAGAATGAAAACCACAAAAAGAAGCAAGGCTAATAGGTAGAGAGGGAATCTGAGCCCTATGACCTTGTCTGAATTTTTAGACTCCACAGTGCCTGAAATCACACTTATCCCTCCTGATTCCTCAATTACATAAACAAATAAATGTCCTTTGGTGCTTAAGCTAGTTACAAGCTAAACTCAAACTGGTTTTTCATTTTCATTTTCAAACAAGAATCCACAGGTCAGCTGTCTTGGGGAAAAAGAAAATAAAAAAAATATTCAGAGTTCTATTAGTGATGCTATGACATTGAGTACTTGCCCCTCCGCCCCCATATACACACATCATTTGTGCAAGAACATTCTCTCTCATCCCTCATAATAGGAATCATGCTAACTGGCCATGTGAATAAAGTTTTTTTTAAACAAACCTTTATGCATTAAAAAAGAACAATCTGAAATATTGTAGAATGTAAGTGCTGTCTCTAATACAAATCATTGGTGGAAAGGAACAGGACACACCTTCAGCAAAGGTCATACAATAGGTGGTAAAATATTCACGTTCTTGGGTGAGGAGTTTTTACTTTGTTTTTCTGGGGAGGTCTTGGACCCCTCTGGTCCAACAGCTGCCTCTGGCTTTCCGGAAGCTTCTGTTAGTTGAGGCAGCTGGACAACTTCAGCTGCATGCTGCAGAGAGCCCTGCTGATCACCCGAATTCTGAACCTGCTTGGTGGTGCCACCTTTTATTTTGTCTATGGTCTCTTCTTTGGTGATCACCTCTGCCGAAGGAGAGAGAAGACAGAAGGAACAAGTGTTCAAATGTGAATTATATTCTGTCCATTTGACTGTAAATTACTTTGGGAAAATCCTGGTTGTAATGATATAAAAACACATTCTATGTGCTTTACAGATGAATAATGCCTGTAAGCACTTTACATTTACTAATTTCTTTGATCCTTTCTGCAACCACAGAGATAGGCATTATTCTCATTCTCATAAATGAAAAAACTGAGACACAGAGAGGCTCACTGAATTGCCCAAGGGCCCACACGTGGTAAATGGTAGAGCCAGAATTTAATCCCAAGCAACCTGACCCTAGTGACCATGAACAAAACCATGAGGCTATATTGCGTATAAAAGATATCTGCATAATGCCATAATCTGATAAAAATCCAAAAGGTAAATTATAGGTCAGGCAGAGGAGGACACGGTGAAAGAAAAGGAAAGGAGGAGAAAGGGAATTGAAGACAGGAGAAAAGTGGAAATTCCTAATTATAAAGGGGCAAGAAAGAAGCAAACCCAGCTAGAAGGAAGTCTCCTGAAAGAGGCTGAATCTCAAAAGTGAGAAATGACAGGCTAGTAGTGATGTAGTCAGAATAACTATCCACGGTTGAGTTCAGAGAAACTGACATGAACCCTCCAGAGATACCTGAGCACCAGACTACAGGAAGAGGACTGGCTATTTGAGGGGCTGTACCGCTTATGTCCAAGTGATGATGCCCCGGAACCTTGGCCTTCGGAGCCTCAGAGGGGAGACAGAGACTGGCTTTCCTCAGGGTCTGGGGCCTGGACCGTGGTTTGAGATTCCGTGGCTCATGAATCCAAGAATGCTTGAGGGCCTGGTCGGGCGTCATGCGAAAAGAAGGTTCCCATCTATATACCAACAAAGCCCAGCACGGGTTATTGTTTTGCTTCCCTTTCTAATGTTGAAAACATTTAAAAAGACACTAATAAAGAACCTAAATGGGATATAATAAAAATAGTTCATTCTTAAAGAACCCATTTAAACCATGTTATAACTCAAAGATATCATAATAGAACAGAGATTACAACATATAAAAGTACCTGGAAACAACTCTGAAAATAATCTTTTTAGGAAATTTGCATGACAAATCAGGGAATATATTGGAGCCCAAGTCTTCTAGAGTTCCTAGAATTTCCCTCCCAAGAAATATTATAGAAAATCTTAACCATGGGGACTTAGAGGTCAATAAACTAAGATCAAAACAAAGAGATGCTTAATTTCAAGTTCCAAACTACAAAATCTGGGCCTTCAAATATATCACACACAAAATTTACAGAGTGTTAGAATATTAATATTATAAGGAGATTTGTGTATAATCCAGCCAAACATCTAATGCAGTAACAAAAGGCATCTGACAGAACCTTCAACATGGAATCATCCTGCCATTCTTGAGTTATTTTTAGTGACAAGGTGCTTAGTCACAGAATTAGCTATTCCAATCCTGATAAAACCAATTCTTTAAAAGTTCTTTGTTTTTACTGAGCCAAAATTCACTAGGACTTTTACACTAGTAACTTAGACCCAAGTTCTAATTTTACCCATTAACATTACAGTAGTCCCCCCTTACCTATAGGGTAATACATTCCACCCCCAGTGGATGCTTGAAGCCACAGATAGTACAAAACTCCACATATACTATGTTTTTTCCTCTACATACATACCTATGATAAAACTTAATCTATAAATTAGGCACAGTAAGAGATTCACAATGAGAACTAATAATGGAATAGAACTATTATAACAATATACTATAATAAAAATTATGTGAACGTGGTCTCTCCCTCTCAAAATATCTTCTAGTGCTATACTCACCCTTCTTATGACGTGAGATGATAAAATGCCTACGTGATGAGATGAAGTGAGGTGAATGACAGATCCAGTGTGATATAGTGCTAGGCTAGTACTGACCTTCTGACAAGACATCAGGAGGATCATCTGCTTCTGGACTGCAGTAGACAGTGGGTAACTGAAGCCGCAGAAAGCAAAACCATGGGGGGGGGGCGGCTACTGCATACAGAATGAGACAACTAATCTTTTATGTCACAATCCTCCAACTATCCAAAAACATTTACATTACTACTACGTGTTGGTCATATAATAAGGTGGTCACCTTCCTAGATAGGAAATTTCAGCTGTTGTGTTACGATGTTCATCATGCTGGGAATAGCTTCTAACTGCAGGCAGATGGCATTAATATTCTAGATTTATAAGGTCGTAAACAACTCAAGCTCCCAGTTCTTTTTGAAATGAGCTGCTGCTAAGCTATAACTCCCCTCTCCTTACTTTCTAAAGTTGGCCTATAAAAGCTTGACATAGGACTTTACATTTGCCCCTATTAAATTTGACTCAAAATTTTTAATCTGTCATTCCAAAAATTTGTTAATTAGCAAAAAAAAAAAAGGGAATGATACGAGAATACACCCCATTAGCTTGATCACCTCTTGCAAGTTGTGAGCAACTAGCCTTTTGCCCTAAAAAAGAGAAAAATTTCTTTCTTGGTTCTGAGCTGTGTTCTGGATGGTTGGGGTTTCTGGACAACTCACCTCAGTCTCAGTAGTGAGTCTCTGTCACTTGCTAATGCACATTCATTCTGTGGCCTCAGCCAAAGGCTGGGGCAGGGGGATGGAGATAATGGTAAAACATAGGATCCTTCTCTAGCTCCATTCTTCAAATGAGTAGCATGACCCTCTAGATGGAAAACTTCCAGCAGTATTTGATGGCCTATCCTCTGAGCTAGTACCTAAATTCCCAGAGTGCACAAATACAAGAGGAGTATTTTGCTAAAACTACTCCATCCCGCTGGAAGAATGAGAGAACATAAACATATGGTTTCGAAAATACTCAACAATTATAGGACTGATAAAGCTAAAGACACCTTAGGAATACTTCATTATATAGAAAAGGAAACTGAGGCCCAGAGAGAGGCAATAACTGACCAAATATCATGTGGCTAATCTATTTGCCATTTAGTGGAGACACACTTGCAAAACCTCTTTTAAAAGAATGACAAGAGCTAACATTTTTGAAACACTAGGCATTGTTCTGAATGCTTTATGTACTGTTCCTTTTTTTTACTACGACTTGACTGAAGTACAGAACCTAATTTCTAAGAGTCAAAATTAGCATATAGATTCCAAAAAGCTGTACATAATAAATGGTTTATAAATCATCCCTTCCCTAATCCTTTAATTTAGGCTGTAAATCCCAGGGGAATGGGGAGGGACTCAGAAACCACATACTGGGTGGTATGCAAACGGTTACAACATGCAAGAGGTTGACCTCAGTTCCTGAAGAAGCTATTTAGAACTGACCTTCAACCTTGCTGTCAGGCAGTTTGAGGCCAAGACGTCAAGCCCTACCCACACACTAATCCAGGGCAAGTCACTGAACCTCAGCTTCCACATCTCAAAACGGAGCAAATCATCTGCCCTTCTAGTCACACAAGATTGGAAGAGAACAGTCTCATGAGGAAAAGCATTCTACAGACTCTCAAGCCCTGTGGTCAGTATCTATTATTATTTTTATAACTATGTCCCAGCCCCAGACTTTCACCAGCAAACATGTGGGAAAATACAGTGTTTAAGAGGAAACCCAGAGGCAGAGACAACCCTGCAAACTCACACCAAACACCTTCTGAGAAAGTCCAGGAAGCTGGTGTCGTAGGTTTTCAGCACCATCGTGAGATCCTTAGAATCCGGGTATCTTTTTTTCCCCCTGTTGTTGGTCATATTTTTAGGAAAACCTTTGGAATCTTTAGAGATACAACATTCTGTTTAGTTCCAGGTGTTAATATACATTGGTCACATCATAGCCGTTCACTCAACCATGCTGCTTCTTGGAGTGGTCTTTGCAGCTCTAGTTTTGTCCTACACCACCCCCCTCCCACACACACAAACATGCCCTCCATCTCATTCAGATGGAAAGAATCACATGTAGATTATCCAATGAATGCAATTAACCTTTACAAACACTTTCCCCCCCTATTCAGTATGTTCTGAGCCTCCTTCCCACCTCCTCCTCCCAAAATCAAATGGCTTAACCTTAACCAGGGTAAAATAATAATGATAATGAATAATAATAATAAAAAAATAATAATAAATCTGAAGTGACAAAAACATTCAGCTCTGAACAAAAAAAGATGTTGTCTACTCTTGGATTATCTATGCCCTTGCTCCTTTCCCACTGACCCAATATAATAATTTGGAACATCCCTGAAGTGTAACAAGAAAGTCATTGTAGGAAAATCATCTGCTTTCAGAACTCATTTACATGCCACACAAGCAAATTAATCTCGTTACTTTTTTATAGTCACATGAAAATTTTATCCACAAATTGGAATGATTAAACTTGCTTTGTTGCTTAAGACCACAGCTTGGAAATGACTTCCTTCAGTCATTTTGACTGATTAACACTCTCACCAAATGTATTTATCATGCCTGGAAAGAAGCCCTGAAGACAGCTCCAGAGGTTTCTCTAGAATATTCTGTGCAATGCTTTGAAGGTGAGGCCACTCATTTGGACATCATGTTCAGAAAAGATGACCACTTATGCTCACACCTTGTAAATCTGCATATGGATGGATGTGAATATACACACACAATTTACACATTAAAAAATTCTCACAAAAACTCAGTGGGATTCACATGATGGACATCTGGAAGGTGCATAATGAAGCCCTTCTATTACTTTTTTTTTTTTTTTTACCAAATGAACCACCCAGGTGTCCCAGTGTTTTCTTTTTTTTTTTTTTAATTTTATTACGTTATGTTAGTCACCATACAATACATCATTAGTTTTTGATGTGGTGATCCACGATCCATTGTTTTCGTATTACTTTTATAATTAATGCAATATGTGGGGCCTCAAAGAAAACATCTGCTCACACTGAATTCCTATAAGAGACCCTGAATGTGTGTATGTGTATTTACAGACATAAAAATGAGTTGGGAGTATTGCATAGGGTATAGGTACTGTGAACTCATACAAACCCCGTTTCCTTTTTGACTATGGCACCAGTGCTCCCATTTGATCCTATGTTGCTATTTTTACAAATGACTGAATAATCAGGCTCACAGGCTTATAAATAACAGCTTCTAAAGTCATCATTATGTAATTGTTTTTCTTGTACAAGTTTTTCTCACCCTCTCTGACGCTCCTCAATATTTAATTAATCTCTCCATCTCCTTCTTGTGACCTGGAGCACCTAAGCATCTTAGTGCCTTTGAAGCAACATCACTTTGCTGCTAATGAGGGGTATAAACTACAAGTGGCTGGGGGTTGAGGAGCTGTTGGCAGCCCAAATCTGGGGAAGGGAGAGCCAATAACTGAGGTGAACATAGTGTTTCTCAAACTTATCATAAATATCACAAATATCTGTTGTCAAAAACATACAGACTCCTGCATCCCACCTCAAATCTGCTATATCATAGGTTACACAGGAAGATAATGGGAATTAACATTTTTGTCAAGTCCCCAACTGATTCTTATAATCAGACAAAGTTTGGGAAATGCTGAAGAAGATGCAGATCCCAATAAAGTCCTTTCTTATGCAGGAAGTGAAGAAAGACATCTGGATGTTGCTACCAAAAACACATCATTATTCTAAAGCCTCATGCTGATGGTAAAAACCAGTACTCTATGAACCAGACCCTCTTACCAAGATGCCCTATATTCCTTTCTTCTTAGTGCCCCCCAGAACATAAAATCTTAAATTCAGTGTTATGGGCTTAAGATGTGACTTTTCCCACCATGTCTTTGTCAAGAGGGAATACCAATTTCCCTACTTTTCTTTCCCTAAATCCTTTGAAATCCAGAAGGCTAAATTAAAAGTGGTGGATGGTAAAAGCATATCTGGGTTTAAAAGACCAGTTCCATTGCTCTATGTATGTTATAAAAACAAGTCAGCTAAGATCTTCCTGCCTGCCCCATCAGACTGCTCTAGAAGAAGGGTTAGTGCATGGGCACTGTTGTAAGGCAGCCAGGACACTTACTGTGCCCACAGGGAAGGTTTTCAAAGCTCCAGCCATGACTACAAGATGATGTCTCAAAGATTTAACCATTGGAATGGCATGGGACTAACCAATCAGAAAGGATGATAGCTTTGGTACTGAAACAGAGTCATGGAGGACCCTCAGCTTGCCAGGCCTTAAACTTGTAGTTTCTGGATACTGGGGAGTCCAACAGGTCCTGGGAAAAGGACCAGGGAACCTGTAGCTGTGGCAGGGGCTTTTTACCAAATGGTGCAGGAGTAGATTACATTTTAACGCTCACATGACTGAACTAATGTATACTGACTGACCACCAACATGACTAAAACCGTCTTGTCCAGGAATCCCCCATCAGGGTATTTTTAACTCTTACGTATGGGGCAAGCTGTGGAGAGAAAGTAAGGGATTTGCCCCTATTTTGAAGGCACTCTTGGGTGGAAATAAGAGGTGAGAGGGCTAGGAATGATGGATATTCCATAGCCAATAGAAGCCTATGAACTATCCCGATGGGAATGGGTGGTCAGAAATGTCATTCCAGATGGTGCAGAGCCCCTTTCTGTGGAGTCCCCTTTCCTTCATGTCTGGCTTCACTCCACCTGGGCCGAATTTCTGGTCACTATGGATTTTCTACAAAAGAATCCCTTAGGTTCTTGTGGCTCTTTAAAAGGATTTTAGATATGAGACCGACTTCATCTATTTGGTGCATAGTGCCCTGGAAGCCCTGCCTCAGTTGGACCTTGTTAATCCACCTGTCCATCTCGCACAGCACCAATCAAAGAGAAAGGAAGAGGATCAGAAAATCCAGAGCCTGGAAACTGTGATGGAGGTTGGGCAACATGGGGCCATCAATGAAGCTTAATTCCAGCAATTAGGTAGCTGTCCTACACATAACTGGCAAGCCACAACATATCGACAGCCAAACTATTCTAACAGCTTTATTTACCCATTTTATAGCAAAGTTGCTATGATTCTGGCATAGTAAAGATTTGGAGGATTAAGAGAATTTCAGCAGGAAAGAATGATGCTCCATTAATGATATAATGTAGCAAAGAAATTTCCCACCATTCTTAGAAGCTTCTGTTCTTTGATTTCTCTGTACAGTACATAGTACGAAGGGGCAAGCTGCTTGCAGGAGAAAGGAGAATTTACAGGAAAGGGCATAGTTATAAGCTTCCAAGTTTCAAGATCTGCTGATGGATCTTCTGAGCAGAAACCTTGTCATTTTTATGCCAAGACCTCCTTCCCAATGTGACTCCCCCATCCCATCTCCATCATGCTTTCTGGTACCACTTCTCAGCAGTTTTTTACTTTTCTAGCAGAAGCTCCTCATCACAGCTTGCCCTTTGGGATGGGCCCAGGCAAGAGCACTGAATGAGGTTTAGGTATGGTAGGTATCTCCAAGGTCTATAAGACTTCATCATCACAATGGGAAAAAGAGCATTAGACCTGGGGACTTACCAAAGAATGTCTGTCTCCTGGAGGCCCTCTGAATGAAGTGGGTTGGTGGCAGGCCCAGCACCTTCAACAAGTACAATGCAGTGGGTTCACTCTTGTGGAGTCACACATTAGAGCTGGATGGGACTTTGGCCAAATTTTGCTTCTAACAGATAAGGACCCGGGGATATTAAGTGATAACCTCAAGCCAGTGATTTTAGGCCAAAAGCATGGGTCTTCTGATTCCTAATTTAGAGCATTTGCAGTATTCTCAATATCAGCCATGTTATTTTAAATAAGCATTAAGACCAACTAGAGGTAGCCTACTTTAAATGGCAGCCAGATCTCAGTGTCAGAATAAATAAACCAGTGTACATGCTGACCACCCTTGAATTAAGGAATGACATATCCCAACTCTGGGAGGTGGAAATCACCAGATGGGCATCAGTCCTCTATATGACAAAAGAGAAGAAAAGTGTAGCACCTACTTATTCACCTTTACCCACTGCAGCCTATAGGGATGTACAGAAACAGAGAAATTACAGGTGTCCTCAGCCCTAGGTTACCTATCCCTGCAGCTGGATTCCCAGCCACATCCATGCACAGCCCTATCCTCCTCCTCCTCCTCCTCCTCCTCCTCCTCCTCAGCCTCAGTGACACTGAGGTCGGGAGGAAGCTGAATCAGTTCTGGGCCGGAGGGGACCTCAACCCAGATCCCATGCTCCTCAATTCTTCTTGGTATTGGAAACAGGGTTGCTTCAGGAATGCTTCATTAAATCAGTCATCATCAACCTTAGAAGCCAAGTACTCTGATCATCTCATTTTACAGAGATTCAGAAGGGAGAACTGACTTGCCCAAGAGAAAGGGCTGGGACTAGACTCCATGTTTACTGATTTCCAGGCCAGTGTTCATTCCATCATAGATATCATTTATAGCTATTATTACATAAATTATTTTAATACTTATTAGTTTCAACCATGAAATGAAACTATGTTTAATAATTCTCAAGGGTATGTGTGTGTCCCTCTGACCATCTATAACTTTGAGTCGATCTGGAAAATAGAAATTTGGGATGGATAGATAGATAGGTAGATAGATAGAGATATTAGATAGATAATGAGAAAGACTAAGATATATATATATACATATATACACATATATATACATACACACACACACACACATAGAGAGAGAGAGAGAGAGAATATCTTCGTCCACAGTCAAAATATTTTTGTTCACTGGTATAATCCTAAAATGTGAAATTTCTAATTTTTTAGGGTTATTTTCTCCTGTTTTGTCTAATTTAGCTCCATAATACGATGCCTTTAAGAATAATACATAATAAATAATCATACAATGAGTCTTGGTAAAGCTTTTTTATTGGAAAATATTCTTTCCAAAAAGTCAGGATAGTGAATGACTAATGACTGAACAATACATAGATTTATATAGGTGTCATCTCTGGTTTTTAGATATTTCTGAGCACATTTGAAAGACTGGTATAACAGTTTCATTTTAAAATGTCACAAAAACAGACATATAGACCAATGGAACAGAATAGAGAGCCCATAGAGTTGGACCCTCAACTCTATGGTCAAATAACCTTTGACAAAGCAGAAAAAAATATGCAATGGAAAAAAAGTCTCTTCAATAAATGGTGCTGGGAAAATTGGACAGCTATATACAGAAGAATGAAACTTGACCATTCTCTAACACCATACACAAAGATAAACTCAAAATGGATGAAAGACCTCAATGTGAGACAGGAATCCATCAAAATCCTAGAGAACATAGGCAGTAACCTCTTCAACATCAGCCACATCAACTTCTTTCAAGATACATCTCCAAAGGCAAGTGAAAATGAACTTTTGGAACTTCATCAAGATAAAAAGCTTCTGCACAGCAAAGGAAACAGTCAACAAAACAATGAGGCAACCCACAGAATGGGAGAAGATATTTGCAAATGACACTACAGACAAAGGGCTGAGAGCCAAGATCTATAAAGAACTTCTCAAACTCAACACCCAAAAAACAAATAATTCAAGTCAAAAAATGGGCAGAAGACATGAACAGACACTTTTCCAGAGAAGACATACAAATGGCCAAGAGACACATGAAAAAATGATCATCATTAGCCATCAGGGAAATTCAAATCAAAACCACACTGAGATACCACCTTACACCAGTTAGAATGGCAAAAATTGACAAGGCAAGAAACAACAAATGTTGGAGAGGTTGTGGAGAAAGGGGAACCCTCTTACACTGTTGGTGGGAATGCAAGTTGGTACAGCAACTTTGGAAAACAGTGTGGAGGTTCCTCAAAAAATTCAAAATAGAGCTACCCTATGACCCAGCAATTGCACTACAGGGATTTACCCCAAAGACACAGATGTAGTGAAAAGAAAGGCCATATGCACCCCAATGTTCATAGCAGCAATATCCACAATAGCCAAACTGTGGAAAGAGCCGAGATGCCCTTCAACAGAAGAATGGATAAAGATGTGGTCCATATATACAATAGAATATTACTGAGCCATCAAAAAGGATGAATACCCAACTTTTACATCAACATGGATGGGACTGGAGGAGATTATGCTAAGTGAAATAAGTCAAGCAGAGAAAGTCAATTATCATACGGTTTCCCTTATTTGTGGAACATAAGGAACAGCATGGAGGACATTAGGAGAAGGAAGGGAAAAATGAAAGGGGGGAATCGGAGGGGGAGACAAACCATGAGAGACTATGGACTCCAAGAAACAAACTGAGGGTTTTAGAGGAAGGGGGTTGGGGGGATGGGTTAGCCCAGTGATGGTATTGAGGAGGGCATATACTGCATGGAGCACTGGGTGTTACATGAAAACAATGAATCGGGGAACACTACATCAAAAACAAATGATGTAATGTATGGTGATTAACATAACATAATTAAAAAAAAAAACTAATGATGTACTCTATGGTGACTAACATAACATAATTAAATTAAATTAAATTAAAAAAAATTAAAATAAAATGTAACTATTCTAGCAGAAAGAGAAATTAAGAAAATAATTGCACCAAAATAATATCTAAGAATAAACTTAACCAAAGAGGTAAAAGAGCTGTACTCTGAAAACTCTAAAACACTGATGAAAGACAATGAAGATGACATAAACAAATGGAAAAATATTCCATGTTCATGGATTGAGAGAACAAATATTGTTAAAATGTCCATACTACCCAAAGCAATCTACAGATTTAATGAAATCCTTACCAAAATACAAACAGCATTTTTCACAGAGTTAGAACAAATAATCCTTAAATTTCTATGGAACCACAAAAGACCCTAAATAGCCAAAGCAATCTTGAAAAAGAAGAACAAAACTGGAGGTATCACAATCCCAGATTTTAAGATATACTATAAAGGTGCAGTAATCAAAACAGTATAGTGCTAGTACAAAAATGGACACATAGATCAAAGGAACCAAATAGAAAGCCCAGAAATAAATCCATGACTATATGGTCAATTAGTCTTTGATAAAAGACGCAAGAATATGTAATGGAAAAAAGACAGGATTATACCAGTGAACAAAGACATGTGACTATGAACAAAGATCTAATCTCTCTCTCTCTCTCTCTGTCTCTCTCTCTATAGATGATAGATGATAGAGAGACAGATGATAGATAGATAGATAGATGGATAGATCTATCTATCCATCTATCTACCTACCTACCTATACATCCATCCATCCCAAATTTCTATTTTCTAGATCGACTCCAACGGTGCTGGGAAAACTGGAGGAATGCGATTTTGCCATTTGCAACGACGTGGATGGAACTGGAGGGTGTTATGCTGAGCAAAATAAGTCAATCAGAGAAAGACATGTATCATATGACCTCACTGATAGGAGGAATTCTTAATCTCAGGAAAAAAACTGGGGTTGGCGGGAGGGGTGGGGGGGGGGAGGGAGGGGGTGGCTGGGTTATAGACATTGGGGAGGATATGTGCCATGGTGAGCGCTGTGAATTGCGCAAGACTGGTGAATCACAGATCTGTACTTCTGAAACAAATAATGCAACATATGTTAAGAAAAAAGAAAAAGAAGAAGATAGCAGGAGGGGAAGAATGAAGGGGGGGGAATCGGAGGGGGAGACGAACCATGAGAGACGATGGACTCTGAAAAACAAACTGAGGGTTCTAGAGGGGAGGGGGGTGGGGGGATGGGTTAGCCTGGTGATGGGTATTAAAGAGGGAACATTCTGCGTGGAGCACTGGGTGTTATGCATGAACAATGAATCATGGAACACTACATCAAAAACTAGTGATGTAATGTATGGTGATTAACATAACAATAAAAAATTATTTTAAAAAATTCATGGCTTTTTTACCATGATTCATTAGTTTTTCAAAGTTAATTTTTTTAACTTTTTTTTTGAATTTTTCTTTTTCCCTTTTTCAACCAACATCTTATCAATCCCTTTTTTAAAAAAAATTTTTTTATTTTTCATTTGTAGAGTCATATTTTATCCCTTCATAGTAGTTACACTTACTTTTGGCATATATATATATATAAGTTGTTCTCTCTTTAAAATTTTGAGATACAGTTTCTTCTAACAGATCAAAATATACCCTAAATCACTAGTGTATGGCTTTGTTCTAGTCTCCTGCCAGATCATATTCTCTGCTTTTTTTCTTTCTATTTTTTTTTTAAATCTTCTTCTTGCCTTTTTCAAACAACTTCTTTTTTTTTTTAAAGATTTTATTTATTTATTTGAGAGAGAG
>NW_027397136.1:5630126-5685197 GCF_003265705.2 Callorhinus ursinus | reverse complement strand
AATTAACAAGTCAGGAAACGACAGATGTTGGCGGGGATGCGGAGAAAAGGGAACCCTCCTACACTGTTGGTGGGAATGCAAGCTGGTGCAACCCCTCTGGAAAACAGTATGGAGGTTCCTCAAACAGCTGAAAATAGAGCTACCATATGATCCAGCAATTGCACTACTGGGTATTTACCACAAAGATACAAATGTAGGGACCTGAAGGGGTACATGCACCCCAATGTTTATAGCAGCAGTGTCCACAATAGCCAAACTGTGGAAAGAGCCAAGATGTCCATCGACAGATGAATGGATTAAGAAGATGTGGTATATATACACAATTGAATATTATGCAGCCATCAAAAGGAATGAGATCTTGCCATTTGCAACGACGTGGATGGAACTGGAGGGTGTTATGCTCAGTGAAATAAGTCAATCAGAGAAAGACATGTATCATATGACCTCACTGATAGGAGGAATTCTTAATCTCAGGAAACAAACTGAGGGTTGCTGGAGTGGTGGGGGGTGGGAGGGATGGGGTGGCTGGGTGATAGACATTGGGTAGGGTATGTGCTATGGTGAGCACTGTGAATTGTGCCAAGACTGTTGAATCACAGATCTGTACTTTTGAAACAAATAATGCAACACATGTTAAGAAAAAAGAAAAAGAAGAAGATAACAGGAGGGGAAGAATGAAGGGGAGTAAGTCAGAGGGGGAGACGAACCATGAAAGACGATGGACTCTGAAAAACAAACTGAGGATTCTAGAGGGGAGGAGGGTAGGGGGATGGGTTAGCCTGGTGATGGGTATTAAAGAGGGCACGTTCTGCGTGGAGCACTGGGTGTTATGCACAAACAATGAATCATGGAACACTACATCAAAAACTAATGATGTAATATATGGTGATTAAGATAACAATAAAAAAATAAAAAAAAAAAACATATGTCCCTCATACCCCTAAGCCTTCTGTAGGAAAGCCCTCAGACCTTCCTGCTCCTGTCTGTCTTGATGATAAACTACATCTCTCTGCATTGACCCGATATCTGTCCCTTAGTCTTCACCGCATCTCTCGTGGTTTACACAACATATAAACATAACTGCTTGGCTTCCATCCTGGAGCCTTGGCTATGATGGCTTCCCAGTTACCACTGGGAAACAGAATGGGGCAAACAATTTCTGAGGGTGGGAACCAGCTCCCCTGGCAAGACAGAGCTTGTACTCACAGGCTTGAGATCACAGTGAATGATTTTCTCTACGTAAAGCATTTGCAAACACTTTAAAACAGAGAGGGTGAAGCGCCGAACTATTGACAGACTGAAGCCTTGAAAGCTATTATTCTTCATCAACTCATATAAGTTGATTCTGGAAAAAAGAGAGAGAAAGTGATATGTGTGTATCAGTGCAGAAGGTATAATGCTGAGTTTGAACGTCTAAACGATCCCATATCACCTGGTTTCCCTCTGGTAGTAGGCAAACCTCAGACCAGGAGGCAGGGCTTTCAAGTCCTATAAACTCAACCTTCCCCTTGATTCATGGTGGATCTGGCATGAAGCTCCACTGTGCTGGGCTTTCAGATGTCCCCTTGTTTCTTATGTGGCAAGGTCATTAACCGCTTTGTTACTCATGTGGGTGTTAAAACGTTGGGCCAAACTTCTGAAATATTCATAGTTTCTCAGGCCCTTGGAAGAGATCCAGGAAGTCCACCACCCAACCAAGTGGCCACCCCTGCCCCAAACTAATAAGGCTGTCTAAAGACATATAAATGTTCCTGATAGGTAAAGCAACAAGACAGTGGATAGATGGGGGCTGAGGCAAAATGGAGAAGCCCTACCCTATCTAAAGTGAGCCTGGATGCTTGGTCCCATCCAACTGTAGCCTTGCAGAAATGAGGATTTACTCTTGCTAGATTATACCAAATTTTCTAAACAGGCAGAAGCCTGCACTATTGTATAATAGCCTGCTATATTATGTGAAATCTGCTGACTTACAAATGTTGGAAACAAATGCAAAGCATTTTAACAAGAAAAATATATCTGTGAGCTGCCAGTTTGTGGCTCTGCAAACCATAAGGTCGGGAGAGGAGGGAAAGAAGGGGCACAACCCAGAAACAACTTCTTCCTGGTTTCTCCCAATCTTCCATTTCCAAGCCTTCTCTAACTCTGGAAGTATTTAGGAAGCCATTCGTTCTTGAGGAGTACAAGGGAGATGTGAAGCTCTAGCCTCATTCTGACTGGCTGTGTGACCCTGGGCAACTCCTAACCTCTCTGGTCTTTGGATTCACCCTCTGCACACCTGCCCCCCCTCTCTTTTCAGAGCTCTTTTAAGTACAATGACATTTAACTGTGGAAATACTGTGAGTAATGGTCTAGAAAGGCAGCCTGGCTTGTTCATTTTGACAGAAGGAAGATAATTCGCCTCTGTATACTGGAAAGTGGACCACATTTTGTAGTCATCAGAGATGCTGAGAAGAGTATCAACCTTCCTTCTGACTCCAGTTTAGCTGGTTCCTAGAATTTCACTAATAGCAACGGTGTCATGGGAGCACCAAGCTACCAGCTCAGTGAATCCCATAATACTGAGCCTCTGAGCATCTACCCTAATTATTCCCCTTTGCTAAATGCTTTCTCGGTTTCTGGTTTTGTTCAAATTATGGAAGATGGTCTTCTCAGAGAGAAAAGTACTCAAATTAGCATGTCCTTCCAATTATTACACCCTTCCAGCTCCAATATTCAGCTAGGTGATGCCGATCTATTTCAGTCAGGTTCTGCTTCCTGACCAAAAATACCTGCTCCTGTCCTTATTTGCTCAAAATCAAAGTCCTTTCCCTGCTGGGAACAGCTAGCTGCCTGCTTCCTTGGCTTCCAACCTCAGCACCACAGGATCATAAAGCCAGTGAGTGGGGACATGGTGGCAAAGGACAGTCCTTTTCAATATATTTCAGTTTCAATCTTGAGCGCAGGGGCCTTGCATTGGTTATGTCACCCAGTTTGGCACCCAGAACTTAGGCAGCACATCCTGAGTATGCTGGCAGGTGACAGGCATGACTGAGGGACGGGGTGAGATGGGCAGCTTTGGGCCCAGCTCCTTTGACTCCTTGGCCATCGTGTCTACTCTAGTCATTAAAAGCTCACATCTAGAAAAATCTAGTGTTCTGACCTCAAAGTTTCTCTTCTGTCACCTTAAGCAATTTTTCAAAAGAAAATGAATTAAAAGAAAAAGCAGCTGACCCCAGGAGTTCAAAGGTGATGCAGAGATGATTGCGAAAATAGAAAAAGTCCTTCATGTGTACCACATTGTGGGTGTTGTCTTTGTCCTTCCTTCTGAGAGCTTCCAGGATCTTCAGCTCCACCAGGGCCTGGTGGTGAAATCTGAAGTGGTGGGGGAGTGGCAGGGAGGATAGGAAATGGGGACAGAATTCACAGTGTCATGTCATGCTACAGCAGTTAGCCCCTTTCTCCAGCCCCTCCCCATCACCCCAACAAGACCGTCCAGGGAGAGGGGGCAGAAATCACTAAAAGCTTCATATTCTTGCTTCTACTTTGCCCCATTGTGAAATTAGAGAGAGAAAGAGGAAAAAGATGAGGAAGATCAGAGGAAAACGCAGAGTTAGGAAGGGTTGGCATTATGAAGGGGCCAGAATCACGCAGACCACCTCTCCCATGGCCTAGGCCATCTAGCAAACCATACCTCTTCTTATTCCTGATGATTTTCAAGGCCACCAACTCATTGTTTTTGTGATCCAAGCACTTGGCCACCTGTCCAAAGGACCCTTTCCCGATCATCTCCAAAACCTCATAGCGGTAGGCAATGTGGTCATGCAGGACCTGCAGAAGCCAGACCAGGGTAAGAAACAGAGCCATAGGCTCTGGGGCTTCCCTGATAGTGGGGCCCCTGTGTCAGCCCATGGTTTATGCCTGGGGGAACTTTCTGAACTGCACCAGGTATTTGTGTAATTCCTATACTCCTCTCGTTGCTTAGCTTGTTGCTCAGATCCCAGGCTACCAAGGTGGTGCCAGGAAGGTCCCACAGGCTCTATCCACGTCAGGCAGTGCAAAGAACATTGGATGGTCTTTAGAAAACTTGGGTTCTAGGGACACCTGGGTGGCTCAGTCTGGTTAAGCGTCTGCCTTTGGCTCAGGTCATGATCAGGGTCCTGGGATCGAGTCCCGCATCGGGCTCCCTGCTCAGCGGGGAGTCTGCTTCTCCTTCTGCCTGCCGCTCCCCCTGCTTGTGCACACACACACCCCCCCACTCCCTCTCTCTCTCTGACAAATAAGTAAGCAAAATCTTTAAAAATTGAAAATTAAAAAAAAAAGAAAACTTGGGTTCTAGTCCCAGCCCTGCTGTTACCTCTAGTTTTCTGCTTATGTGGGAACCTGCAAAGTAAAAGGACTGAACAAAGTGGCTCTCAGGCCCTTCCGGTTTGGATATTTCATAAATCTTGAATGCAGCTGAGCAGTAGCCTCAGTTTGGGGGAAGTTCTATTTTAGACCCCTGGTGCATCTGTTCTGCCTCTTCCTGGTCAGATCTAGTTCTCCTCTTGACTTATCCAGATTTAATTCTAACTTGACAGTAAGCAGTACAGAGCTCAAACCTTTCTCAACTAAGAAGAGAAGCATTTTTCAAGAGTCAGAATCACCCATGTCCCTCCACAGGCTGGAAACTAGAGAACAGGTATTTATTCAAAGCAATGGGAAATTTTTAATTAAAAAGACTTTATCTGCACTTCTTCAGACAAGTCCCTTACTAACTCTGAGCTCAGTGCCCTCATCTGTAACTGAAGATCCTGGATAAGAACCTCTAATGCCTTCCAGTTCCGAGAATCTCTGATTCCCAGTTTTGCATGCAGGAATTTGGGAGAGATGAAAGACATATGTTTGTATACAAGTCCTCATGAAGTGTTCATGATTCTGTGGTGGCAGTTCTTTCATATAGCAGGAATCAGGATCATGAATATGAACAGGTACAACTTTACTAATTGTGGAAGTGGATTGCCCTACTTGTACAGGTTTGTCATGACAATGTACAGGGAAAGGGCAATGGACAAGCTCTGCACATGTTGGCATAAAGGTATTTTGCACAGGTCACCAGTTTGGTTGTATCATAATTATTTATCTACATGTCCACTTTGACATTGACTGTCATTACTTGAGGCCAAGAACCAGGTTGTACTCATTTTTATAGTTCCTTTTATATTTCTAGAGTCTAGCACATGCTCAAGCATATGATAGGTTCTCAAATAGGTATTCAATTAATGATCGTTGACAGAATAGAAATGAGAATGCAGTTGTGCTGCCTGTTTGGGAATTTGGCATGCATTGGAATGCAATGAAGATGGAGATTCTGAGTATACAGTGAGCATGCATTATCCCCCTGCCTGCCTCCACCAGTAACATAGCTCCCTAATATTTGAGACTGAGGAACTGAGCTCCAGTGAATTAACTTAAAGGTAGTGCTGACATCCCTGGGGAATTTTCCAGAGACTCTAACCCAGGTAGGGGTCAGGGTGGAGGAGCTGAGGATGTCTGGATGAATTGGAAGTAAGGTTTGTGTTGGAGATACTTAACCAAGGATCCATTAACAGCCCACCCCTCTTTGAAACTTTATGTATGTTCAGGGTGCCTTTTCTGGAATAAGGACTTACAGCATATATCAGACTCCCAAAGGGATCCTTGGCCTAAAAATGTTAAGAACCAGGGCACTAGATAGAGGATTTGTGCCAGAAACTCTAAATCCTTCCTTCTCAGAGTGTGACCCAAGGACCAGCAGCATGGGCATTGCCTGGAAACTTTTGAAAAAGGCAAAATCTCAGGGGCTCCATCCCACACCTGCTGGATAAAAATCCACATTTTTAACAAGATCTCCAGGGGCTTAATGTGTATAGTAGAGCTTGAGAAACACAGCTCTAAATACTCTTAAGAAATAATGTCTCTTTGGGGCACCTGGGTGGCTCAGTCAGCTAAGCAGTTGCCTTTGGCTCAGGTCATGATCTCCGGGTCCTGGGATCGAGCCCCACGTCGGGCTCCCTGCTCAACAGACAGTCTGCTTCTCCCTATCCCTCTGCCTGCCTCTCTGCCTACTTGTGCTCTCTATCACTCTGTCATATAAATAAATAAAATCTTTAAAAAAAAAAAGAAATATGTCTCTTCTTTGAAGCCATCAAAGACCAATCTTTAAATGTAACCAAGTTGTGAAGAAGTGTCCAGAGGAGGAATTTCCCAGCAGCCTACTAACCTGGTAGACTAAGCATCACATATCTGGACATTTTCAAAAGTGGAAATTCCTTTCTGAAGCAAAAGAGACACTTTTCACTGCCTGGATTTTGCCTTCAGGCTGGTAAGAGGCACTGTCCTGGAGAACCCCAGATTACAATCAGAAGAGGAGAAGGAGAGATCATCTTTGCTAGGATCCATCTTTGGGAACTTGAAAAGAGTCAAGGACTAGGTGCCAGAGACTACAGTGACAAGAACTTTTTTTGGTTGCAGAGAAATGGCATTTAAAATGGAATAGAAAAAGGTCCATGTATGGGCTTGTATAGAGGAGACAAAAAAGAGGATATTGGGAAGACTGCACCTTATTCCATGGAGTATGGCCTTTCCAATGGGTGCAGAGCTATGCAGAAAAAAGAGCCTGTGGAAATTTGCCCAGGACACAAACCTGTTACTCCAAATACTCTTGGAGAAAAATCAGTACTCTGTTAGCAGAGTAGTTTGTATATTAAGTGCATGTTTTCCCATTTTTAAACATGGCATTTCTTTGGTTTATCACCTACTAGAATCCTTCAGGATGCCTAGTCTGAGATGTATTGGCACCAAATGCTATTAAAACACACACACACACACACACACACACACACACACACACACTTTTTTTTTTTTTTCCTTTCCAGACTACTTCTTGTCCTTAAGCCCCAGGCCCCTGGAGTTACCATGACCTACTCCCCCATCACCTTCATATAGGAGCCATGTTCATCATCAAAACTTGTTTTGCTTAACTTCTCAGGAGTCACATGGAGCTTCTCTGCTTCAAGCCCCAGGAACCACAGCTTCGTGTAGCCCAGGATTTCACTTTGCTCATATGAAGACAGCTGGTTCTTAAAAAACTTTAGGGCCTCTGTGTGAAAGACATTATAGTTGTCAGTTGAGGCAACATGGGGATTTACCCAGGGTCCTGATGATGACACCCCTTCTAGCTCATGAGACAGTCACTCCTTTCCTCAACTAGGTGCCTTACTAAGGACCATGTGTCTTGAATCTCACAGGGTAGAAATGTAAAGGATAAATGTTAAGGTGTTGTACTATTTCCATAAATCAGGAGGGAAATACAAGGAAGGGAAAGGAAGAATTTAGACATTTACTAAAAGCTATGGGTTGCAGTAGCATTGGTAAAAATTTGAGGAGGAAAGCTAGTGTCAAGTGGTATGTAGTTACAGCAGCAGTTTCCATATTTGGGGCTACACAAACAGTTTATCCCAAGAGGGTTTGCAAACTATAATGTCTTCAAGGGCCAGGCAAGTAACTTAAGTGCAACTTTAAAGGCCCAAGAAGTATTCCCACTCAAATCTGCAGCTCAGACTGCAAGGAAGGAACATGTGTTTGCTCTTCTCTATCCTTCTCTGGCCAGACCCCATCAGGTATTTGGTGTTTGGTCTGGCAGCAGGTGGGGTGGGGTTCCAACTTTAAGGAGATAAACTGGAGAGTGCTGAGAGAGAGTCCTGGGGATTGGGGGTGGGAGGGGAAGGCACCACGTTATTTGACAAACTGCTGAAGAGTTGGAGAAGGAACTGCCAGAAGGAAAAAAGACATGAGAGACAAGACCTGTGGGAAGGGCAGTCATGCATATTCTTAGCCCAGAAGATAGAACCAAGACCTAAGAGAGCAAGGAGAGAGATATGAGCTCTGTAAAGGCAGAACTAACTCAAGACTGAAGTGATCGCCTCGTGGGTGGTTCCTAAGATTGTTTAAGAAGAGGAAGGACAACAATTTCAAAGCTGTGGGTAAAGAGCTCTAAGTGTCAGATAATGTTGGCACAGTGGGTGTTGGTTCTCTTCCTTTGAATTCTAATAGGGGATGAATCTCTGAACCTTGTGAGGAGTTGGGCTCCTGGCCAAAAACCTATGTGATCTTTCAGGCCCAATCATAGGTAATTACAAAGGCTTCCTGGCAGGGTTCATGGGGAAACCGCCATCCCCACACCAGCATTGGTGCAGAGCCAGTACATGAACTCTCTGAAAAGTTGCTGTCAAGGGCTCAGGTTCCCCTGGGCAGCCATGCGCTTACACACATCTACATTTCTAACCCAGAAGCCCCTATTCAGATGCTTTCCTCGGGTATTTCTGACAAGACCTCCTTATCAAGAGGAAGAAGTGAGATATCAAGGCACTTGCCCTACTCTGACTCAGTACTCAGTACATTTCCTCTCGTAGCTCTTCCCCTCTCCTTCTCCCTCCCCCTCCTGCATAAAATGACAGGAAGCTTGTTCAGCTCCCTAGGCAGTGAGCTCTGCTTGAGCTCATCATACACATCTGACCTGGAGTGGTGCCAGTCCACAGGGAAAATGGAACACTGGGGAGTCGGTGTTTCCCCCTATTTATTCTCTTCCTTATACTATCACAGTAAGTGATGAGATGCTTACTGCTACTTTCACTTTGGCTTGTTGCCTTAGTTGACTTCTCTAACACCTGGCAGCTTAGCCCTCTTTGGTTCAGCTCAGCTCATGACACCTTGACCATCTAGAACCAGCCCCACTAAACGCTGCTACTTCCCAAACGGCATACCTGCTGCCGTCAGAGGCACCTTGTGCTTTCTTGGTGGTTTCTCCTCTGGCTTGAGATCTTCGGTTTTAATGCTTGAATGAAAAGGCATCTCTGAAGTCCGGAGCTCAGAGGCTGACGTCTGATTGTGACTTTGATTCTCCTGTCCAGACAAAGAGACTTGAAATAAAGGACTGCTTAGACTTTTGGGTGTCACGAACCATTGATCAGACCAAGAACACCCACCTCCAGACAGATTCTTCTTCTACGTTTCCAGGGAGAAAATGATAATTATCAGACCTTAGGTTTTCTCAGTCTTTCTCTCAAAGGAAGTATCTGTCTGACTCACATTATTCTCTGTGAGGCCTGTGCACAGTGCCTTAAGCAGTTGACAACCACAGTGAAGAAATGGGAACAGTTTTTTTATTACTGCTCTTGAGAAGGTCATTTCCTAACTAGATAAAGTGATTTGCTCAAGGGCACAAACCCTTGAACTTATGTGTCTATCATACCTCTTTAACTTGGCTCTTTCTTACGTTCTCTCTTTTGGTCCTTACACAAAAAAGAGTAGGGGACACTGGAAGAAAACAATCATTTCATATGCTTCTACTATTTATATACCAGACACTTCACTCTTCTTTCCCTCAATAAATCCTCATGACAACCCTACGGAGAGCCCATTTTGTGGATAAAAGAAAGTCAGTGATTTATTTGCTAAGGTTTACATTCATTGTAAAGAGTGAGAACAGGACAAGAACCCAACTCTTCAGGTGACATTGCGCTTTTCCCACCATCTCGGCCTTTCTAAACTTGGTTCCAGACCAAAGTCTTTGACCTCCCTGCTCAGGGCCATGTCCACTGCCCTGTACTCACCTGATACAGCAGGGGTGGCTTTAGCAAGATTTTGTTGCTGATGCATGGGAAGTTAACCATGTTCTTCTTCCCCTTGGTATCCACAAAAGGGAGTGAAGTAATGCTGGTGTTTGGATTCTATATAAGGAGAAAGTGGATAAGGTGCAGAAGCCTCAGGCAAGAAATCTATGTCTCCAGGGAGTCATTTCTCCCAGCTCCCCTGTCACAGCAAGAATGAGTCTGAACCAAATCCAGGCCTAAATCTATTTTCAAAGCTCTTGTAGAGAAAAGCAGAGTGGTCAAGCAGATGAGCTCTGGGTTTGACTCCCTGCTCCACCGCATATAACTGTAGATCCTGAATAGGTCACAAACTCTTTCTCTAAGCTTCAATTATCTCATCACTACCATGGGGACAAAAATGGGATCTACCTCATAAGGCTTTTGTGAGGTAAATGAGGCAATTCATGTAGAGTATTCCATAAGTGTTAGCCATTATTATCATCATTCCAATATCTTACCACCCTAATATGGGAAAGCACTTCCTGCTATATAGTGTACACCTCCCTTGGTGCAACATAAGCTTGCATTTCTTCTACATTATTGATTTGACCTCACTTGGATGCCTGTCTCCATGAATTGATTGATTACAAGAGAGGTAGTCTGTCATTGAATAGCAACATTTAAAATTGTGTGGAGATGAGGCATGGTGCTGTGGATAGAGTATATGCATCATGTTATGCTGAGTTGATGAAAAATGCCTCTGAAAAGCTATTCTGGCCACCCACCTAACCTCAACCTTTCCTAGAGAAAAGACACTAAGCATCACTTCCCACCTTAGGCAAGAATCGAGTCATTCTGAGGTTCTTGATCTTGGAAGGTGGCTTCTGGGCTTGAACCAAAGGCTTACTCTCAACCTAGATCAAGTAGAACAGTATTGGAATAGTGTTTAGCATGCTATCATCTCAAGCTATTGAGACATATTTTGCTTCATTACAACAATCAAAATACAGTTGAAGCCAGCTCTCTTGATCCCAAAGCTAGGAAGAGCTAAGAGAGGCCTAGAGAAGTACTGAATGAATGTATGAATGAACGCATATCAAAACAAGTGGTCTTTCTGGCAGTGCTTATCCTGGATTGACTTGTCCTATGGTTTTCATACTTTAAAAAAATCCATAGAACCCTTTCTTCAAATAAAAACCAGGCACTCTGGACAGGGGAAGAAATAAAAGCTGAGCTGCTCTTTCCAAAGAAAAGAAAATGCCCATAGTCTTGCCCAGGGACTCTTCCTACCCTCAGAGTGGCTCTGAAGGTGCCCTATTGGAACCCACTAGAGTATGGGAGCCCAGCCTGAACACCAGTGACCTGATCAGGAGAGACTTCACATCTAGAAAGGGGTCAGGAGGAAAAGACCAAAACAGCAGAGCTGTGTCCCCCAAAGGGTGGCAAGCACACCGTCAAAGTATGTGACGTAATTGTGTGTGATACAAGATAACGGATATCTAATGTTTATACATTTATTTTAATATACATTTATTTTAATTTGAAAAACCATAGCATATTAAACCTATAATTTTACTATGTAAAATGAGACCAAAATTTAAGTTAAAAAAATGTGAGCATTAAGTAGACCTGGTAAAAACCATGAAGGTGGCACTGAAATTACTAAAGTTTAGCAAAAACAGGCTACAGTTCGAATCTAGGTTCTTCTCTTTGAAGCAGAATTCGTGGGTTCTCCTTATTCCAGCCCCCTCTTAGGGAACTGAACGAGATTTTCTGAGACACAGCTGGTGCCAGACCCACCCCTGTAAAACTTGGTATACCGGCCACACCGAAATAAGAACTGGGGACAATACTTCAACTTAGTATCACCTAGCACAGCTAAGCCCTCTACAGAGCTAAAATGATGGGGACTATGTACAATAGGCCACCTTGACTTCTCAGAATAGGCACAATATCTAAGGGAGTAGGAGCTACATAGAGCATGGCTCATGGACTTAGACAAAACTAATTTGATTGGCTAACATATACTAATGCAGGATTTGATTGTCTATTGTCTATTGAATGGACAATGATGATATCTGAGCAAATACTGCAGTCCCAACTTCTCATCAAATAAGTCTGTGAGGATTAAAACTTATAACAGTCATCAACAGTGACAAGCTGGCATTGAGAACAAACTGGGGAGACTGAACAGACCAATAAAAAGTATATTAACAAAACACAACTAAATACCAAGCAAAGGACTTGAACAATGAGTGTCAACAAAGAAGGAAGAGATCGCTGTTAATGCAGTCTGCCAGGGGGATGTGAGGAGGCTTTGTGGAAAGGGCCTGGCTTGGCCTTGGCTTTTTCTGGGAGGAAGGGTAGAGAATGTGTTCATTAGGTGAAACAGTATCTGGGAATGTTCTGAGGATCTTCACTGCTCATGCTCTCTAAGCTGGAGCAGAGGGTATGCTGGATTGTGGAAGGCACTGAATGCTAACCTAAAATATTTGGTCTTTATCTAATGGGCAATAGTGAACCACTGACAGTTTGAAAGTCTGGGTGTTACATATGCAGAGCATTACTTCAGAAAGACCCTTCAAGCAACAATGTGGCATAAAATAATGATCACAGATATGAACTCTGATATCAGATCTTAGTTTTGAATCCCAGGTCCACTACTCATTAGTTGTTTGAACTTGGGCAAGTTATCAACCTTTCCTCATGTAATATAGAGAAAATGACAGTACCAATCTCAAAGGATTGTTATAAGGACTAAATGAATTCATGTGCATAAAACTCTTAAAGCAGTGCTTTGTATATGGCAAGGGTAAATGTTTGCTAGAAGTAATTCTCCTCTTTTGTAAAATGGAGAGTGGTTTTTTGGTATTTCTCATGAGAAAGGAAAACATGGATTCAGAACTGATGGAGAATGAGCAAGAATATGTGCAATCTAAAAAGCACAGAGGAGGGGCGCCTGGGTGGCTCAGTTGGTTAAGCGACTGCCTTCGGCTCAGGTCATGATCCTGGAGTCCCGGGATCGAGTCCCACATCAGGCTCCCTGCTCAGCAGGGAGTCTGCTTCTCCCTCTGACCCTCCCCCCTCTCGTGCTCTCTATCTCTCATTCTCTCTCTCTCAAATAAATAAATAAATAAAATCTTTAAAAAAAAATTAAAAAAAATAAAAAGCACTGAGGATATTTAACATGAGAGAAGATAAAACAAAACTAAATGTCTGAGAGGTTAACAATTCTGATACTGCCATACATATATACTGGAATCAAATGACTAAATAAATAGATTGTAGATGACAGGAACCAGGTTTCCCATGATGGATTGGAGATTTGTAGATAATCAAGGTCATCATCAACATTACCACCATGTGATAATGGATTAGAGTTGGAGACATCAGTAGGAACTCATGTTTAACTCAATGTAGTTACAAATGGTCACATATAGACAAATTTATAGATATGTGTATATGCAAGGGTTAATGCATGCACTCGTGTGCACACACACACACACACACACACACACACACTTCTTTGCTTTGTTAGCTTTAGAGGTCCTAAAAGAAATAACACCCCCATAGAAACAAGCACACCTAAAACTCACAACTTGGTTTCTAATACCATTCTCCAGTAAAAGGAAGCAAGGCTCCTTGGAGAAGTGATTAATTCTAGGACTGGGTCAGGAAATGCACAAGATGAACCTGGAGTATTTCCTAGTGACATAAAGTAAGGAAGGGCTAAACAAAACAAAACAACCCACATTGATGAGAGTGTGTCCAAAGGGCACAGGAACCAACTGAAAGAGTTCCCAATGCCCAAATCTGGAACAATTTTAGCAAAAAAATGAAGTAGTGTTGGATTAGGACTCAAAGTTTAAAATAAATATCTATGCATCCATACTGATGCAAATAAATGATTCAATAAAGAAATAAATACGCAAAAAGAAACAAGTCTCCCATGCAGAAGAGTTCCTGATATATTATACAGACATTCCACTCTAGAGGAGGGGAGCACAACTCCCCACTCTTTAAGCTGTGCGTAGTGACTGGTTTCCAAAAAGTATAGCATGGAAAGGAGGGAAGAAAAGCAACTTTACCAGAGAAACCAGACAAACACTACCTTACCCAGGTAATCTAGTCAAAATCAGCAACCATAAACCATGTGGATAGTATGTGTCGTTGATATGCTTGATGAAAATGGTACCTTCCCTCAAGCAGGCTTCCTCCCAAAGCCTACAACCCCAATGGCATCATGAGAAAAACAGACAAATTCCGATAGAAAGGCATCTTACAGTATATGTGACCAGGATTCCTCAAAGGTGTAAAGGTCATCGAAAACAATGAAAGTCTGAGAAACTGTCACAGCCAAGGGGAGCTTAAGGGGACATGACAACCAAATGTAATGTGACATCTGAGATAGGAATCTGGAGCAGACAAAGGACATTAGGTAATGAAGAAATCTGCCTAAAGTGTGGAGTTTAGTTAAAAATGTATCACTATCTAAATTTTAAAAAATATTTAAAAAAAATAAGAATGGTGTGCCTGGGTAGCTCAGTTGGTTAAGCATCTGACTTGTGATGTTGGCTCAGGTCATGATCTCAGGGTTGTGAGATCGAGCCCCATGTTGGGCTCTGGTGTTCAGCAGGAAGTCTGCTTGAGATTCTCTCTCTCTCCCTCTGCCCTTTGTCCCTCACCACACTTGCATGCATGCATGCTCTCTCTCTCTCTAAAATAAGTAATAAATTTTAAAAATCTAAAAAGACGGATCAGTATCAGTTCATTATTGCAACAAAGTACCACAACAAAAATAAGACTTTAATAATAGGGGAAACTGGGTGTGGCATATGTAGTGGTATATGGGAACTCTGTCCTATCTGCTCAATTTTTCTGCAAGTCTAAAACTGGTTCTTAAATAAGTATATTAATAAAACAAACAAAACTCCCGAGGGGAGGGGTAATATCAGAAGGACTGTTGCTGGGGCGCCTGGGTGGCTCATTTGTTAAGTGTCTGCCTTCGGCTCAGGTCATGATCCCAGAGTCCTGGGATCGAGCCCTGCTTAGGGCTCCCTGCTCCGCAGGAAGCCTGCTTCTCCCTCTCGCACTCCCCTTGCTTGTGTTCCTTCTCTCACTGTGTCTCTCTCTGTCAAATAAAATCTTAAAAAAAAAAAGAAAGAAGGGTCATTGCTTATGACTCAGTATAAGCTTGTTCTACCTGATCTGAAGGACAGAATGAGGTCAAAGTGTGGAATTCATAGAGAGGTGGTTTCTAGCTCAATATAAAGAAGGATTTTCTAGAGTTTAGAGCTGTCAAAAAATGGAATGGGAGTCCTTATGAGCAGTGAGCTCTCTACCACTGGAAGGGCCAAGTCCACCTAATAAGCCACATGAGAAATGTGCATGGACTCATGCTTTTAGAAAAGAGTTAAAATTGGAAGTCATAAAAAAAAAAAGACTGTTATGGTGTAAATGTTGGGTTTGTTTGTTTGTGTTTTCTATATTCTCAGCTCCTTTGTCTAAAATTTAAAAGATAGTGAATATGTTTAAGGCCCCTTTTGACCTTTCAGCTCCCTGATTTTATCGTTAACTTTGCATTTGCAATTGGTGCAAAAAAAAAAAATACATTTCTATTGTCTACATACTCAAAAAATTGTGTCATAACTTACCCAAATGTGTTTTTCTGTCATTTGAAAAATTTTAGCTGTTATTTGTTCTCATTCAGCTAACAACCATAATTATAATAATAAACATATATGCACACTGACTTTCTATACTTAAAAAAAAAAAAAGTCCACCTAATAAGCCACGTGAGAAATGTGCATGGACTCAGGTGGTGGACAAGATGCAACCTCCAAAGTCCCATTTGTCTGTAAGACTCATTCAGGTGACCCCTGGGAGTGTCTTGAGTGGATCCTTCATCCTCTCATGGAACCAACACTGAGAACTGTCGTATAGAACAGTGCTTCCCAGCCTTTGTCACACCATGCCACACTATAAAAAATTATCTTTGTATGACAACCTGGGGTAAAAAGGGGAGGTAGCTCCCAGACAGATGCTACCAGCACAGGGTTCCAGCTGCCCCAAGCTTGTCTGCCCCGAGGGCTGCTGACCTCTACATCCATGCACACCTCTACCAGTGTGTCACACAAGTTTAGAAACTTGCTGCTTCTTTGTCTCCAGCAGCTTCCTCAACAACATTCCATTCTATCGCAGCATCCCCAGGAGGCAGGAAAAAGAGGGTGTGATCTCCAGCATGCATGGTGGCAAAAAAGACTTTGTCCTTTAAGACCAGAAGCTTCGTAGCCCTGTTCTGCGGTCCCTCACTGACCTCTGAGCCAATGTAACAGGAATCTCTAATAGTCATGAGCTCTCTATCCAAATTTAGAGTCCTCAGTATAAAAAAGATTTTATGCACAGAGGTCCATAGCATAGGCAGTGATTCCTATGCTGTCTAAGACCTGGGCACTGCCTGAGGCTGGAGAAAACCTCTGGAGGGGCCAGAAGATAAAAAGGCAGGGCATCTGAGGATGCCACCGGGGTCCTTTCATGGCTCCTTTTTGTGTGCATCACTGGTCGTGGAGGCCTCCTCTACAGCCAGAACTGACCTGTGAAGCTCCTTTATTTTCTAAACTTCTTATATGAACATGTACAGCTTTTATAATTCAAAAAATACCATTATTAAAAAAAAAACAATATTACAACAGAGAACTCTAAATGGTTCATTGCAACACTAGGGGAGAAAGACATTCTTTCCCTGAGAGCCTGAAGCAGAGAGAATTATATCTGAGAAGACACTGTCAAGGGACCTTGACTCAGAGCCTCAGAGCAGGGACATTGCACTGTGCAATGTCAAAAGAAGGGAGGTAGACCCCTTTGCTCACAAGTGGGCTCAGATTGCTAAGATTCTCCACATCTAGGCCCATGTTCGAATCTTGGGATTCCCCTAGGGTCTCCGGCTATGCTTGTCATCACTGGGTGATACACCCAGAGGGTTCAGGCCCTGCACCAACATGCATGGTGACAAGGCTGGTTGATCAGAAGCCTGGTGTCTCAAATCCTGACCCTGGGCCCCTCCCCCACCTCTCTGTGCCTCTGTCTTCTGAACTGGAGACTTTTGGGTTCTCACACTTCTTTTGTTTTCTCAGCAAAAGAAAAAGGCAAATTCCGTCTCACTACTTTGCAAAAGCCAGCTAGCTCATCTTTCTCAAATAAAAACTGAGTTCGGCCTAAAACCTGATTCGGAGGAAGGTGGGAAAGCTGAAACCCAGCTGCCCCACCCCCCACCCATGTCCCCGACAATCAGACAAATTGCTAAAGGAGCCAAACTATTCCAGTTGCTGATTCCTATTACTTGGACTCAAGGATTCTTCCAGGAATACCTGCTTCCTGCCTCCCCAAGCTGGGATGACACCTGGAATCACAGAGTTCAGATGGACCTTAGTGATGCATTCATTTTTAACATATTTACTGAGCACATCTATGTATCAGGCAGAGTGCTAAGCACAGATCACAGAGTCCAGGGGTTTCAAATTTCCTGAAAAGCTCTTAAAATACAGAATCTCCACCCTGACCCAGACGCCCTAGTGGTAGAACCCAGAAACCCGTATTTTTTAAAAAGCTCTCCAAGTGAGTAATGTGCAGCCGGGATGGGAGCCACGATCAAATGCCATCCCCTCCTTTGGAATTAATCTCTCTCCACTCTAAACTTGGTTTTCCTTTATGTCCTTGATATTTATGTATCCTTCCTAATTTTTTGTGAATTCTTATCTCCCCTCAGCAAGAGTCTATGGCAACAAACATGAGGCCTCTCAAGAGTATTCCTCTGGCTGGTTCATTTAGGGGTCCCCACAGTGCCTAGCCATGTGTCAATATCCATGGCATCCATAGTCACAAGAGCCTGGACTAAGCTGGGACCATCTGCAGAGACTGGGCATATCATCTTCCTTGCTGGGACAGTTGGATTAGTTATAGGCTGTTTCTAATGAAGGCTGCCTCTTTGTATGTTGTCACAGGGAGGTGCCTTTTTTATAAATCTAGATTATTCAACACAAGCTGGCTGCAGTAAGCACAACCTCCCACTTGCAGGACTGAATGAGAATATTTTCACAAACTTGCAAATTGTCATCTATGATTTCCTACCATGGGTAGCATAATTATGTGAGAATGAAGATATTCCTCCAAGACTATGCCTACCATATCCCTAGTTTAAGCACCTGTTGCAGTGGTCTCCTAAGCAGTACCCTGTCCCTTGCCCAATCCATCCTCAACTGCCTAAGACCTCAGATGTTAAACATGAACATCCGATCTTGTTGCTACACTGCTTAAATCTCCCCAGTGACTTCCCAGGGTATGGATGTCCTAGCATACAAACCCTCTCAGTCTCATCCCTTGTCATGGCCCTGGCCCTGCCTTTTTGGCTCCAGCAATTACGAATGCCTTGCAGCTCTCAAACACCATGCTTGTTCACATCTCATCACTTCCACTCCTACTGTTTCTACTTGGAATGTTCTCTCATCACCCACTTACCACCTTCCTCCATTCCAAGTCCCTATCATTCACCTGGTGAATTTATCCAAGGTCAAGCTCTGGCCAAAGTGTCACATTCTCCATGAAGCCTCCATAACCACTGCCCCATGCTTCATACTTGCTCCAATCACAACACCTGCAAAGGTTTGTTGCACAAGGTTGTCTTACATCTGCCTTCTGTTGCCAGACTATGAGATCCTTTAATAAAAGATATGAGTCTTATCTCAGAATTCTGAGCATAACATGGTATCTCCCACCTAGTAGTCACTTAAATATTTGCTAAAGGAAGGAAGGGAAGGAGGAGGGAGAGACTGAGGGAGCAGGAAACCCTAGTCCTTGTCCTCAAAGACTTAAGCCACCCAGGAAACAGCTGAGCTTGGACTTCAGCCTCTCTTCCTGGTTGGTAGTCCACCCTCTCCCCTGTGTGTCCACATTCCCTCTCCTAGTGGCTTCAATTCCCACCAGGGGAACCAGTTCTGTCCTGCTTCCCAGCACTTCCTTTGGGAAGGAATGCCTCCCAGTCAGCAAATGCACATAAGAAAATTCCCCTGCCAATACCTTCTTCTCAAAGGTAACTGCATTTTCAAAAAGAAAGCATAGAAAAGAAAGTGTTTTGGTGCAAATAAATGAATCTCTACTCACAGAAGGGTTCCTGGCGCTGGGGAGCTAGATGAAAGAGATCGTTCATTTTAGGAAAGAAGGTCTTCACAAACCTTATCATCATCATCATCAATCACACGGACATGTAACTTCTATGTCAGAATAGAGGACAGAATTGCACACAAGAGTGAAATCTCCAGTCCTCTGTCTTGCCTCAGTGCCCTCTCCCTGGTGACACTGTGCCTCCCCCTTCCCTAATTTGCATTCTCCTCAGGCCAAGCCCCCACCCCAACATGCACAGTTTACCCATGACTCACAGGGGAGTATATTTCCCGCCCCCTCACTCAGTGCTACAGGATAATAGGGTCCCTCTGTAGGGCTAGTTAGAACAGAATCTCGAGATGCACTGTCTCGTCTTAGTACCTTGGACAGAGCCCTTGATGTCCTCATCTGCAAAGTTCAGCGGAGAAAACAACTGGGCTCTCAGCAGGCATCAAGGCCACCCTGGTCTCCTGCCCCTGGGCTACCCAGATATTTCAGAAAGGCATACACCTCCATCAAAACACCTGCCTCAATCACACCTCGCCGACTATTTTTCTATTTTCTCAGCTGGCTCCTCCTTGTCTCTTCCTCCTCCCTGTTAATTAAAAAAAAAAAAAATCTCCAAGTGCATGATCAAGGTTGGGTGAGCAGGTGAAGCTCAAGTTCTGTGATATCAGATCACAGCTTCCTCCTTGTAGGCTCCATAATCCCTTCCCAGAAGCCAGAACAACCGAGAGTTCAAAACAAATGCATTAACGCAGAGAGAGGGTGTGACAAGAAGAGAGAAAATAAATCTTTGGGGACTCTCTACAGAACACAACAAGTTTGATGATTAGGCCCATCAGAGCACTGCAGAGAGCTGGGAGAAAGAGTTGCTAGGCTCCTCAAATCCCTAGCTAAGGCATTAAGCCGACTATCGCTGCATAGAGTTTAGGCAAATTGCATCTCTCCATGGCCACTTCTAGCTAAGACTCTTCCCTGAAGCCCCTTTGCTGTGTGTGAGGAAGCCCAGGATGTCGGACAGAAAAGATTATCCTCCTGTTTATACCCACAGCCAAGCCTGGACTCAGGAGACTCATTAGCAGAGCGAACGTGGCCAGCCACTTGGGAGGACTGAGGCTTTCATCCACCTTATGCAGTGTCCTCTCTGGAGTCCTACCCACCAGGTTATGTTCCTGGTGAAGGTGGAGGAAGGAGAGCCTGGCCGTCCTTAGGGCTTGAGGGAGGGGCAAGAGCATGAGCCTGAAAGACCAGATGCTTGGAGACATTTTCTAATGTACCTAGTGCATGGCCTTGGGGGAGAGACTTCCCTTTTGGGGCTTCTGTTAAGTGTAGCTTGAACAATTACGGTGCTGGAAGCCACCTTAAGGAATCTGTAATCAAACGCCCTCATTTTACAGATGGAGAAAGAGAAGTTAAGAAGGTTATCCATGTCATTGAGGTATTAACATACTACAAAACTCACCCAATTAGAAGGAAGGGGAAAACGAAGGGGTGGAAATCGGAGAGGGAGATGAACCAAGAGAGACTATGGACTCTGAGAAACAAACTGAGGGTTTTAGAGGGGAGGGGGTTGGGGGGATGGGTTAGCCCAGTGATGGGTATTAAGGAAGGCACATTCTGCATGGAGCACTGGGTGTTATGCACAATGAATCATGGAACACTACATTTAATGATGTATTGTATGGTGACTAACATAATAAAATAAAACAAAATTAAAAAAAGTTATCAGTAAGGTATTTCATATTCATTTTCTCACACCAAGTCTTTGAAACGTGGTGTGTATTTTTCACGTGCAGCACACCTAAGTTGGACGAGCCCCATGTCAAGGGCTCCATAGACTCACGTGGCCAGTGGCTGAAGTATTGGACATGGTAGCTCCAGAGGGCGAGGCTGACAGTAAACAAGTAAACAAACAAATACGTAATATAATTAGAAAGGGTGGTGAGCGAAGCCCTGTCTAAGGAGGTGGTCTTCAGCAATTAAATGATAGGAATGATAGAAGAGAAATAACAGAGCAAGTACCTGTTCTTCCAGGGCTGAAAATAGAAAACATGCCTTTAGAGGGGTTGTAGCATCTATTCATTAATTGTCAGAAAAACTGTAAAGTAACCCTCTAAATTAATAGACTCTTCCATCCCAGAAGCTGGCCACGAGGCAACACATTTTCTTTGAACAGAGTTACAGAAAAGCCAAACATCGTGCAACGTACTCACTCGCTGAGATAACTGAGGTCCAGAAAAGAGGAAGTTCCCTCTGCTGGCAGTTTGGATAAACTCCAACATTAGACCATTTTCCTCAATTGCACAGCGATCCTACGTCACTGGGAGCCACTGTGAGAGCTCTGTGATCCTGGCCAGCTAAGCTGAAAGGATGGGGACTCTCCACAGGCATCCAAGGCAAAGGACTCCCTGCGGAGAGCACTCCGTAGCAGGCGGCTCTTTAATATTCTACCGTGTTTTAGCCAAATGAATGGGGCATTGTATACTACTATCTAGAGGACCACACTGTTGTCTTAAATCAATTATTAAAAACAACATTTTAAAGACTTCCTTAGCTTAAACACTACCAAGATCCATATTTAAAATACTTAAATATTTAATTATTATTATAAACATTATAGTTATAGCATTAAATGCCATGAAGTAAGTATATATTATTATCAATTTATTTAAATATTTTTCAACACTTGCTTGGGGCAGTTGATATGCTGAGACCCATAGCTCTCTCATCTTCAGTGCTTTTTAAGGTGAAGAGATTACAATTCATTCTTTTCATCCTCCAATTAATATCATAACTATCCATTGAAGCCCAAGGTTTCATGTGCTGAGAACGGTTATTGAGTTGTTTGCTTTTCCCTACTTGGGCCTATTCAGCTCAACTGGATGAGAAGTCCATTGGAAAAAAATGAACAAATGGCGAAAAGACATTTATTTAGGGCCCATAAGAATAATTACCGATGTAAAGACAATAGCAGTAAATTTAGATAGTATTTTTATTTTTTATTTATTTTTTATTTTTTTTAAAGATTTTATTTATTTGACAGAGAGAGACACAGCAAGAGAGGGAACACAGGAAGAGGGAGTGGGAAAGGGAGAAGCAGGCTTCCCGTCGAGCAAGGAGCCTGATGCGGGGCCAGATCCCAGGACCCTGGGACCACGACCTGAGCCACCCAGGTGCCCCATAGTTTTTTAAAGATTTATTTTGAGAGAGAGAGAGAGAGAGAGTGCATGAGCATGCTTGCATGAACCGGGGAGAGGCAGAGAGAGAGGGAGAAGGAGTATCTCAAGCAGAATCCCCGCTAAGGGCAGAGCCTGATGACGGGCTTGATCCCATGACCCTGAGATCATGACCTGAGCTGAAACCAAGAGTCTGATACTTAACCAAATGATCCACCAGGCACCCCTAGATAGTATTTTTAAATGGTATTGTCAATTGTTGGCAGTTACAGAAACACACAAAAGATGGCGGAGGAGTAGGGGACCCTATTTCAACTGGTCCCCGGAATTGAGCTGGATATCTACCAGACCACTCTGAGCACCCACGAAACCAGCCTGAGATGTAAGAAGATCTGGATCTCTACAAACAGAATATCACAGGCGGTTGGTTTTGAGGTAGGAAGCAGGGAGCCCTGATTCTGCGGGCAGACTTTGGAGGATAAACGGCAGCGGGAGGGAGCCTGGCCGTGGGGATCCTACACCACCGGTGAGCGACAGCCTCACGCACTGGGGACCAGGCACAGACTCGCAGACCGGTAGCTAGCAGCGGGGAAAGGACCTTAAGGCAGCCCCTGGGCAGAAATCTGGAGCAGCAGGGTCGCACGTGTGAACTGGGAGCAGCTGGCGGTTTTAGAAGCACAAAGGGCACAGACGTGCCCCGATCTGGAGGCAGGACTGGGGGCACTGTGGAGGGGTGCACAACCCAGGAAGCTGCAGTTTATAGCAACACGGACAGAAACGGAGACGGTGTGGCCTGGAGAGCTCACTGAAGGACAGACTGTGGTCTGTCTGCTCTGAGGCAGAGGGTTGGAAACGGTCTCTTCTGCTCTGACTCACAGAAGAAACATGGAAAGCCGCCAGGGAAAGCCGCCAGAGACCAAAAGCCCCCAAAACTGATTCCCGCTGAGCCCATCCCCCGCCACAGGGGGGCAGGGCAACTCCGCCCAAATAGGGTTCCCTGAGCAACAGCACAGCAGGCCCCTCCCCCAGAAGACAGGCTGGGAAAACAAGAGGTCAGCAACCCTAAGGTCCCAAGAAAACAGGTGCATCTTGCTTGGGTTCTGGTCAATAATTTGGACTCTATACATACCCTCAACCACCCATCAACAGAAAGACTAGGAGGAGGAACCCCCAAAATAGAAAAGACTCAGAGATTATGACTTATGCTGCAGATTTACAAATGGATGCAGATATAACCAAGATGTCAGAGATGGAATTCAGGCTAGCAATTGTGAAGACAATGGCTAGAATGGAGAGATCAATTAATGGAAACATAGAGTCTCTAAAGGCAGAAATGAAAGCTGAATTGGCAGAACTTAACAATGCTATCAATGAGATCCAATCCAATCTAGATAATCTAACAGCTAGGGTAACTGAGGCAGAAGAATGAATAAGCGACCTGGAAGACAATATAATAGATAAAAAGGGAAAAGAGGAGGCCAGGGAAAAACAACTCAGAATCCATGAAAATAGAACCAGAGAAATAAGTGACACCACGAAGCGTTCCAATGTCAGAATAATTGGAATCCTGGAGGGAGTGGAGAGAGAGGACTAGAAGATGTATTTGAGCAAATCGTAGCTGAGAACTTCCCTAATCTGGGGAATGAAACAAACATTCGTGTCCTAGAGGCAGAGAGGACCCCCTCCGAAGATCAAGGAAAACAGGCCAACACCCCGGCATGTAATAGTAAAACTTGCAAATCTTAGAACCAAGGAAACCATCTTAAGGGCAGTTAGGGGGAAGAGATTCCTTACGTACAGAGGGAGGAACATCAGAATAACGTCAGACCTATCCACAGAGACCTGGCAGGCCAGAAAGGCCTGGCAAGACATATTCAGGGTAATAAAGGAGAAGAACATGCACCCAAGAATACTTTATCCGGCAAGGCTGTCATTTAGAATGGATGGAGAGATGTAGAGCTTCCACGACTGGCAGAAACTGAAAGAATGTGACAACTAAGCCGGCCCTGCAAGAAATAAGGGGGGTTTACAAAAGGAGAAAGACCGCAAGAGTGATATACAACAGAAATTTACAGGGACAATCTATAAAAACAACGTCTTCACAGGCAACATGATGACAATTAATTCATATCTTTCAATAATCACTCTCAACATGAATGGCCTAAATGCTCCCATAAAACGGCCTAGGGTTGCAGATTGGATAAAAAGACAGGACCCATTCATATGCTGCCTACAAAAGACTCATTTTGAACCTAAAGATACATCCAGACTGAAAGTGAAGGGATGGAGATCCATCTTCCATGCCAGCGGACCTCAAAAAAAGCTAGGGTAGCAATTCTTATATCAGACAAATTGGGTTTTAAACTAAAGTCTGTAATTGGAGACACAGAGGACACTATATCATTCTTAAAGGGTCTATCCAACAAGAAGATCTAACAATTGTAAATATCTATGCCCCCAACATGGGAGCAGCCATCTACATAAGCCAACTGTTAACCAAAATAAAGAGTCATATTGATAACAATACGTTAACTGCAAAATGTCAATACTCCACTCTCAGCAATGGACAGATCATCTAAGCAGAAAATCAACAAGGAAACAAGAGCTTTGAATGATACACTGGACCAGATAGACCTCATAGATATTTACAGAACATTCCACCCTAAAACAACAGAATACTCATTCTTCTCGAGTGCACATGGAACTTTCTCCACATACTGGGTCACAAATCAGGTCTCAACTGATACCAAAAGATTGAGATTATTCCCTGCATGTTCTTTCAGACCACAATGCTTTAAAACTGGAACTCAATCACAAGAAAAAAATTGGCAGAAATTCAAACACTTGGAAGGTAAAGACCACTCTGCTAAAGAGTGTTTGGGTCAACCAGGAAATCAAAGAAGAACTTAAACAATTCATGGAAATCAATGAGAACGAAAACACATCGGTGCAAAACCTATGGGATACTGCAAAGGCGGTCCCTAAGGGGGAAATACATAGCCATCCAAGCCTCACTCAAAAAAATAGAAAAATCCCAAATTCACCAACTCTACACCTTAAAGAACTAAAGAAAAAGCAACAAACAATGCCTAAGCCACACATTAGAAGAGAAATAATTAAAATTAGAGCAGAAAACAATGAATTAGAAACCAGAAACACAGTAGATCAGATCAACGAAACTAGAAGTTGGTTCTTTGAAAGAATTAATAAGATCAATAAACCACTGGCCAGACTTACCCAAAAGAAAAGAGAAAGAACCCAAATTAATAAAATTATGAGGCAGGAGGCGGGGCAAGATGGCAGAGGAGTAGGAGACCTGGATTTCGTCTGGTTTCAGGAATTCAGCTGAATGGGGATCAAACCATTCTGAACACCTACGAACTCAACAGGAGATCGAAGAAGAGAGTAGCAACAACTCTGAACAGAAAAGCGACCACTTACTGGAAGGTAGGACGTGCGGAGAAGTGAATCCGAGGCGATATTCGGGAGGATAGATGGCGGGGGAGGGGGCCTCCGCCGCTTCTGGCAAGTGATAGACCCGCAGAGCACAAAATTGGAACGTTTAGAAGTCGGCTCCGCTGAGGGACGTCACTCCAGTGGCTAAGCGGGAGGTGGAACCCACCCGGTACAGTGTGGTCTCAGGACCCTCGGGGTCACGGAAAGACCGGGGGTGCCTGAGAGTGGCAGAGCTCCCAGGTATCGGAGCGGGGAAGCCGGCTGCAGAGACAGAGCAGAGGCGTGGGATCTCAGCTCAGGGCAGCCATAAACTGATCCGCGGCCCAGTCGGGCCACTGCTCCTCCAGCAGGGTCCCAACAAGCAGCAGAGCTGGGGAGACTCCCCTTCCTCCCCCGGGAGGAGCGGCGCGGGAGCGCACCGCAGGGATCTGCTAGGTTTGGAGACTCCACAAGGGGTCGGGTGCCAGAGATAGAAACGCTCGGTCACAGGCCGGGTGAGCACGGAGTGCAGCCGGAGACCAGGGAGACGGGAGTGATTGACTGCTTTTCTCTGGGGGCGCACTGAGGAGCGGAGCCCCGAGTTCTTGGCTCCTCCAGGGTGGAGATTGGGAGGCCACCATTTTCACTCTCATGCTCCAAAGCTGTACCGAGAGCTTGCAGGGAACAAAAGCTCCTGACAGCAAACCCGAGCAGATTGCTTAGCCTAGACTCACAAGGGCGGGGCAATTCCACTTCCGGCAAAGACGTTTGGGAACCACGGCAACAGGCCCCTCCCCAGAAGATCAGCACGAACAGCCAGCAAGCCAAGACCAAGTTTACCGATGAAGGAGAACGGGAGAACTCCAGCGCTATGGGAATACTGCACATAGAATTCATGGCTTTTTTTTTACCAGGATTCATTAGTTTTTCAAAGTTAATTTTTTTAACTGTGTTTTTTTTTCATTTTTCTTTTTCCCTTTTTCAACCAACATCTTATGAATCCCTTTTTAAAAAAAATTTTTTTTATTTTTCATTTTTAGAGTCATATTCTATCCCTTCATAGTAGTTACCTTTATTTTTGGCATACATATATAAGTTTTTCCCTCTTTAAAATTTTGAGATACGGTTTCTTCTAACAGATCAAAATATACCGTAAATGTCTAGTGTATGGCTTTGTTCCAGTCTCCTGACTGATCACATTCTCTCCCTTGTTTTTTCTTTAAATCTTCTTCTTTCATTTTTCAAACAACTTATCAATTCCTTTTATAAAATCTTTTATAATTTTCATCTTTACAGTCATCTTCCATCCCTTCATTGTATCAACCCTTATTTTGTACATATATAAGTCTTTCTTTCTTTAAAATTTAGGAGGCACTATGTTCTAACAGACCAAAATACACCCAAAATCTAGTGTGTGGCACTGATCTATACACTAGCCTGATCATATTTCATCATATTCTGGTTTTTTTGTTTTGTTTTGTTCTGCTTTTGTTTTTATCTTTTTCTTTTTTTTTTCTTTCTTTCCATTTCTTTTCCCCTGGTTTCAGGTCTTTTCTGATTTGTTTAGAGTATATTTTTTGGGGACGTTGTTAACCTGTTACCATTTTGTTCTCTCATTCACCTATTCTCCTCTGGACAAAATGAAAAGACGAAAAAAATCACCTCAGCAAAAAGAACAAGAGGAAGTACCGTCTGCCAGGGACATACTCAATATGGACATTAGTATGATGTCGGACCTAGAGTTCAGATACATGATTTTAAAGATACTAGCTGGGCTTGAAAAAAGCGTGGAAGTTATTAGAGAAACCCTTCCTGAAGAAATAAAAGAACTAAAATCTAACCAAATCGAAATCAAAAAGGCTATTAATGAGGCGCAATCAAAAATGGGGGTCTAACTGCTAGGATAAATGAGGCAGAAGAGAGAATCGGTGATATAGAAGACCAAATGATGGAAAATAAAGACGCTGAGAAAAAGAGAGATAAACAACTACTGGATTACGAGGGCAGAATTCCAGAGATAAGCAATACCATAAGACGAAACGTTAGAATAATTGAAATCCCAGAAGAAGAAGAGAGAGAGAGAGGGGCAGAAGGTATATTGGAGCAAATGATAGCAGAGAACTTCCCTAATGTGGGGAAGGAAACAGGCATCAAAATCCAGGAGGCACACAGAACCCCTCTCAAAATCAATAAAAAGAGGGCAACACCCCGACATCTAATAGTAAAACTTACGAGTCTCATAGACAAAGAGAAAATCTTGAAAGCAGCTCGGGAGAAGAGATATGTAACCTACAATGGTAGAAATATTAGATTGGCAACAGACCTATCCACAGAGACCTGGCAGGCCAGAAAGGACTGGCATGATATCTTCAGAGCACTAAACGAGAAAAATATGCAGACAAAAATACTATATCCAGCTAGGCTCTCATTGAAAATTGAAGGAGAGATCAAAAGCTTCCAGGACAAACAAAAACTAAAGGAAATTGCAAACATGAAACCAGCCCTCCAAGAAATATTGAAAGGGGTCCTCTAAGCCAAGAGAGAGCCTAAAAGCAGCATAGAGCAGGAAGGAACACAGACAATATACAGTAACAGTCACCTTACAGGCAATACAATGGCATTAAATTCATATCTTTCAATAGTTACCCTGAATGTAAATGGGCTAATGCCCCAATCGAAAGACACAGGCTATCAGATTGGATTAAAAAACAAGCCCCATCGATGTGCTGTCTACAATAGACGCATTTTAGACCCAAAGACCCCCCGCATTGAAAGTGAAGGGGTGGAAAACGATTTACCATGCTATGGACACCAAAAGAAAGCTGGGGTGGCAATCCTTATATCGGACAAATTAGATTTTAAAACGAAGACTGTAATAAGAGATGAGGAAGGACACTATATCCTACTTAAAGGGTCTATCCAACAAGAAGATCTAACAATTGTAAATATCTATGCCCCTAACATGGGAGCAGCCAATTATATAAGGCAATTAACAAAAGCAAAGAAACACATTGACAACAATACAATAATAGTGGGGGACTTTAACACCCCCTCACTGAAATGGACAGATCATCTAAGCAAAAGATCAACAAGGAAATAAAGACTTTAAAGGAAACACTGGTCCAAATGGACTTCACAGACATATTCAGAACATTCCATCCCAAAGCAACGGAATACACATTCTTCTCTAGTGCCCATGGGACACTCTCCAGAATAGATCATATCCTAGGTCACAAATCAGGTCTCAACTGGTACCAAGAGATGGGATTATTCCCTGCATATTTTCAGACCACAATGCTTTGAAACTAGAACTCAATCACAAGAGGAAAGTCGGAAAGAACTCAAATACATGGAGGCTAAAGAGCATCCTACTAAAGAATGAATGGGTCAACCAGAAAATTAAAGAATTAAAAAAATTCATGGAAACCATTGAAAATGAAAACACAACTGTTCAAAATCTTTGGGATGCAGCAAAGGCAGTCCTAAGAGGAAAGTATATAGCAATACAAGCCTTTCTCAAGAAACAAGAAAGGTCTCAAAAACACAACCTAACGCTACACCTAAAGGAGCTGGAGAAAGAACAGCAAAGAAAGCCTAAACCCAGCAGGAGAAGAGAAATAATAAAGATCAGAGCAGAAATCAATGAAATAGAAACCAAAAGAACAGTAGAACAGATCAACGAAACTAGGAGCTGGTTCTTTGAAAGAATTCACAAGATTGATACACCCCTGGCCAGACTGATCAAAAAGAAAAGAGAAATGACCCAAATCAACAAAATCATGAATGAAAGAGGAGAGAACACAAACAACACCAAAGAAATACAAACAATTATAAGAACATATTATGACCAACTCTATGCCAGCAAATTAGATAACCTGGAAGAAATGGGTGCATTCCTAGAGATGTATCAACTACCAAAACTGAACCAGGAAGAAATAGAAAACCTGAACAGACCTATAACCACTAAGGAAATTGAAGCAGTCATCAAAAATCTCCCAACAAACAAAAGCCCAGGGCCAGATGGCTTCCGGGGGAATTCTACCAAACATTTAAAGAAGAATTAATACCTATTTTCCTGAAACTGTTCTAAAAAATAGAAATGGAAGGAAAACTTCCAAACTCATCTTATGAGGCCACCATTACCTTGAAACCAAAACCAGACAAAGACCCCATCAAAAAGGAGAATTACAGACCAATATCCTTGATGAACATGGAGGCAAAAATTCTCACCAAATACTAGCCAATAGGATCCAACAGTACATTAAAAGGATTATTCATCATGACCAAGTGGGATTTATCCCTGGGCTGCAAGGTTGGTTCAACATCTGCAAATCAATCAACGTGACACAACACATTAACAAAAGAAAGAACAAGAATCATATGATCCTCTCAATAGATGCAGAAAAAGCATTTGACAAAGTACCACATCCTTTCTTGATCAAAACTTTTCAGAGTATAGGGATAGAGGGTACATACCTCAATATCATAAAAGCCATCTATGAAAAACCTACAGCGAATATCATTCTCAATGGGGAAAAGCTGAGAGCTTTCTCCCTAAGGTCAAGAATGCAGCAGGGATGTCCACTATCACCACTGTTATTCAACATAGTATTAGAAGTCCTAGCCACAGCAATCAGACAACAAAAAGAAATCAAAGGCATCCAAATTGGCAAAGAGGAAGTCAAACTCTCACTGTTTGCAGATGATATGACACTTTTTGTGGAAAACCCAAAAGACTCCACCCCAAAACTGCTAGAACTCATACAGGAATTCAGTAAAGAGGCAGGATATAAAATCAGTGCACAGAACGATGTGGATGGAACTGGAGGGTGTTATGCTGAGTGAAATAAGTCAATCAGAGAAAGACATGTATCATATGACCTCACTGATATGAGGAATTCTTAATCTCAGGAAACACACTGAGTGTTGCTGGAGTGGTGGGGGGTGGGAGGGATGGGGTGGCTGGGTGATAGACATTGGGGAGGGTATGTGCTATGGTGAGCACTGTGAATCGTGCAAGACTGTTGAATCACAGATCTGTACTTCTGAAACAAATAATGCAACATATGTTAAGAAAAAAGAAAAAGAAGAAGATAGCAGGAGGGGAAGAATGAAGGGGAGTAAGTCGGACGGGGAGACGAACCATGAGAGACGATGGACTCTGAACAACAAACTGAGAGTTCTAGAGGGGAGGAGTGTAGGGGGATGGGTTAGCCTGGTGATGGGTATTAAAGAGGGCACATTCTGCATGGAGCACTGGGTGTTATGCACGAACAATGAATCATGGAACACTACATCAAAAACTAATGATGTAATATATAATGATTAACATAACAATAAAAAAATTAAAAAAAAACTTAGTGCACAGAAATCAGTGGCATTCCTATACACCAACAACAAGACAGAAGAGAGACAAATTAAGGAGTTGATCCAACTTACAATTGCACCCCAAAGTATAAGGTACCTAGGAATAAAGCAAAGCAAAGAGGCAAAGGATTTGTATTCAGAAAACTATAAAATACTCATGAAAGAAACTGAGGAAGACACAAAGAAATGGAAAAACATTCCATGCTCATGGATTGGAAGAATAAACATTGTGAAGATGTCAATGCTACCTAGAGTAATCTACACATTCAATGCAATCCCCATCAAAATACCAACCACTTTTTTCAAAGAAATGAAACAAATAATCCTAAAATTTGTATGGAACCAGAAGAGACCCCGAATAGCCAGAGGAATCTTGAAAAAGAAAAGCAAAGCAGGCGGAATCACAATTCCGGACTTCCAGCTCTATTACAAAGCTGTCATCATCAAGACAGTATGGTACTGGCACAAAAACAGACACATAGATCAATGGGATAGAATAGAGAGCCCAGAATGGACCCTCAACTCTATGTTCAACTCATCTTTGACAAAGCAGGAAAGAATGTCCAATGGAATAAAGAGAGTCTCTTCAACAAATGGTGTTGGGAAAATTGGACAGCCGCATGCAGAAGAATGAAACTGGACCATTTGCTTACACCACACACAAAAATAGACTTCAAATGGTTGAAAGACGTCAACGTGAGACAGGAGTCCATCAAAATCCTAAAGGAGAACACAGGCAGCAACCTCTTCGACCTCAGGCTCAGCAACTTCTTCCTAGAAACATCGCCAAAGGCAAGGGAAGCAAGGGCAAAAGTGAACTATTGGGATTTCATCAAGATAAAAACCTTTTGCACAGCAAAAGAAACAGTCCACAAAACCGAAAGACAACTGACAGAATCGGAGAAGATATTTGCAAATGACATATCAGATAAAGGGCTAGTATCCAAAATCTATAAAGAACTTATCCAACTCAACACTCAAAGAACAAATAATCCAATCAAGAAATGGGCAGAAGACACGAACAGACATTTTTCCAAAGAAGACATCCAAATGGCCAACAGACACATGAAAAAGTGCTCAACATCGCTCGGCATCAGGGAAATCCAAATCGAAACCTCAATGAGATACCACCTCACAGCAGTCAGAATGGCTATGATTAATAAGTCAGGAAATGACAAATGTTGGCGGGGATGCGGAGAAAGGGGAACCCTCCTACACTGTTGGTGGGAATGCAAGCTGGTGCAGCCACTCTGGAAAACAGTTTGGAGGTTCCTCAAATAGTTGAAAATAGAGCTACCATAAGATCCAGCAATTGCACTACTGGGTATTTACCACAAAGATACAAATGTAGGGATCTGAAGGGGTACGTGCACCCCAAAGTTTATAGCAGCAATGTCCACAATAGCCAAACTGTGGAAAGAGCAAAGATGTCCAACGGCAGATGAATGGATAAAGAAGATGTGGTATATATACACAATAGAATATTATGCAGCCATCAAAAGGGATGAGCTCTTGCCATTTGCAATGACGTGGATGGAACTGGAGGGTGTTATGCTGAGTGAAATAAGTCAATCAGAGAAAGACATGTATCATATGACCTCACTGACAGGAGGAATTCTTAATCTCAGGAAACAAACTGAGGGTTGCTGGAGTGGTGGGGGGTGGGAGGGATGGGGTGGCTGGATGATAGACATTGGGGAGGGTATATGCTATGGTGAGAGGTGTGAATTGTGCAGGACTGTTGAATCACAGATCTGTACCTCTGAAACAAATAATGCCATATATGTTAAGAAAAAAAAAGAAGAAGATAGCAGGAGGGCAGAATGAAGGGGAGTAAATCAGAGGGGGATACGAAACATGAGAGACGATGGACTCTGAAAAACAAACTGAGGGTTCTAGAGGAGAGGGGGGCGGGGGGATGGGTTAGCCTGGTGATGGGTATTAAAGAGGGCACGTTCTGCGTGGAGCACTTTGTTTTATGCACAAACAATGAATCATGGAACACTACATCAAAAACTAATGATGTAATGTATGGTGATTAACATAACAATAAAAAATTAAAAAATAAAATAAAATTATGAATGAAAGGCGAGAGATCACGACTAACACCAGGGAAATAGAAACAAATATTAGAAATTATTATCAACAACTATATGCCAAAAAACTGAGCCATCTGAATGAAATGGAGGCCTTCCTTAAAACCTATAAGCTGCCAAGACTGAAGCAGGAAGAAATTGACAACCTGACTGGGCCAATAACCAGTAACGAGATTGAAGCAGTGATCAAAAAGCTCCCAAAAAACAAGAGTCCAGGGCCTGATGGATTCCCTGGGGAATTCTACCAAACATTCAAAGAAGAAATAATACCTATTCTCCTGAAGCTGTTTCAAAAAATAGAAACAGAAGGAAAACTTCTAAACTCATTCTATGAGGCCAGCATTACCTCAATCCCCAAACCAGGCAAAGGCCCCATCAAAAAGGAGAATTTCAGACCAATATCCCTGATGAATATGGATTCCAATATCCTCAACAAAATCCTAGCTAATAGGATCCAACAATACATTAAAAGGATCATCCCCCACGACCAAGTGGGATTTCTCCACGGGATGCAAGGGTGGTTCAACATTTGCAAATCAATCAATGTGATACAACACATTAATAAGAGGAGGGAGAAGAAACATATGGTCCTCTCAATTGATGCAGAAAAAGCATGTGACAAAATACAACATCCTTTCCTGATTAAAACTCTTCAGAGTATAGGGATAGAGGGAACAATCCTCAAGTTCATAAAATCCTTCTATGAAAAACCCACAGCGAATATCATCCTCAATGGGGAAAAGCTGAGAGCCTTTCCCTTAAGATCAGGAACACGTCAAGGATGCCCATTCTCCCCACTATTGTTCCACATCATATTAGAAGTCCTAGCAACAGCAATCAGACAACAAAAAGAAATAAAAAGTATTCAAATTGGGAAAGAGAAGTCAAACTCTCTCTTTTCACAGACGACATGATACTTTATGTGGAAAATCCAAAAGACTCCACCCCCAAATTACTAGAACTCATACAGCAATTCAGTAATGTGGCAGGATACAAAATCAATGCACAGAAATCAGCTGCTTTCTTATACACTAACAACACAACTGTAGAAAGAGAAATTAGAGAAACGATTCCACTTACAATAGCACCAAAAACCATAAAATACTTTGGAATAAACCTAACCAAAGAGGTAAAGGATCTATACTCTAGGAACTACAGAACACTTATGAAAGAAATTGAAGGAGACACAGAAAGATGGAAAAATATTCCATGCTCATTGATTGGAAGAATAAACATTGTTAAAATCTCTATGCTACCCAGAGTAATCTATACCTTCAATGCCATCCCGATCAAAATTCCAATGACATTTTTCAAAGTGCTGGAACAAAGAATCCTAAAATTTGTATGGAATCAGAAAAGACCCCGAATTGCCAAGGAAATGTTGAAAAAGAAAAACAAAGCTGGGGGCATCATGTTGCCCGATTTCAAGCTCTATTACAAAGCAGTGATCACCAAGACAGCATGGTACTGGCACAAAAACAGACATATAGACCAATGGAAGAGAATAGAGAACCCAGATATGGACCCTCAACTCTATGGTCAAATAATCTTTGACAAAGCAGGAAAAAATATGCAATGGAAAAAAGACAGTCTCTTCAATCAATGGTGCTGGGAAAATTGGACAGCCACATGCAAAAGAATGAAACTCGACCATTCTCTAACACCATTCCCAAAGATAAACTCAAAGTGGATGAAAGACCTCAATGTGAGACAGGAATCCATCAAAATCCTAGAGGAGAACATAGGCAGTAACCTCTTTGACATCGCTCACAGCAACTTCTTTCAAGATACATCTCCAAAAGCTAGTGAAACAAAAGCAAAAATGAACTTTTGGGACTTCATCAAGATAAAAAGCTCCTGTACAGCAAAGGAAACAGTCCACAAAACAAGGAGGCAACCCACAGAATGGGAGAAGATATTTGCAAATGACACTACAGATAAAGGGCTGGTATCCAAGATCTATAAAGAACTTTTCAAACTCAACACCCAAAAACCAAATAATCAAGTCAAAAAGTGGGCAGAAGATATGAAAAGACAGTTCTCTGAAGAAGACAGACAAATGGCTAACAGACATATGAAAAAATGTTCATCATCATTAGCCATCAGGGAAATTCAAATCAAAACCACATTGAGATACCACCTCACACCAGTTAGAATGGCAAAAATGGACAGGGAAAGAAACAACAAATGTGGGAGAGATTGTGGAGAAAGGGGAACCCTCTCACACTGTTGGTGGGAATGCAAGTTGGTACAGCCACTTTGGAAAACAGTGTGGAGGTTCCTCAAAAATTTAAAAATAGAGCTACCCTGTGACCCAGCAATTGCACTACTGGGTATTTACTCCAAAGACACAGATGTAGTGAAAAGAAGGGGCATATGCACCCCAATGTTCATAGCAGCAATGTCCGCAATAGCCAGACTGTGGAAAGAGCCGAGATGCCCTTCACCCAGATGAATGGATAAAGAAGATGTGGTCCATATATACAATGGAATATTACTCAGCCATCAGAAAGGATGAATACCCAACTTTTACATCCACATGGATGGGACTGGAGGAGATGATGCTCAGTGAAATAAGTCAAGCAGAGAAAGTCAATTAGCATATGGTTTCACTTATTTGTGGTACATAAGGAACAGCATGGAGGACATTAGGAGAAGGAAGGGAAAAATAAAGGGGGGGAATCGGGGGGAGAGATGAACCATGAGAGACTATGGACTCTGAGAGACAAACAGGGTTTTAGAGGGGAGGGGGGAGGGGGGATTGGTTAGCCCGGTGATGGGCATTAAAGAGGGCACGTTCTGCATAGAGCACTGGGTGTTATGCACAAACAATGAATCATGGAGCACTACATCAAAAACTAATGATGTACAAAAGGAATGAGATCTTACCATTTGCAATGATGTGGATGGAACTGGAGGGTGTTATGCTGAGTGAAATAAGTCAATCAGAGAAAGACATGTATCATATGACCTCACTGATATGAAGAATTCTTAATCTCAGGAAACAAACTGAGTGTTGCTGGAGTGGTGGGGGGTGGGAAGGATGGGGTGGCTGGGTGATAGACACTGGGGAGGGTATGTGCTATGGTGAGCGCTGTGAATTGTGCAAGACTGGTGAATCACAGATCTGTACTTCTGAAACAAATAATGCAATATATGTTAAGAAAAAAAAAAGAAGAAGATAGCAGGAGGGGAAGAATGAAGGGGAGTAAGTCAGAGGGGGAGACGAACCATGGAGAGGATGGACTCTGAACAACAAACTGAGAGTTCTAGAGGGGAGGAATGTAGGGGGATGGGTTAGCCTGGTGATGGGTATTAAAGAGGGCACATTCTGCATGGAGCACTGGGTGTTATGCACGAACAATGAATCATGGAACACTACATCAAAAACTAATGATGTAATGTATGGTGATTAACATAACAATAAAAATATTTTTAAAAAACTAATGATGTAATGTATGGTGATTAACATAACATAATAAAAAAAGAATATGGGTTTGCATTCTGTCTGCCATGCAATGGTTTATGGCAATGGCTGGTTAACTCCACTTGAATCTCAGTTTTCCCATCTGTAAAATGAGGATAATAATTGTACTTGCCTCTAAAGTTCATGTGAGAGTCATCCAAACACTCAATAAACATGAGCTCAAGGAGGTAGAAAAATATATATAAGTTGCAAAACTTGTGATGATTTTTCTTAAGTGATGACCAAGACCATCCTGTTTGCATAATATTTTTAAATGTGAACAGAATGTTGTCTTTATTATATTATCCTGTTTTGTGATAGATTTACTCTTTTAAATATTTTATATTGATTTCTTTGTCAAAATAAATGTTTTAGGAATTAATAACTTGTTGTGCCTGTGAATCACAAAATAATGGTTTTTATTGTATCTGGTAATGGCAAGGGTAGGGCTGGGGGGCAGTGGCCTTTGCATTAAGATTCATTTTCATGAGTTATAACCCCGAGGGACAGAAGGCTAAGGTTAAATCAGGAACACTGCTTGGAGGTGACCTAAGAGTCATAATTTTAAGGAGGTGGTGTGTGATCTACAGGGAGCAGACTTTTTTCAGGCCTCGGATAGGCTGTTGAACTCTGGTTCTTCCATTCAGTGACACAAGCAAGATTCAAAGTCAAACCTGAGTGCTCTGGGCTCAAGTTTGCCACAGAACTTTCAGAGCAAAGATCCAAATAATACGATCTTTCGAGTAAGGTGTAAAATCCAAACTGAGAGCATTAGATGAAAAAGTACACCTCATTTAGAAGTAATCTTGTAGATGGTGATCACAAAGTCACCACATCACACAATTACCTTTATGCTGTGGTGCTTCACTGGTTTTCGAGACTGGGTAAAAAGACACCATGTCTGTGTTAGGGGGGAAAAAAAAACAACAACAACCCAAAGCACACAGACCTTTTCCGGAAGTGTTTGGAACCATTCTGGGACACCTCTGGTGTGGTTCCAGAAATAAAGAGCACAATACAAGATACTTAGAAGAGACGCTAGTCCAGGGCCTCCTCAAACACAAGCCACCTGTTTGATGAAGGCCTTGCAGTTCTGGAGTTCATGAAACTACACTCTGGCCCTGCAGCTAATGTCCCTCCAAGCCTGCCCAGACCTGGCTTTGCCAACCAGCCTGGTCCATCCACACCTCCAGAACTTCTCCTCACCCTGTCATCAAAGGTGCTTGGAGGACAATGGTCACTCCTAGATCCCAGGTCCCCAAATCTTCATGATGATACCTCTCTTGCCCAAATGAAATTCAAGGATCTTTACCTTCCCAGGGTTGATATTCTGTTTCTTTCTTGCTTTCAAAATTGGGAAGGATGTCAAACTGCAGTTCCTTGGTTTTTTAGCATCCATGTTAGTCCTGCAGGAGGAAGAATAAAAAGTACATTGGTAGTAGGAGCAAAATATAAGTAATGGCACCCACACCCAGGGATGGGAAGAATGAGGGCAGGCTTAGAGATAAAAAGTGGCAGGCCTAGGGTGCCTGGGTGGCTCAGTCGGTTAAGCATCTGCCTTCAGCTCAGGTCATGATCCCAGGGTCCTGGGATCGAGCCCCACGTGGGGCCCCTTGCTCTGTGGGAAGCCTGCTTCTCCCTCTGCCTCTGCCTCTCCCCCTACTTGTGTACACTTTTTCTCTCTTATAAAAATACTTTGAAAAAAAAAAAGTGTCAGGCCTAAAAACAGTGGCTGAGTGTCTGCTGCTAACTCCTTTTTTTTCCCTCCTGGTGGCTGATGATGTCAGGAGAGGGGGTGTCTTGGCATCAGCCCTTGGGTGCTCAGGGCAAAGGGAGATGGCAGCCCAGGAAGGAAGATGAGCTAACGAGGTGGCCAGCAGTTTAGGACACCAAACAAAAAGACCCATTTCCTCTAGCTCACTGCAAAGTAAACCATTCTCTTACCACAACCACCTTTTGCTCTGAAAGATACATATATAAGCGGTTACTCGGTAGCTTAAAGCCTACAGAAAAAGAAAAGGGACAATGGATAGAAACGCTTTGCCTGGAATTCATTAGGCATTTTTTGCACCTTCTTTATTCAGAGCAGAGCTGTATGAAAAATGAACTCACTGCAAGACGAAAAGCTAATTTGCATTAAGTTTATGGAATCTGGTTAAAGCGACAATTTATGTAAATGGAAGAGTCTTAAAGGATCTGACGCCACTGTTACATGCCCGTTCCATTAACAGACAGCTGCTGGAACTCTGTTTTGTGTCCCTTTGAAGATCCTTTTCAGCCTCTAACTCTAACAAGAGCCAAGGTAGCCAAGGACATCTGAACAAGGACAGAACAGGGATCAGTGCGAATGTTATTCTGGCTTCTGTAAACCACTCCATTGGAAGGTTCTTCAAGACCCTATAATAAATGGTGACAGCATCACAATTCTGAAATTATTCAGAGGACTCAAGACACGTCCCGCCCACTATTATCACAGCATAATGTTGAAAAACCAGAAATTACTTGTCTATATATAATGAGAAGTTAAAAAATATGGCACATATGTATTATAGAATATGACGTGATCACTTTAAAAAATGAAGTCTCTATGTATGCCTGTAATGTATTGAATAAAAACAGAACAATATGCATGATTCCATATTTGTTTTTTTTTTTTAAAGATTTTATTTATTTATTTGAGAGAGAGAGAATGAGAGACAGAGAGCATGAGAGGGAAGAGGGTCAGAGGGAGAAGCAGACCCCCCGCTGAGCAGGGAGCCCGATGCGGGACTCGATCCCGGGACTCCAGGATCATGACCTGAGCCGAAGGCAGTCGCTTAACCAACTGAGCCACCCAGGCGCCCTGATTCCATATTTGTTTAAGAAAAAAATAAGATGGGGGCGCCTGGGTGGCTCAGTCAGTTAAGCGTCTGCCTTCAGCTCAGGTCATGATCCCATCGAGCCCCGCGTCGGGCTCCCTGTTCGGCAGGAAACCTGCTTCTCCCTCTCCCACTCCCCCTGCTTGTGTTCCCTCTCTCGCTGTGTCTTTCTCTCTCTGTCAAATAAATAAATAAAATCTTTAAAAAGAAAAAAACGAGGTGGAGGTGCCTGCGTGGCTTAGTCCATTGAGATTCTGCCTTTGGTTCAGGTCATGATCTCGGGGTCCTGGGATTGAGCCTGGAGTTGAGCTCCCTGCTCAGTGGGCTCCCTGCATCTCTCCCTCTGCCCCTCCCCCTGATCGCGCTGTCTCTCTCACTCTTTCTTTTCTCTCAAACAAATAAATAAAATCTTTAAAAGAAAAAAACAAGATGTTTGCATGTCTTAATCAGGTATATTGAAGAACATAGAAAAAATAAAAATAATTACCTCCTTTGAGGGGTGGAGCTGGGGGAGGTGAGTGGGAACATGAATTTTAACACACACACACACAATATGAAAAAATCCTATGCAAGAGTAAACAAAAAGTAATAGTTGCTTCTCTTCAAATGATCATAATGTCACTTCTTTCTTCCCTTCCTTCCTTTACAAACATTTGCTGAGATAATTCTTCTGATAAACCAGACATAGCCTCTGCCCTTAAGGAGAGTTCATTATCTAGGAGGGAGACACATGGAAACAGGTCATTACAATGCACATGATCAGGGCAGTAATAGAGGCCAGTGCAACGAGCTAATGAAGCACACTGCAGGGGGCGAGGGAGCCTTCACACCTGAGCAGAGTAGAACTGTCCTTGAAGAATAAACAGACAGGCATGGAGTCAAGAGCAGATGGACAAGACAGCAACCAAACAGTAGGAAAGAGCGCTGTGTTCTTCAGAAAGTGTGAGCACATGGACATTACTGTAGAGGGCTAGAGAGGTGGTTAGACTGTAAAGAAAGGGTCGCATGGTTCATTCTAGGTCTGACAAAATCAGATTTGGACTTAGGATCATCTCTCTGGCAATACCATGGAACAAGGTTCAGAGGAGCTCAAGTAGGAAGCTGTCTTGAGCATCAAGGCAAGAGAGGATGAGGACCTCAACCAAGGCCATGTGAGGACACAGTGGAAGTGGGAACTTGGGAATAATTTGGGAGACAGAACTGGTAGAATTTTGGCCATCAATTTGATATGAGGGTTGCAAAATCCAAACATGGGGTAAGAATGAATACAATTCTTCCTGCCAAGGCTCTGTATCAAATGCTCCCTCCATCTATTCCACAAGGATGTGGGAGACAATCAAGTCCACATCCTCTTTCCTAGCCAGTGGAGCTCTTTTCGTCTATTCAGCTTCTGGGGCTCCGTAGGTGAAGAGAACATGAAGACCTCAAGAAGATGCTGCGGCATCTTGGAGTCTAGTCTCAGTGCTGTCCCCAGATAGATTCTGAGCAAGTCATATGCCTTGTCTATCCTCAGTTTCCCCATTTGTAAGATGACAGGACTGGACTAGATGGCCTCTGATGTCCCTTCCAGTTCTAAGCTTCTTTGATGCTAACTTTATTAAATATTGCCAGATTGGAAAAGTTCTGTTGTGGCTTATTCCACGAGTTCACTCCTTTGGATAATTCTGTGGTCATCAAAGACTATCTTGTGCCTTTTTTTATTTCCTAAGAATGCATTCAGTCTAGCTTCAATTTAATCCATGACACATAACCTATGTTCAAAGCTTCACAAATGCTACTTTTTATCCTCAAAATAGGTGGTGAACTATGAGAATGTTTTATATCTTGTTTATAACTGCTGCATGAAGGGTCAAAGATAAGAAACTCATCTCAGAGCTAGAATGAATACGGCTTTGAGAACTGAAACTAAAATTTAAAAGTTCCTCCTATTATTTTACATGGAGATTAGTTTCCCTACCTCTCCAGTTTAGACCCATCGCCTTCCTCTGGATTTCAGCACTTTTGTGTGTGGAGATCATTTTGTCACTTGGTCAACAACTTGAGTGTTAATTATTTTAGGGGCATACATTTCATTTCATCTTGATTGTGAATCTCTTGGAGGCAAGAATGATGAGCTCGGATTTTATTTTATTCCTTACATTCCTCCTTTGGACAAGGACAATGACTTGTCTGCTGAAAGCTCTTGGTACAAATGTGCTGAGAAAGAGACATCTAAGATAATTTAGATTAATTCATCAAAAAATTTGAGACCACCATCTGAATGCCAGAGACTGTGTTAAGCATGGGGGCCTGAGAGATAGGTAAAACAGAATCCTTGCTTTCAAGGAGAGTTCAGGGTCTGGTAGGCATGACAGAGCCATCAACAGTGGGGCCAGCCTTAACTGTATACATAGCATTTTATATTTATTGTGTTATCTATGTACACCAATCTTCAATGCCCAGTAAAGAAATATATCTTTTGAGATTTATTTCTATTGCAGTTGTCAAGTAGCTTGATCTTTATGCCCTGGAGAGCTACGTTTGGGGCAGAAATTGTGGCAGTGTAGGACTGGCAGGTACTCCCTTTGCATTTCTGTGGATAGGAGATAATGTACTTAATGTATTTAAGTTACTCTCACTGCTGCAAAGAGAACTCCTTGGCCTCTCTGCAATTATCCTTGAAACTCTTCATGGTCCATGGACTCTCAGAGCTGGAAGAGGTTTTAGGGGCCATTCATCCATTTTCCCACCCCGGCAGAAGTCCTCTTTAGAGTATCCCCAGCAATCATTCAGTCTCTGCTTGAATATTCCTGTGACAGAGCTCACTGTTTTTCCGGGCAACCCATTTCACCTCTGGCTGCTTATACGTATGGTTGGTGCTCAGCCAATGTCGGTGGCAAGAAATGATACTGAGCAACATATCCTCCACAAATACTTGCTATCCTCTGCAGAACAACAAAGAACACACCTACCCTCTCTTCTACTCCAAGAGCTCTTGAATATTCAAAACAGTGCCTTCTTACCTCCCTGGCACCTACTCAGCTCCAGGCATTCTGTAGTTTTATTTCAAGCATGTCTTCGTAGGATAGAGCATCCAGGCATGACAGAGAGAACTTGTATTGTGATTGTCCCTCTCTACTTTCTAGTTTTTTTATGACCTTGTTTTAAGTGGCTACCGTTTTCTAGAGTCTAGATTATGTACTAATCAATGTTAAATCAGCCAGCGAGATCTTTACATCACTCACCTGGTCACTGTATTTCTATTAATGAAGTCTAGACCAGTATTTGCCCCTTTCAGCTGTCACAACACACTCATGTTGGATTTGGGATCAGCTAAAACCATGGACTCCCAGCACTGGGTCCTCCACAAATTTGCGAAGTATGTATTCTAGCCAAGTTCCTGACAACAGTATGGAGCTGGAGAAGGCAAAGTCAAAGAGTGGCTGGCACACCACTCGAGACTCCTTTCAGGTTTCTCATTACCCTCTTGATAAGGACTAAAACCGAGAAGGGAAGTAAAAGACATAAGTCCCAGAACTAATTAGGCACAATCCAGGTTTGAAGGATTCCCTAAAACTCCTAGATTTTACATATTTAACACACACAGATGATTAAATCCCTCGAGCAAGACTAGCAGCAAAGGACACATTTGTCCTTTCATAGTTTGAACTTTCTATAAATGGCCTTGCACCTTTGCCAGGTCTCCATTGAATCCTGAACAGTGAAGCTTGAGTTAAGATTGTTGACAATCAGTCATTTAAAACAAGTCAGAGGGGTCACAAGTTACTTACGCCCTGAATTGGCGGATGGACGTTTCAAACGTAGCAAGTAGCACAAATCAACTACAGATTAAAAAAAAAAAAAATCCAAATTTTGCATTGTTCATCCCCCTTTTAAGGAAAATATTTGCTAGGACGAGCATTACCCTAGAGTGGCAAGTACGACCCAGAGGAAAAGGGATGCTCTGGACGTACCTATGATGGATCCACACACAGCTTAAAGCTGTCTTGCTTTGGGCTCTGGTTGAGCATGGAGGCTTCAAGCAGATGGGCTGGGCCAGGATAGGCTGGTATCAGCCACATCTTAGGACATCCACGTGAGGCGTGGGGTTGTGGGCTCACTTTTGACCTCCAAAAGGACCAGCCACGCCCTGAAGATAAAGGGGGAGGAAAGTTTTGCGCCCCACGTTGTCGGGGTCAGGGCTGGAAGCAATTTCAGGAGAGGTCTTAGGAGTTTCCTAAAATCCATCTCTCCCCACCCCGCACTCAGCCGAGGTCTGCGATGCAACTTTCTGTTAGGAGCAAACTACATGGATGTCAGGTTGTGAGGATGCGGCGGTTCAGAGCACTTCCGTCCGCGCTCACACCCCGTGCCTCTCTCCTCCGACCACACTCCCCCTGCTATTTCGCATTCTCCGCACCTCCCTTCTCCCCGCTTCCCCAGCCTTCTTCCCCCGTTGCCCCAGATGCTTCTGCCCCACCGCGGTCCCTTCCTCCCCGCTGGCGCTGAGCGCTGCCTTACTCTGTCCGGGCGCCGGCAGGTGGTGGGAAGAGCTGCATGGGGCTGGCGCACACTGCCCGGCGGCCGTTGCGGGGCGCTTGCTCCCGCCCGCACCGGCCGGGGACCACGCCCTCCTCCCGTCTCTATAGAAACTCTGGCCGCTCTTTTTGTGACTCCGGCCGCGGAAAGGACTTAGACTTTGGTTCCGTCCCAAACCACCGTTCACATCAGCATAAAGAACACCTCTCTTCCTCCCCTACTCCCATTCTCTCGCCTCAGGTAGAGTTGAAGGACATCCCAAGAATGGGGAGATTCGAGTTCACCGAACTACCCGGGCTCATGAAATTATTCCTACTTTCTCCCTCTTCCAGAAAGGTTGTGGTTCCCCGAAGCTCATGGCAAAAGTTCCAGATATAAAGTATTCATCAGATGAGCACTTTCTGAGCATTGACTCTGCACCAGGTTTTAAATGCATGAAAACTAATTAAAGTTCTAGCTAAATGACAGTAGCGGGGCCTGGAGGAATATCGTCTGGTCTCAGGAGGAAACAGACATTCAAAAAAAGCTTTTAGAAAGATGAGTTGAATTTGAGTCTTCAAGGCCAAATAGTAATTAGCAACGTAAAGCAGACAGGTAAGAGCCCGTGTAAAGGCCCTGAGCTAGGGGACCACATGGTATCACGGGTGCCGGCCTGTTGGGTGCGGCAAGTCAAAAGTGCATAGGGGGCAGCATGAGACCAGGTTGAAGCAGACGGGACAGCCAGATTTGAAATATCTCATGAACTAAACAGGCTAGGGTTTTTGTATGTGGATTTTAAGCAGAGCGGTGTTCATGCTCAGATTTTAGAAAACTTTCTGGCAAAATGGTATGGAGGGTAGACCAGAGTAGGTTAAGAATCAAGGCAAGGATGCCTGTTAATAGTGAGTGATGTTCAGAGTAAGGGACGGCAGGTGGAAAAACAGTTCTCAGCAATTTACAAAATGGGAGAGCTCAGTGACTGGATGTGAGGGGCGGAAGTGCCCCAGGCCCTCCAGTTGATAGTGGTGCCATTTACTAACAAAATCTAGGAGGGGAAACACAGAGGATAGGGAGGATATTACTGATTTACTGGTGATTTATTGCATCAGATTATCAATGAACCAGGCTCTTGCACAGAGCAAGATCTGGGCTAAAAAAATCCTGACTTGGGAGTCATTGTCACATAGGTGACCACTGGAGCTTGAAGTCACCTAAGCTTGAAAAGGGGGGGGGCAGGGGAAAAGAATGGAATCGCACAGAATAGGGCACTATGGTGGAAGAGTGGATGTAGGTGACACAAGATTGTAAGTCTGCAAAATAATGAAGAGCAGGAAGGGATATGGGGAGAAAACTAAAAAAGAATAGTGTCATGTGAGTCCAGTAAATAAAATATATTAATAGGCAGGTTATGATGAGCAGGGTCTGTAAGATTAGGTGAGAAAACTGTACACTGGATTTGACAGACAGGTCATTAGTGCTTTCTGCAAGGCCGGTTTTAGCATAATTTAAGGTAATTTTCAGTATAAGCTATTACTTTTTTTAAAAGATTTTATTTTAGAGAGAGAGAGAGAGCAAGCATGAGTGGGGGAGGGGCAGAGGGAGAGAATCCCAAGCAGACTCTTGGCTGAGTGCAAGCCCAGTGCAAGACCATGACCTGAGCCGAAATCAAGAGTTGGATTCTTAACCAAATGAGCCACGCAGGTGCCCCCAAACTTACTTTGAATAACACAGAGGAAACAGGTTCATCAGGCTGGTGCCAGATGATTAATCAGTGATAGCAGTACCTAATACAGGGTAGGCTCTTAATAAATTTTTACTGTTGAACTGCACCATATAGAGCACCTTAATACCTTGTAACTGTATACATGTTTTAAGAAGGGGATGCAGTGGGGTAGGTGAGGTGGTATACAACAGTATAAAAATATATACAGGAAAAAAATGTACAATAGCAATAAGCAAATGCTCAATTTTTTTTTAAAGATTTTATTCCTTTGAGAGAGAGAGAGAGACACAGAGCATGAGCAGGGGGTAGGGGGAGAGGGAGAAGCAGACTCCACACTGAGCAAGGAGCCCGACACGGAGCTTGAGCCCAGGACCCTGGGATCATGACCTGAGCCGAAGGCAGACGCTTAACTGACTGAGCCACCCAGGCGCCCCTGCAAATGCTCACTTTAATCATTTTTCTAAATTCCTTATTTTCACATTAACATAGATGTTTCTATAAACCAAGAAAAACTGAACCAATAATATTATACATTTTAATGGTTAACATGATTTTTTAAAAGATTTTACTTATCCATTTGAGCAAAAAAAAGAGAGAGAGAGACTTTGAGGAGCAGGAGAGGAGCAGAGATGGAGTGAGAGGGAGAGGAAAGAATCTCGAGAGATTCTGTGTTCGGCACGGAGCTCAAACCCACAACCCCAAGATCATGACCTGAGCTGAAACCAAGTCAGACACTTAACCAACTGAGGCACCCAGGCGCCCCTAATGGTTAACATGATTTGAAGAATTTTTATTAAAAAGTGATCAGGAGCTGGTTGAAATTCTCACCATAAAATGTGAAATATCTACAACTATTTTTATTCATAACAAATTCACATTAAGCTTCCTGAAAAAGCTGTATTATCTAATATCATAATAGGGATGACTAAGTACTTGACAGCCACCCTCTAATCACTGGCTTCACAAAGTGATTATTCTAAGAAACAGCTCTCCCCCCCTTTATACTTACAACAAAAAGACTAACATATTTTTTTTTTTTTGCAAAACATTCATTTAATCGTGAAATGGAGACAATCAGAAATAGATGGATGCAATGGTATGAAGGAAAAGAGCATATCAAGACTCTTCCACTTTCATTAAAGGTTTTGGCAATGAGAGCTTCATAAAATCTCATGAAATTCTATTTGCTATATAATAAACATCTACTTCTGAGTAGGAGACATATGCCATATTATAGCAACCATTTTAATGTGTAAAATAATTGTGAATTCCTACTATAAAAATATTTGGCTAAAATATGAAACATCTTTGCAGTAAAACTGACAATGCAACCTAAGTTAAGATTTCAGAAATGTCTCCTGGAAAAAACGGGCATGTTTCCTTTTGCCATATAACCTCTCAACAGTGAAAGTTAAGGTGCCATAAATTAGACAAAGCTGGAAAGCGAAATCATCTTCTTAGAACAGTATGCAACGTGGACTTCTCCTTGTCAAACAGACAACCACTTAACGACGACTTATTACACACAGGAAAAAGAGAACACGTTCTTCAGAAGGAAATGACATCACAAAATAATTCTTATAAACAATCCTTTTCTTGAAGTCTTGAATAGCTTCAGAGAACATCATCACAAAATAGGTAGAGGCAATTCACATGACCTTAAAGGATTCCTTTATATTATGATGCCCTCCTTATATAGAAACACACTTCAAATATAAACACACTTGTAAAACTCTAATTCTCTTAAACATTTGTTTACCACCACACTCAGCTGCTAGCGGCGCTTGGATGTAAAGGTTTAACTCGCGCTAATCTGGACAAGCCAAGGCGGAGACTCCGATTGGGAGACTTAACAGACACCCCTGCCGGGGGGCTCCTCCTCCTGCTACTGCCGCTGCTTCCAGATACCGCTGAAAGAAAGCATAGCACTTGCTGCTGGCGGTGTTTGAAATCTCTTAACAAAGATCAACTTCTAAGACAGAAGATGCAAAAAGAAAAGCAGATACGGATTACTGTGGTATATAAGTTCTATCAAGCCATAAACAAGATCAAAAGAATGAACAGTATTAAAGGGCAGAAAAAATACAGTACTGCCTATTTTCAAACATGCTCAGAAGGCAAGTTAATGGCACCAAAACTTTAAGCACAAAAGCTGAAACAGGTAAGTTGGGAGAAAGTAACACTGGTTTTAAAGGCATGAAGAACTGCATGCAGTTATAATTTCTAAAGTAGCAGAAAAATCCAATGCATTTTTTGAAAATGCTGCAATTTTTACAAATACTCCTTGAATCTATTTTTTCAAATATTATATTATTGTAAACATGACAAATATTCTTTTTATTTATTTATACTAGTTTATTTAAGTGACATTATATGGTATTTGTCCTTCTTTGACTGGGGGTAGGAGTGGATGTGTGAAATATATAAGGGGGATGAAAGGGTAAGACGTACAAACTTCCAGTTATGAAATAAATAAGTCACGGAGATGAAAAGTCCAGCATAGGGAATATAGTCAATAATATTGTAATAACATTGTATGGGGACAAATGGTGACTATGCTTATCATGGTGAGCACTGAGTAGTGTGTGGAACTGCTGAATCAATATGTGCCTGATATTTTACAAGATGAAGTAATTAAGAGACATTAAGTGATCATGCAGTCTCAGACTGCAATCTTTTTTTAATAATGCTTTTTATTTATATTTCAAATTTTTATTTAAATTCTAGTAACACATAATGTAATATTAGTTTCAGGAGTACAACTGAGTGACTCCTCACTTATATATAACACCCAGTGCTTCTCACAACAAATGCCCTCCTTGATGCCCAACACTCCTTACTCCATCCCCCCACCCACCTCCCTTCCAGCAACCCTCAGTTTGTTCTCTATAGTTAAGAGTCTGTTATGGTTTGCCTTCCTCTCCTTTTTTTTTGCTTCCCCGATGTTCTTCTGGTTTTTTTCTTAAATTCCACATATGAGTGAGATCATATGGTATTTGTCTTTCCCTGACTGACTTATTTTGTTTAGCATAATACTCTCTAGTTCCATCCAAATGGCAAAGTTCATTCTTTTGGATGGTTGAGTAATATTCCATTGTATATATATACCACATCTTCTTTATCCATTCATCAGTTGATGGGTATCTGGGCTCTTTCTGTAATTTGGCTATTGTGGATAGTGCTGCTATAAACATCAGGGAGCAATACAAAAATACTGACTCAGACTGAAATCTGTCTATTAATACCTAGTTATCAGGGGGTGACCACTGTGGACCAATCAAGAAATGTCAGTGAGGGTGCCTGGGTGGCTCGGTTGGTTAAGCGACTGCCTTCGGCTCAAGTCATGATCCTGGAGTCCCGGGATCGAGTCCCGCATCGGGGTCCCTGCTCGGCGAGGAGTCTGCTTCTCCCTCTGACCCTCCCCCCTCTCATGTGCTCTGTCTCTGTCTCTCTCTCTCTCATTCTCACTCTCTCAAAATAAATGAATAAATCTTTAAAAAAAAGTCACCTTAAAAAAAAAAGAAATGTCAGTGAAAAGAAGTAAACCAACCTGAGTAGATTTGAAATGACTTAGAGAAGGAGAGGAGACAAATGAGGAGAGACATACCAGAGGAAGGAAAGTGGACAGAGAGAGGCTCTGACAGAAGACGACACACACTGTGTTTAAGGAAGAAAAACAGTATCAATCTCCCTGGACTAGACGGTTCATGTGGTTGGGTGAGAGGAAGTGGATACAGGACTAGTTAGGAGGCCACAGGTGGTTTGGGCATGAAATGAACAGGCCTGGACTAGGTTTTTGGTAATGTCGAGATAAGTGAAGGTCAAAGAATTCTTAAAGGATCAGTGAGGCTTGGTTGTGGAGCAAAAACAAAGGAAGAGAAGTCAAGTCTGCGAGGGCATTTGTTAAATGCTGGAAGCCCTGTGTACAGGTCCCGAGGCTTTAGTCAGACTGTGACCAGTGGGTCTTGAGCAAACCAATTTCTTGCCAAAAATAAGTATCAGGAATGTTAAATGTTAACACTCTTTGACACTGTAATTCCACCACTAGGAATTTGTCCTAAGAAAATAGTCAAGGATGTACCCACAGATTTCTAAAATAAGGACATTTGTGCTTATTGCAACCTTACTTATGACATTGAGAAAATAATAAACAATCTGGATGCTCAGTATAAGCATATAAGCATATAAGTATAAGGGAATGACATATGATGAATAAATGCAGCAATTACAAACCTTGGTTTTGAAGAGTATGTAATAATATGGTGTAAACACTTACAACTAGGGAAAAACATCTGCCAGTGATAATTTTCCAAGCCCCTGCCCTTGATCAATAAATATGCCATACCTGGGGGGATCCACTTAGATTTTCTGCTTTCAGCTGAAGGGCTGCATATTTGTAATGATTTCCTAGTGGCCTCTGAAGAAAGAGAAACCTTTTTTGGTGAAGGCTGAGATTCTGATTTCACAGCAGCTGGAACAGAGTCTCCTGAAGTCACTTAAAAAAAAAAAATACACACACACACACACACACACACACACAGAGAGAGAGAGAGAGAGAGAGAGAGAGAAAGTAATGAGCACTGGGTGTTATATACAACTGATGAATCAACTTACATAATCTTATAAAAATTAAAAAGGCAACATCATAAATTTGGAAAACTCTTATTATACACAAACATTCACTGAGAGCCTAAGAATAGCCATTTTTATGAGCATTTGTAGGCAAGGCGGTGTGGTAAGCATTCCACATACACTATCTTTAACTCTCAGAGCAACTCTGATACAGATATTGCTATCCCCACTATCAGATAAGGAAACAGGCTAAGTAATCTGCCTAAAGTCTAATAGCTGCTAAGTACCTGAGCCAGGATTAGGAACCAGGTCCAAAGTCTATATCTGTAGCCATTACATAAAAGTGTCTCATCAGTACATGTCAATGAGACAATATATTAGGCTCTAGGGTTACAAAGAGTATAGCTCATGGATCTTGTTCCCAAGGAACTTAGACTCTAATAGAGTTCAGTCACTAGACTAGTAAAAAGCTCAGGTCGTGACCTCAAGGTCCTGGAGTCAAACCCTGCGTCGGGCTCCCTGCTCAGCAGGGAGCCTTGCTTCTCCCTCTCCCTCTGCTGCTCCCCCAGCTTGTGCTCTCGCTCTCTCAAATAAATAAATCTTTAAAAAAAAAAAAAGAAGGAAAGGAAGGAAGGAAAACCAAAGAAGCCCAAAACATGTGGCAAAGAGGGATCTCAAATCAAAGACTAAGTCAAGACTGAAAGCAAGAAATGAGAATCATGCAAACTTCCCTGTTTGCTACCTGGAAAAAATGTGGTCCAGTGGCTGGAGCTTGGGCTCTAAATGGACAAACATGGGTGCAAATTCCAGCAGCTCACATAATTAGTTGGAAGAATTCCAACAAATTCTTTAACCTGAACCTCAGTTTTCTCACCGTAAAATGCAGGTGACCCTAGCCATCTCGGAGGGGGACCGTCAGTGCTGCAGGAGGGTAATTCTAGTAAAAGCTCCACAGACAGTGGGGCTCAGAACTCTCGGCTGCTTTTCTCCCTTCCCCACCACCCCTTTCCTTCTGTGTATCTTAGCTAGAAGTGAACACTGGCAAAATGTTAAGGAGAACAAAGGCAGAGAGAAGAAAAACATTAAATAAACCAAATACATTCCCTTTATAAAATTAAGTGTTTTGGACTAGGCTTACCCAAAGTATCACATTTGGATTTAGGTTTCTTCTCCTTCTTTTCAACTGGGGATTTTAGCCTCACTTCTTTCTTCTTAATTTCTTTCACTTTATTTTTTCCCTTAGTGAAGCCTTCATCATTGTCTTCACTCTCATTAAAATCAGAGTCATCCTCAGACTCTTCATCTAAAACAGAGGATTACATACTTGATCTCTGTTCTAAAAAGTGAGGCTTCCATGTATACCTGAAACTAATATAACACTGCATGTCAATTTACTTTGATTTTTAAACAAAGTGAGGTCTATTGCCTCGACTTTACAGCCTTTGCACTCAATTCTTGGGCACCTCGTGCTATGCTATGCCACCACAGGACTGAGAGTATGGTTGCCTGGGTTTGAATCCTGGCCCCTCTGCTTACACTTTGTGTGACCTCAGACAGGCCGCTCACCTCACCGTGCTTAAGTTTCCTATGTATAAAATGAAGATCGTCATAAAGCCTACATGAGAGGGTTGTTGTGCAGATTAAATGAGTTAATATAGGTAAAGCATTTAGAATAACATGTGGCAAACAGCAAGCAAAACAGAACTGTTTGCTCTTACTATTATCATTATAATTTCCCATCAGTAATCTTTACTTCCAATTTTTCCAATTTAACTTAGTAACTTTTTAAAGTACGGCATAATATTATCAACTCCTTCAAAACAAGGACCTTGATGGTAATAACAGTATACTTTCCTTTAATCAAATAAACTTCAACATTCTAGAATAGAAACCCATTAGGAATCGAGAAGAGACTAACCATACCACAACATATTAACTGATAATCCTACGTCTGATTTCATTTGGGACACACCTTTCATTTCCCACAAGCTCTTCTCTGTATTATATGGGATGATACAAGCTAGTGGGGTGATATGTTAAGTAGCTACGGCTGCTCTGGAAATCAACATATTTCACACATTTGGAACAAATAATCCTAAAATTTGTATGGAACCAGAAAAGACCCCGAATAACCAAAGGAATATTGAAAAAGAAAACCAAAGCTGGTGGCATCACAATTCCAGACTTCCAGCTCTATTACAAAGCTGTCATCATCAAGACAGTATGGTACTGGCACAAAAACAGATGCACAGATCAGTGGAACAGAACAGAGACCCCAGAAATGGACCCTCAACTCTATGGTCAACTAATCTTCAACAAAGGAGGAAAGAATAACCAATGGAAAAAAGACAGTCTCTTCAACAAATAGTGTTGGGAAAACTAGAGAGCAACATGCAGAAGAATGAAACTGGACCATTTTCTTACACCATACACAACAATAGACTCAAAATGGATGGAAGACCTAAATGTGAGACAGGAATCCATCAAAATCCTAGAAGAGAACACAGGCAGCAACCTCTGTGACCTCGGCCACAGCAAATTCTTGCTAGACACATCTCCAAAGGCAAGGGAAACAAAAGCAAAAATGAACTATTGGCACTTCATCAAGATAAAAAGTTTCTGCACAGCAAAGGAAACAGTCAACAAAACAAAGAGGCAACTCACAGATGGGAGAAGATATTTGCAAGTATCTTTTCAGATAAAAGGCTAATATCCAAGATCTATAAAGAACTTAGTAAATACCCAAAAAACAAATAATCCAGTCAAGAAATGGGCAGAAGGCATGAACAGACACTTCTCCAAAGAAGACACACAAATAGCCAACAGACACATGAAAAAATGCTCACCACCATTCATCATCAGGGAAATACAAATCAAAACCTCAATGAGATACCACCTCACACCAATCAGAATGGCTAAAATTAACAAGTCAGGAAACAACAAATGTTGGCAAGGATGCAGAGAAAAGGGAACTCTCTTACACTCCTGGTGGGAATGCAAGCTGGTACAACCACTCTGGAAAACAGTATAGAGGTTCCCCAGGTAGTGCACTATTAGGTATTTATCCAAAGGATACAAACATAGTGATCTGAAGGGGTACCTGCATCCCAATGTTTATGGCAGCAATGTCCACAATGGCCAAACTATGGAAAGAGCCAAGATGTCCATTGACAGATGAATGGATAAAGAAGATGTGGACTATTACTCAGCCATCAAAAAAAATGAAATCTTGCCATTTGCAACAACGTGGATGGAACTAGAGGGTATTAAGCTAAGCAAAATAAGTCAATCAGAGAAAGACAATTATCATATGGTATTACTCATATGTGGAATTTAAGAAACAAAAAAACAGAGGCTCATAGAGGAAGGGAGGAAAAAATAAAATAGACGAAATCAGAGAGGGAAAAAAACCATGAGAGACTCTTAACTAGGAAATAAACTGAGGGTTGCTGGAGGGGAGGTGGGTGGGAGGATGGGGTATCTGAGTGATGGGCATTAAGGAGGGCACACGATGTAATGAGCACTGGGTGTTATATAAGACTGATGAATCACTGACCCCTACCTCTGAAACTAATAACACAGTATATGTTAATTAATTGAATTTAATAAATTAAATTTCATTTTAAAAAAGAATATCTGATAGCTAAGCAATGATTCTTCTGTTTTGGGAAAGGCCAGGGGAGGGGAGTCAGAAAACCATGTCTTATAACTAATAAATTCTGAATACTAAGTGTAAATAAGGAGTAATACTACATTCATAAAAACTTCTTTACATTTTTTATTATAAAACAGTACATGCTTTTTGCAGGAAATATAGAGCACACCAAAGAAATATCAAGGCAAAAGAAAATCCACTCTTAATCTCGCCACTTAGAGATAACCACTGTTAGGCTCAGCGTATATAATATTTACCTATCTGTAGGAAATAATAAATTTTATATAAAAAAATACATAAACACTTCCAACAATACACAACGATAGACGATAATAAACTACCACTCAGACTCAATATTCATCAATACTTTTCTATGTTTGTTTCATCTCTCTCATCTTCTCTTCTCCTTCCTCCTTGGAGTATTTTAAAATAAATCCAAGGCATCAGCTCATTACACTCCTAGATACTTCAGAGTACGTCTCTAAAACACCTAGGCTTTTTTTTTTTTTAAACACAGGAATGTCATTATCATATCTTACAGTATCAACAACAGTTTCTTGGATTCACCTTCTATCCAGTCATTATTAATCATATTTAAATAGAGCAATAGCCCTTCCTTTTTCCCCTCAATGCCTTTGACTTGTTGAAGTAACCAGGTCAGTTGTCCTATAGAACTTCCAATATTCTGGATTTGTCTGTTTTCTTCCTCATGGTGTCATTTAGCTCATTCTGTGAGTTGGAATTTTCCCAAGGCTCAATTAGAATCAGTCTCACCTTATTATTTTTTTTTGTAAGAACATACTTCATAAGTGATGCTCTGTACTTCCTATTACATCAGATCAGAAAGCACATAACATACGTCCTACCCTTAGTTGGCTCACTTGGCCCGAACTCTCACTGTGAAGGTCCTCATCAGCCTTCCACTGATGGTCTCTGCCTCAATTAACGACGTCATTATGATCTTCAAATGGCAATTTCCTTATTCATTCTTTCCACACAAATAAAAACTTAAAAACAGATGAGAGTAATCAACCCACATAGTCACATAATGATTACTGGGTTATATAAAATTAGTCATATGATGCCAGCAGACCACATGAAGTCTGCTATAAATAGTACTTTGTAAAATCAAATAATTATTTCTGGAGTTCCAAAAGGATCTAGGTTTGAGGAGGGCAAGTAGGGGAGTTCCTCCAAAATTTCAGAATATAGACTCTTGGAGGACAAAACTTCCTATCCAACAGTTTCGGTAGTGTATATATTCTTTTCTTGGCTTGAGGATAAATGGTAGGAGCTGAATAAACTCTATTTATCAAACTTTTTAAAAAAATTTTTTATTGTTATGTTGATCACCATACATTACATCATCAGTTTTTGATGTAGTGTTCCATGATTCATTGTTTGTGCATAACACCCAGTGCCCCACGCAGAACGTGCCTCTTTAATACCCATCACCAGGCTAACCCATCCCCCCCCCCTC
>NW_027397136.1:5586796-5625126 GCF_003265705.2 Callorhinus ursinus | reverse complement strand
GGAGGGTATTATGCTGAGCAAAATAAGTCAATCAGAGAAAGACATGTATCATATGATCTCACTGATAGGAGGAATTCTTAATCTCAGGAAACAAACTGAGGGTTGCTGGAGTGGTGGGGGGTGGGAGGGATGGGGTGGCTGGGTGATAGACACTGGGTAGGGTATGTGCTATGGTGAGCGCTGTGAATTGTGTAAGAGTGTTGAATCACAGACCTGTACCTCTGAAACAAATAATACATTATATGTTAAAAAAAAAAAAAAAAAGATAGTAGGAAGGAAAAAATGAAGGCGCGGGAAATCGGAGGGGGAGAAGAACCATGAGAGACTATGGACCCTGAGAAACAAACTGAGGGTTCTAGAGGGGAGAAGGTTGGGGGGACTAGTTAGCCTGGTGATGGGTATTAAAGAGGGCACATTCTGCATGGAGCACTGGGTGTTATAAGCGAACAATGAATCATGGAACACTACATCAAAAACTAATGATGTAATGTATGGTGATTACCATAACATAATAAAAAAAAAAAGAAAGAAAAAAAAAGTCTTTGTTCTCTCCAATTTTCATTTTTGTTTCTCTCCTGAAGGTCACAATGATCCTTCTTCTCATCTAGGGTGAATCAGTACAGGGGGAGAATTCTGACATGTCACCTAAAGAAAAGGATCCTGCTCCAAAATAACTTCAGGTTGTCTGAAATGATACCAGTTACACATTCAAGTGCAATAGACAATCACTCTGAGGGCACTGGAGAGTTGCCAGTCATCGCTGGCTTAGGGTGAAAGAAAATACACTGATTGTACTGCCCCTTAAAGTACACTAAACATGAAGAGGAACAGGTTTATCTTTCAACTTAAAGGTAAAGCAGGCTTGGCTGGAAGAGTTTAAGGAGGCTTACACAGGCAGAAGACAGTATAAGGCTTTTGCATGCTCCAGTAGGGGACAGAAAAAGTTAGAGAGACAAGGAGAAAATTCTGTCTAAAGCTTAGTGTATCCATGGCACAGGCCAGTGGGCAGTTCTCACCACAGCTAATGAGCCAGCTCCCTCTAACAGAAGGACTGCTTCCCAGGGTGGACCACATGGCATTTCATAGGGAGAAGAGCCATACTTGTAGTTTGGTGGAAACCATAACAATATAACAGGGGAAAAAAACCAAACCAGCTCTCAAAGAGCTGGAGAAGTAGCAGTCATTTTAGTACACAAATGACGCTAGATAGGGGATACTTCTTAGAACCTAAGAATGTATACTACTATGTAAACAATTTGCATTATTTTCTCCCAGTGTCCTAACCAGTCTCAGATCCAAGGATTAAGACATTCCATTTATTGACAAGTCACTGTTGCAACAGCTTCCTGTAGTGACTACTGTCTTAGTTATAATGATAATGACCCTCATTATCAGAATTCACAGTAAAATCACCATTTGACAAGTACATTTCCCCCCAGGTTAACAGGTCTTGAATCCGTCCAAAGGAAGTGAGAATAATTTTGTTAGAAATTTTTTTTGCAGTCCTCACATCCAGCATAACTTCAGAAGCACATATTTCAATAAATGTTTTCTTTCCTATTTTCAGTGTTTTCTATATCCTAAATCACCATTCAACTGTACAGAACTTGAAATTAAATCTATTCCTCTTTCAGTACTGTGGCTCATATTTCATCTCAAAAATATTTGTTTATACAAAATTGAATAAGAAAAACAACTTGGAACCAAACCAGTTACTTTTAAAAAAATGACTATTTCCTTCTTTTAAAAAAATTTCTAATTGTGGTAAAAAAAGAAAACACACACTAACAAAATTTACTATCTTAATCCTTTTTACGTGTGGAGTTCAGTAGTGTTGAACATACTCACATTGTTGTGCAACAGACTTGGAACCTTTTCATCTTGCAAACTGAAACTGTACCCATTAAACAACTCCCATTCCTGCCTCTCCCCAGTCTCTGCTAACCACCATTCTACTTTGTTTCTATGAATTTGACTATTTTAGATACCTCTTCTAAGTGGAATCACACAGTATTTGTCTTCTGTGCCTGGCTTATTTCACCTAGCATAAAGTCCTTAATTAAGGTCCATCCAAACTGCAGCACATGACAGGATTTCCTTCCTTTTCAAGGCTGAATATCCCACTGTACATGAGACCACATGGTGTTTATCCATTAATCTGCTGATGGGCATTTGGGTTCCTTCCATCTCTTAGCTATTGTGAAGAATGCTGCTATATACACAGGTGTGCAAATATCTGAGACCCTGCTTTCAATTCTTCTGGGATATAAACCCAGAAGTGGGATTGCTAGATCATATGATACTTCTATTTTTAATTTTTTGAGGACCTGTGGTCCTGTTTTCCACACCGGAAATGCCACTACTAGCGCTCAAGGGTTCTAAGTTCTCCACATCCTCACCAACACTTGTTATTTTCTGTTTTTTGACATCCTAATGGGTGTGGGATGACATCTCATTCTGACTGATTTGTACTTCCCTAATGATACTGATATTGGGCATCTTTTCATATGTTTTTCGGCCATTTGTATATTATCTTTAGAGATTTTAACTACTTTTAAAGGCATACAGGTGACTTTTAAGTCACTATCCAAATTACAATTCCAATAAAAACTTATTTTTATAAAAGGATTCGAGAGAGACTATCTGAAGTTAGAATGCAAATAACACTCTCTATTAAATCTCTATCATACCTGAAACATAACCCATATAAACCCAGCCAACAGAGCAAGTGATTTCACTTCCACATAGAAAGCATAAATTTGAACCATTACTAAAGATAAACTGATTTCATTGGCATGCTGAGTAGACTTGCAATCTATAACTTTAAAATTGTTTATGGATTTTTCTGACAAGCGTGCATCAGATAATGATAAGGACATTCTAGAAGTGCTACGATCATCACCCCTGAAAGACACTTAAACTGACAAGGGGTTATTTTTATCAATTGGGGCTTTTTTGTATTCAGTAACCTTCAGTTGGGAAGCATTCAGCCCGTGCTCTCCTATACTATTTCTTCAGGGTGTTTTCTTTCACTGGCTCCTGCTTTCTGGTGCTCTGCTTATGTCCGTGCTTCTCCAAGCAGGACCCCTAGACCGCCTGCTTTGGCATGACCTGGGTCATGTAAAATGGCAGAGACTGGTTCAAAAGGCAGATTTCTGGCCTCTGCCCTGCCTTTCTCTTCTTCACGGCTCTCCTATGATGACACTGGACTCGTTCTACATTTCATTACTATCTGTGTCCCCTTGCTCGAATTCAAGCTCCTTAAGGGAGCTCTGGTTTTTTGTTGTTGTTGTTCACTGCTGTATTCCTAAGTGTCTAGAATATAATGCACAGATACTCAAATATTTACAGAATGTTGATGAACAAAACCATTTGTCAAGAGCATGTTAAAATCTATCAAACTATTATCATCTGATTTGGCACAAATTTATGGATTTACTCATTTTAAATTTTAATTATTATGATGCTCTGTCAAGGTCACTATGCTTCCCATCTGCCCTAATTTCTGAATGAGTCTGAAAACATGTCACAATAAGATACAGGTTTCATGTCACTTCAGTCCCAAAATATGTCATGAATTTCCACTATCTACAGAAAAAGTCTACACTTCTCAGAGTGGGTCTGAGACCCTCCATGATCTTGTGCCAGCCTGCCTCTTTAGCCTCTTCTACAACACTCTCTCCTGCAGGCTCACTGACTTCTTGTATGTGTCCTTGTCTATTCCACTGTTTACGCCTTCCTCTCAGTCAGAAATGCTATTTTACCCTGTTATTTTGCCTAAATGCTACTCATTTTTCAAGCCACAGCTTAAAGGTCACCTCCACATAAAGCTTTCTCCCCAAATGGCAGAGCTGAATTTAACTGTCCTGTATGTTCCTCAAGTTTGCATACACCAAACATTTAGCACAGTGCTTTGTATACATTAATGATCTCTTAAGAACTTTTTACTGAATTTCCGTAGGCTTAATTTTGAGGTAGGCTATCACTCACCAGTTGCAGAGTCTGGTTCAGAGTCATTAGCACTATCACCATCACTACCGTCCAAAAGAATCTTCCTCTGTTGTACCACAGCTTTTGATGCTGCTTTTCTTTTCCCTTGAGCACTGTGAAAATCATCTTCCTCGGTAATCTTATCCAAATCTTCAGAAGAGGCGTAAAAATCAACGGAAAACTTTTTGTGACAGGTAATATTGCAAGAACTGCAGAATAGACTTCTATCACATCTGTTGTTTTTATTTGCCCCGCTTCGTCCCTTCACTGCTTCTGAGAGACCACAGCGTCCAACCTGGGTCAATCTCAGTACCTCCGCCTCCTGACAAAAGAGTCCAGTTTAAGGATAAGTGCGAGACTCAACTGAGGATTCCTTCCCCAAGAAACAGTAAAAACTGGAGGGGGAAGATGCAGCCCCTTTCTTCAGTGGTCAACTGAAGTCAGGGGTCATGATGACCCTCCCCCAGGGAAGAAAAGAAAAATGGGTCTGCAGTAAAAGGTAAGAAAACTAAAACACAAAGAAATAAAGGAGACGCGGTGAAAGGAACGTTGACAAATTTAAATATCTTGGTTCTAGCTACCATGTCAGGTATTTAAATCAAAGTCAGAATAATAGCAATGTTGACAGAAAAAGTAAATATTATTATTAATATCAAAACTTACCTAAATAATCACTGGCTACACTGCAATTGGAGATATGGGGAGCCTTATTCGTTGTTCCGGTTTCGCTGCTGCCACATTTTTCAGTGCCTAAAGACAAGGAAGAAGGAAAAAGATAGAGGCACCTTAATCAGCCAAGGGGCAGAAATAGGAAAATTGGTGCTCCAATGTAAAAGCAACCAGATACAGATGAATGATCCAAACTCAGAGCACAATGATTTACCTTGGAAAGGTTAGCATATGGTTAGGAGTTTGGGCTCTGAAATCACACAGACTTAGACTTCAGTTGAAATTCAGGTTCTATCACTTATATTGGCTATATGGCCACAGGAAAGTTGCTTATCCTCTCTAAGACTTAATGTCTTCATCTATAATCTGGAGATAAAAAACAGTGTGTGGAATAATTGGGTTTATTGTGGGGCATTAAATGTCGATAACATGTAGGAATTGCTTATTGTAGTGCCCAGCACATAGGAAACAGTCAATAAATATTAACTATCATTTCCATGTAGGCTGATACATGCTCATACTAACAAAGCCTCTTCAATTATTATAATAATCTTAAAATGATTTAAAGTATTTCAAGAGGACTTTAAGTCATGATAATTGGTACTATTAAATCCCATTGCTATAAAGGGCATTCATCTATGAGAAGTGGTACTTCCAAGGAAATCCTGCTATGTATTCTACCCTCTCTTACTGGAGAGAGATGAATTTCATTTTCTCAATTTTTGGATATAAAATAATTCTCTTTTTACATTTCTTTGATTTCCTGATTACTAAATGGCTCCCTAATCAACAGTGTCTCATTCATTTCCAAATAGGAGACAATACTGATTTAAACATCTATACCCCTAAATAAGCTAATAAGTTAAAAATATCCTCCAACACGGGTGTTATGCTGAGTGAAATAAGTCAATCAGAGAAAGACATGTATCATATGACCTCACTGATAGGAGGAATTCTTAATCTCAGGAAACAAACTGAGTGTTGCTGGAGTGGTGAGGGATGGGAGGGATGGGGTGGCTGGGTGATAGACATTGGGGAGGGTATGTGCTATGGTGCGCGCTGTGAATTGTGCAAGACTGTTGAATCACAGATCTGTACTTCTGAAACAAATAATGCAACATAAGTTAAGAAAAAAGAACAAGAAGAAGATAGCAGGAGGGGAAGAATGAAGGGGAGTAAGTCAGAGGGGGAGACGAACCATGAGAGACGATGGACTCTGAAAAACAAACTGAGGGCTCTAGAGGGGAGGAGCATGGGGGGATGGGTTAGTCTGGTGATGGGTATTAAAGATGGCACGTTCTGTGTGGAGCACTGGGTGTTATGCACAAACAATGAATCATGGAACACTACATCAAAAACTAATGATGTAATGTATGGTGATTAACATAACAATAAAAAATTTAAAAAAAATATCCTCCAACACAAGTTAAGCCAAAACAATTTCACCCAAAAAGTATTTTAACAGTTTGAATATCTTTTCCAGGAATAACGATTTCTGCCTCTCCAGAATATCAATATTGCCATCTGCTGCACAGTTGCCAGAAAAATCGAAGGAGAAAAACCCAGAGAAATCCACAAGTCACACATCTCTTATGCCTGCTGAGCTTGCTAACCAAACTAGTATCTTTAACCTGTAAATAATAAAAACTACCACCACCAGGTCATGTTTAACGGATTTGAATTTTGAGAGAAAACAGGTGGATTGTTAGGATTGTTTAGACCAATTCATTTGATCAAGAAATTAAATTTCCACTGTAAACAAAAATGTAGCTTGAACATCCAAGCTCATAGTCCATGACCACAAGTTTACATTAAGTGTTTAGCAGAGATATGTGGGGGGGGAGGGGGACACGTAGATTTATGCAGCAGAATAAACAACCGAATCTAATTGTGCCCTCTACAAACTGCTCCATTTGTTGTCCATAGTATTAAAATTTTACTCTTTCCTCTGTGAAGGCTTATCCAGAGAAATGATGACAAAAACACAAGGTTATAAAGATAAATATATGGAAAATAAAGTTACTTTTATCTTGAGCCTCTTCCACATCAATGGTGACTGTTGAAAGTTCCTTCACTGATAAAGCTAGTGCGACTTCTAAGTCTCGCTGGTAGAGCTTGTCATCTAAAGCCATCCTAAGGTGGACACACAAACAAAAATGAGTTTTTACAAAAATACCAATCTCAACCAAGCAGCAAAATCTGTGATTTTCCTAAATTACTATTTAAGAGCTACCAACTAACAAAAATGTTTTTAAACAGTAATAATGATCATAACTGACTTTACTGACAACACTGCTAATATGTAGTAATGTCATGTTACATCTAGCACAAGAAACTGAAAAGAAGAGCAGCAAGCACCATTGTTAAGTACTGTTTCTTTTCTCTGTAATGTCAGTCCTTACTACCAACTCCAAGCAGCTGTTCAACCCAGAATAAAGACATGGCTCAAAAACCCACTTAGAAATCTTCTTTGACCTCACTCACATCTCCCTAGACAAGTATTATAGCTCTTACATTAAACTGGTTTTTAACATCTGTTCCTCCCAATCCCAACTTTAACAAATATGTCACCAAGTACTTACTGTGTATGAGGCACACACTAGATAGAATACTAAAAGTACCCTCAAGGAATCTGCAATTAATGAGGATGGTAGGGAAATAAGACATACTAATAATTATACTACATATGCAGATTATTATTATTATTATCATCTCCTATTCAAGGTGGTCAAAAGTGCTATGGTAAGAAAAGAAATCAAAGATTTAAAAAAAAAAAAAAGGTTACATAAAGGACGAAATACTGAGATGCACCTCGAGGGATTTATTATTTTCTAAAAACAAGTTTTATTGAGATATAATTCACATAGCATAAAACTCATCCTTTTAAAGTGTACAATTCAGCAGTCTATAGTATATTCAGAGTTGAGAAATCATCACTGCTATCTAATTTCAGAATATTTTCATCACCCCCCAAAAAACCCCTATATCCATTAGCAGTCACTCCCTGCTTACCCCTCCCCAGCACCTGGCAACCACTAATCTACTTTCTGTTTCTATGGACTCACCTGTTCCAAACATTTCATATCAATGGAATCATACACGTGGACTTTTATGTCTGGCTGCTTTTGCTCAGCATGTTTTCAAGGTCCATCCATGTTGTAGCATATATCAGGACTTCTTTTTATTGCTGAATGATATTGCAGTGTATGGACAGACCATATTTTATTTACCCATTCACCAGTTGGTAGACATTTGGATTGCTTCCATTTTTTGGCTATTATGAATAATGCTATGAACCTTCATGTCCAAGTTTTTGTGTGGGTATATGTTTTCATTTCTCCTGGGTATATACCTAGGCTGGGTTATAAAATAACTCTGTGTTTAACATTTGGAGGAACTGCTAACTCTGCTTTCCAATGTGGCTGCACCATTTTATATCCCCAGCAACAATGTGTCAGAGTTCCAATTGCTCCACATCCTCTTTAACACTGGCTGTTGTCTGTCTTTTTGATTATGGCCATCCCCGTGGGTGTGCGTGTGAAGTACCGTCTCAACACAGTTTTGATTTGCACTTCCCTGATGGCTAAGAATGTCAAGCATCTTTTATGTGCTTATTAGCCAACTGTAGATCTTCTTTGGAGAAATGTCTACTCAAATCCTTTGCCCATTTTGTAAACTGGGTTATTAGTCTTTTATTGTTGAGTTGTAAGAGTTCTTTATATAGGGCGCCTGGGTGGCTCAGATGGTTAAGCGTCTGCCTTCGGCTCAGGTCATGATCCCAGGATCCTGGGATCGAGTCCCGCATCGGGCTCTCTGCTCCTTGGGAGCCTGCTTCTCCCTCTGCCTCTCTCTCTTTCTCTCTCTCTCTGTCTCTCATGAATAAATAAATAAAATCTTTAAAAAAAAAAAAAGAGTTCTTTATATATTCTGAATACAAATCCCTCATCAATTATATGATTGGGAAATATTCTCTCCCATTTGTAGGCTATTTTTTCACTGTATTTAAAATGTAGTACAAGGAGCTCGAAAACAAAAACGAAAAAGAGAAAAAAGTAAAGAGCAGGACATGGGGTAAATTTCTCTATGTTAATGAACTTTTCTCATACTCACAGCAGTGAACCGTATCATACCTCAAGTTCCATTTGTTAATACTCCCCTTCTGCCCACCTCCTCTCCATACTACAGGTTTGGGGCCTCTCGGGACTTCCTTCTCTCATTCTCTCTTCTCTCTTGGTACTAACTAATGGAAATCCTATAGTCTACAAACTATAGGACCTTCTCATCGCTGGACAAGTCTCAACAATATAAAGAGAAAATATCTTTTATCTACCGAAAAATACATGGTTTTAATTTTTATAAGATTATCCTTACAAATGTAATTTTTAACAAAGTAGTCTTATAAGACTTGAGGACTTTAGAGACAGGTACAGAGTCCTATCAAAGTAAGGGGTAACTCCTAAACCTTGTAATTATGATTATCTTAATACTTAAATGAGTATTTCCTTACGTGTCTGTGAATTTCTTTTTTAAGGCAGAAAGTCAGAAGGGGATTAATGGTACATCCCTGTTCTCTTACACCCACTAAATAAAATAATACCTAGGACTCTGCTCAAGTAATAATTTAAACCAGGAGTTCAAATCTGTCCCTCTCTTAAATTAACACATCTAATGTATATTTACTATATGGCATACCTCTCACCTTTTTTTAGGGGTTTTCTCTTGTAGTGAGATATCTTCTTTCTGGAGATTCTTCAGTTTAGGTTTCCTTGTTTCTAGTTTTAACTCCTTTGGTGTTGTTCTGGGTTTCTTATTTAAAGGTGCAGTTGCAGAAACAAAGTCATCTATTTATGTGTGAAGCAAAAATAAAAGAATCTATGACATTGCTTTTCATAAGTAAGAAATAAAAACAATTTCTGAGCAGTTGAAATTCATTACAGTGTGTGTTCAAGTTTTAAACATTAAAAAAATTGTTTAACTGCCACAACGTAAAAAATGGGGTTGGCATATTATTTTATCTTTATTCTCACTCATGCTTTTCAACTTTGTCGTCGTGGCCTTTATTTATGAAATTATCAGTCTAGCAAAAACTGATACAGTTCCGGTGAGACTCAACATAAAACTGCTGCTATAGGGGCGCCTGGGTGGCTCAGTTGGTTAAGCGACTGCCTTCGGCTCAGGTCATGATCCTGGAGTCCCTGGATCAAGTCCTGCATCGGGCTCCCTGCTCAGCAAGGAGCCTACTTCTCCCTCTAACCCTCCCTCCTCTCATGTACTCTCTCTCGCTCTCTCAAATAAATAAATAAATCTTTGGGGAAAAAAAAAAACTGCTGCTATAGCTTTTATACTCATGTGTGACACACACGTGCATAACTTCCAGGCACGTGTAGTCTTAATTGCAGCATTAGTATTAATACATCTTGTCTCTTTCAAGATTCCCAGGGTAGGAATATGATAAGTTGTGGCTTGTCCCCCCACCTCCACTCCATGATGTCTAGAACACAACTGGCAATTTATAAAAATCTACTGACCTACTGGTAACGTCATAAAAAGCTACAAGTTAGAGTCTCTACAATTTTCTCCCAAGTTTTAGACACACTTATGGTTGAGCCCAATGCAAAAAACAGGTTCCTTCAAACCTCAGGATTACAAAACATTTGACTCACAGAAAGCTCTGGTGGTCTGAGAAATACAGAACCTACTTCAGAAGTATAATGTAATCTCACTAAATGTTTCTCACACTTTCTGACCAAAATTCCCTTAATAGCAGAGACAAAAAAATACATAACCCAATAGGGTATAGCTTACTCCTAGCCTTTCTTCGAGGTCTTTTTTTTTCTTCCAAGTTTTTATTTAAATTCCTGTTAGTTAACATACAGTGGTGTTTATTAGAATTTAGTGATTCAACACTTATAATCAACACCCAGCACGCATCACAAGTGGTGCCCTCCTTAATCCCCATCACCTATTTCCCCCGCACCGCCCCCTCCCAGCCCCACTCTGGTAACCATCAGTTTGTTCTCTATAGTTAAGAGTTTATTTCTTGGGCAGCCTGGGTGGCTCAGTCGTTAAGCGTCTGCCTTTGGCTCAGGTCAGGATCCCAAGGTCCTAGGACTGAGCCCCGCATCAGGCTCCCTGCTCTGCAGGAAGCCTGCTTCTCCCTCTCCCACTCCCTCTGCTTGTGTACCCTCTCTCGCTGGTCTCTCTCTGTCAAATAAATAAAATTAAAAAAAAAAAAAAGAGTCTATTTCTTGGTTTGCCTCTCTTCCCCCCACCATGTTCATTTGTTTTGTTTTTAAAATTCCACATGAGTGAGACCATATGGTATTTCTTTCTCTGATGTATTTCACTTAGCATAATACACTCTAGCTCTATCCATGTCATTGCAAATGTAAGATTTCATTCTTCTTTATGGCTGAGTAATATATGATCCAGCAATTGCACTAGTAGGTATTTACCCAAAGGATACAAAAATACTAATTTGAAGGGATATATGCACCCTGATGTTCATACCAGCATTATTTACAACAGCCAAATTATGGAAAAAGCCCAAATGTCCACTGACCGATGAATGGACAAAGAATATGTGGTATATAAAATCTTGTTTTATTGTACAATTAATGGAGATTTCACATTATATTCTGTAACACATTTGTGTTTCAAAAGACAATGTGTTTCTTCTTAAGGAAAGGGATAGGAGGAGACAAATCCCACTATGAGAAACATGAACCTAGAATAGTTTAGATCTAAAGAGCCATTTCACCTGGCCCTGTTCATTTATCACTTACCCACATAATTCTTATCAGTGTAATTATCAGCAAAATCATCCCAAATGCTTAGAAGATCATTTTTGCAGCCCTAGCTCATATACAATTGTGCAATATGTTCAATGTTAGAGTTCTATATGTCATATAAATTCTGAGAAAATAAATTTCCAAATTTTTAAAGCAAAAATATGAATCTCCACTTACCATCGCTGTCAGAATTCTCAAACTGTGAATAATTGACTGGTTTCTTATGCCTATGACCAAGAGAGAAATTTTTTAATTACACAAATACCAATTTCCCACCTCCAATCCTTAAGACCATAAACAGTCTTGAGTAAAGGAAAATGTGTTTCGATTCTCTTAAGAATACTTAAACTTGAAACACGAGCTGGATTTTACATTTGGAACTTAGCATTAGCTGAAATAATTACAACTATACTTGATATACCTGATAAGGAAAAAATGAGTTCAAAGTAAAAATAATCAATATCATGAACATAATTTACATACTGTGTAATTGCTGTGAGGTACTTATAAGTTCCTGTTATACGTATTCTTTTGTTTTATGTGCACATTCTGTCTTATTAAAAACTTGACACTGAAAGCTATTTTCTCTTTTTTTAATCTTCCCACAATACAAAATAATGTTCTTTATGCACTGGACAGCAAAACAATGGTGAGTGACTTTGCACCTGCCACCTGAAACAAATCTTTTACTACTTTAGAGAGCCATTAGAAGAAAGTGATATTCAAAGTGGAAAAAATAAACTCATTTTCTTCCCCCTTCCTCTAGGCACTAAATGAAATGGCATTGTGGTTTCCTTTTCTACCTTTTGCCAAATACCCAAGTGTGAATAACCTAGTAGGCCAGTTGTTCTTTCAAGTAAAATGGTGTTCTATGGAAAAGAAGTCAGCTCAGCTCCCAACTCAATCTCATAAGTGCTTTCCCTGAAGAGAAACACTGTAGTAGTTTATGTGTATATATGTAACTCTTATTACTCTCCTAATCTTTGGAGTTAAAGAATTTGAAAGCTGAATAAAATACGAAAACCCCTTTAGAAACTCTGAAGACTGAATAATAGTAAAATATAATAAAACCTCTTAAAAAAAGAAGTATGCTCAACAGTTGAGCTATAACGAATATGAGAATTCTTACTGCTTCATCAAACATTCTTAAGTGAAACTAGCATTTTCTCTCTTTTTTTTTTTTTTTTTGTACTCTGAGTGTGCAGCAGTAAAGAATACAAAGATACTCGTGCAGTTTGGTGCCACTGCCTTGATTTGTGCTGAGGTTCCAGCAGTTATGCCACCATTGCAGTGCAGATGACAGAACAACGAATAAAGCGAGCAATGTCTCAGGATTACTATGAAAATAGTTTTGGCCTCATGGACCTCCTTAGAAGGTTTCAGGAACCCTAGGGGTCTGTAGATGGTACTTTGACAACTGCTATTCCAGACAAGGGGATTATGTCTTTGCTACTTGGGTGTTTAAAATCCATTTCAGACTTCATGTGCTCAAAATGGAACTCCTGATCCCCCACACCTCCTGAACCTGTTCCCTTTCCTAGTCTTCCCCACCTTGGTTAGTACAAAGATCATCCATTCAAGTAGCTCAGGCCAGAAATACTGTGAAATCATCCTTGATTCTTTTTTCCCCACCTCTACATCCACTTCATCAGCAAATTCTGTCAGCAGTATCTCCAAAATATATCTCAAATTCATCTGTCCCATTCCATGTCCACTGGTAACACCCTACTCCAAACCACTATCCAATGATATAGCAGTTTCCCTCTTCCCATTCTGGTCACCCCATCTTCCATTCTTTCTCCACCAGAAGCCAGTGAACTTTATAAAACCAAAATTAGATTTCCTTGCTCTACTTAAAACTCTCCATTGGCTTCCCATTGTACATAGAATAAAATTCAAACTCCTTTTTGAAGCCTACAAGGTCCTACCTACTCTGGCCCCTGCCTATTTCTCTGACCTAATCCCCTACAATTCTCCCCACTGCTTGCTAATGCTACAGCTTTAGTGGCCTTCTTTCTGCTCCTCAAACATAGTCAAGCTCAGGGCCTTGGCTCTTGTTCACCTCTACCTGGATTGTCCCAGATTTTCACTGGCTAGCTCCTTCTCATCATTCATATCTCTGATCATGTATTATCTCTGCAAGAGAGGCACATCCTAACTACACTATTTAAAATAAGATTTTCCGGGCGCTTGGGTGGCTCAGTCGTTAAGCGTCTGCCTTCAGCTCAGGTCATGATCCCAGGGTCCTGGGATCGAGCCCCGCATCGGGCGCCCTGCTCAGTGGGAAGCCTGCTTCTCCCTCTCCACTCCCCCTGCTTGTGTTCCCTCTCTCGCTGTGTCTCTCTCTGTCAAATAAATAAATAAAATCTTTAAAAAAATAAAATAAAATAAGATTTTCCTCCTTCTCACTCTCCATCACTTCGCAGTATTTATTTGTGGCCCCCCTAACCTTACCCCTTGACTAGAATGTAACCTCCCACAATTAGTACAGTATACAAGTAACTTTCTAAATGAATGGCTGACTCTAGGCCTCCATAGCACTCCACTGTGGTTAAGTAGGGGAACAGTTTCAAAGCGTATAATGGAAAGCACAGAGGATCTGGAGCCAGATGATTTAGGTTTGAGTGTTATCCTGCCACTCACTAGCTATGTGACTCACCTAAATTGGCCTAGGAGTTTAAATCGATAAAAACAGGGATACCTAAACTGTTATATCAAAGAACTACAGTAATGAAAAAAACGAAATAACACGTAAGTAGGAGCTCGGTGAAATGTAAAGCGCTGTTCGAACGCTAACAAAACCAGGGCTTCTTTGAATGGGGTGGGTAAAAGAATCCGCAAGTGCTGCGAAGGGGGGCAAAGAGAAGGGAAAAGCTAGCATGCTAGGATACGTCTGCGCATTGGGTGACTCCCAGCGGAGACCGGAGAGCTTCCCAGAAACCGTCCATCCCACCCCACCTTCGCTACCCTCCGTCCTATTCGGCCCTTTCCCCTCAATCGTGTATAGACGAAGTTGCCTACAGCGTCTTCCTGACTTTTCTCCCCATCCCCGCCGCTGTCGCGAACTACTCACCTCACAGGCCGCACCATGGCCTCCTCCAATGCAGAAAATTCGCAGCTTTCAAGTTCTTGTTGGCCGCAGCGTCGGTTTCAATTCCCGCCCAAAACCAGACACAGGCGCTCTCCGCCCCCTGCCACCAGCCCTCCAATGATTACCAGCCATCCTTGCAACTGCGCATGCGCTCTGAGAAGAACTGCGTGCTCTCGCCGTTCCCAAGGCATTGCCCTTCCGCATCCGGTCTATCAAAGCTGAGTTTGTGCTTTGCCTTTGCACTTTCGCCACGACAATGGAGTCCTTTTTTTTTTTTTTTTTTTTGCGCCTTCTCTGAAACTCACAGTAACAGTAGAAATACACCTTATTACATTTTTAAATGACTAAATTGAGGCAGGATGGAAAAACGGCGCACTTAGACGGAGGAATTTTCTATAGAGTGCCGGGAAGGAGGAAAAAATATGGGCGAATCTGCTGAAGCGGATCTGTTAAATGTAAAAACAAGTGGGTAAGTCAGCTGATGTTCCCTGTGCCCCAGCTCATTGACAGCTCGGAGTGTGCGGTCAGCTGAGGACTTCGGAACTAGGGAAGGTGAGCCCAGAACCACGAGCGAGGAATCCCCTTGAGACTGAAACCGCCTAATGGAGCTGGTGTTCTCACTCGGCTGGAGCTTTTCGCGCCGGCAGCCTGCCCTCCCTTTCCTGCACTCAGAACCTGCGCTCTGTTGGCGGCAGGAGTTCGGTCCAGCCCTCTTCCTCCCATCCCAATTTTGCCTGGGAAACCTTCCTTAATTTCACCCCTGCAAAAAAAAAAAAAAAAAAAAAAATTAAAGTGGAACTAAAGGGAACTAAAGAAGGGAACTAAAGTTTCAGTTTGTTGAGACATAATAAGTTTAAATGTTGAGCCGTTTGAAACCGGAGCTCATGGTTTTTGTTGACCGAAAATATTGAATCTAAACAAGATTAGATCATAACCCATTTATCCGTAACTTCAGTTCCCTTTTACAGTGTTCCCGTACTGCCTTTGTCTTCATCATGTATACTCATTCAGCAACCTGTGATTTTTTTATTATGTCCTTAGAGAACTTTTATTATTATTACTAGCCTTCATCTATTGATCATCTTGTTTGTCAGATGCTTCGTATTTATTATTCGACTAATCCTTATGATAATCTTACAAATTAAAAGATTCTCCGGTGCCCATCTAAGCTGAAACCTGAAGAATGAGTAGCTGTTATCCAAGGAAACAAAAGCAGTAAGAGTGCTCTAGGCAAAGAAAAAGCGTTCAAAATGGTTGGAAGTGGAAAGAGAGGTTTGGTGTTGAAAAGAGCTCAGTATGACTGGAAAATGGTTTGTGAATTTGTGTGTTGCAGATGAGGGGATGCAGGTGCTGGGGGAAAGAGTCTGGAAATATAAACACTGTATACTGGGTAAAGGAGTTTGAATTTTATCCTGAGAACAATGGAATATGATCAAAAGTTTTTAAGCAGATGAGCAACATGACCAGATAGGCACTTTGGAAAGATTACTATAACTTCAGTATAGAGAATACTAGGAAAACTGTTTTGATGGTGAAAAGTGTAGAGATGGAGTTTAGCAAGGAGGCTGATAAATATCCTCAATTGATATTGATTCTTACTCTTTGTGCCAGATTTTCTTCTTTTTGAAAAGTGTCCAATTTACCTTTTCTTGTATGTCTTTTTCCCACATGGAAATCTTTCCAACACCATCTTTCTTCCATCTGTGCCCAATAAGATCTCATAACATCGAAGATCTTCAAGATCGCTTCTTGGTCCCTGATCTGTTTCTTTGACTTTGTATTCACCAGTTGTTTCATAACTCTGTATCTGTCTACCCATTCATCTCTCCCTAAAAATCTTCTCTGCTCTTCCCTCCATGTTCTCTCTCTATTCTTGAGAACACTGCCTAGGAGTGCAAAATACTTTATGGGCACAATTTTTTTTTTTCCTAAGTGAAGTTTAAAAGGAACTTTTTTCATTAAAAAAAAAGAAGCACTTCATTTCCTTCATGAAGGTGAAAATGCAGGGATAAAGGTAGGAAAACCTAGAATAATTAGCTTTGAGTCACACAAACAAAATCACTGAGTGGTGGAACGTTTTCTTAGAAGTGGTACAACAATAAGGAAACATGATTTTTATGGACTTATGATCTGCTGGGCTTTTGTTTGTTTGTTTATAGAAATCCTGCCAAAGAAGATGAAGAAAAGCAGAGAAAGATTCTGCAACAGAGAGAGGGAATTTGTATATGAATTCAAAGTAGGAAGTCAGTGCTTAGAACTGAGGGTGCCCCTCAAATTTCCTATTCAAGAGAATGCCAGTCATTTACATGGGCGTCTGATGCTGCTGCACAGTTTACCATGCTTTATAGAAAAAGGTGAGAACTGATTTTTTAAAGGCTTATTTGTTTATTTTAGAGAGAGAGAGAGAGAGTGAGCATGTGGGGGTGGGGGAGGGGCAGAGGGAGAGAATCTTCAAGCTAACTGCCCGCTGAGCACAGAGCCCAACATGGGGCTCCATCTCATGACCCATGAGATCATGACCTGAGCCAAAACCAAGAGTTGGACACTTAATCGGCTTAGCCACCCAGGCACTCCAAGGACTGATTTTTTTTTTGAAAGATTGATTTATTTATTTGAGAGAGAGAGCAACACGCATGTGTGTGCAAGTGGAGGGAGGGGTAAAGGGAGAGAATCTTCAGGCAGACTCCCCACTGAGCATGGAGCCCAACACTGGGCTCAATCTCATGACCCATGAGATCATGACCTGAGCCAAAATCAAGAGTCAGACACTTAACCAGCGAGCCACTGAGGCACCCTGAGGACTGATTTTTTTAAATACTTTATTATTAATTACACTTTATTATTTTCTGATAGTCTCTTTCCTTAGACATTTCATATTAGAAAGCTTAAGCCTGAGAAGCTTGAAACAACCATAAAATATGAAGTGCTTAACTGCTTCCTAGAATAAAAAGATTCCCCAGGCCTTTGTTATTGAGTGTTTTTTTTCCTATAACCCTTGTAGTTGTTTATTGGGCAATTTAGTATAAAAATTAATTTGCAGGGGTGCCTGGGTGACTCAGTTGACTAAGCATCTGACTCTTGATCTCAGCTCAGATCTTGATCTCAGGGCTGTGAGTTCAAGCCCTACATTTAAAAAGATTAAAAAATAAATAAATGAAAGTCAATTTATATAATGAAAAATTAGTTATAAGGTTTGGATTAGAATGCTTACTCTCTTAATTTAGTTGGGTGGATACGTTTCAGCTATCACTAATTATGATATTATAGAATTGTATTGCCAAATGCATTGCCCTTTTAATGATCTGGTCCTCAATTCCTGAGATGTCATGGAAGGGAAGGAATACTAATCTTTGAATAATTTTTGCTTACCTAAATTAATTCATAAGGTCATCTGTATTAAATCATTTTTAAAAGGTCTGTGTTCTATGTCAGAAATGAGAAAAACATTTTAAGCTGAGACCATGTTAGATCATAGAGTTAAAGGGAATCTAGGAACTTTTTAACACGATCTCATTGTACAAACAAGGAAACTAGCACATTGAAAAGGTAAATTGTTTGCCTAAGGCAGTGGTTTCCATAGGTTGTTCCTTGATCAGAAGCTACAGCATCACTTGGAACCTTGTTGGAAATGCACATTCTTGGGCCTCGCCCCATTCTTTCAGAATCAAACACTCTGGGGGTGGCATGTAGCAATCTATTTCAGTAAACCCTCCAGGGATTTCTAATGCATGCTAAAAATTGAGAACCACTGGTCTAAAGCTACAAACATAGTGACAGAGCCAAAACCAGAACACAAGTATCCTGATTTCTGTCCCTGTGCTTTTTCCATTATATCATCTCTAAGTAGTGTCTCTGAAACTGGGATTATAGATCATCCCAATTAAATCCACTTTAATATGCTAATCATTCAATTTCTCTTTCAAATTCAAAGACTGTAACTCTATATATAGGAAGCTTCTTCATTTAAGTACAGTAACCTTCAGAACCTCAAAATCTGTAGATTTTTCTTCATGTGCTTTTACCTGCTCAGTTTCAAACTGAAGAATCAGACTTAAAGTAATGTTTTAAATTACTATCAAGGTTATACATAAGAATTTTGACCATTTTCAATGCAATAACCTGTAATAGTAAAGAAAAATAATTGTGAAACTAGTCAAAAGATCCCCAAGCTGGTTTTATTGTATTAAGTATACAAGCTTGATAAAATAAAATTTCACATTGGAATGCTTATCCAGGTAAAATGTTCCCTGTTTACGTCAGGATTTTGCTGATGTTGGCATTTCTTATCCCTGTTACAGACTTAAAAGAAGCTCTGAGCCAGTTTATAGAAGAAGAATCCCTCAGAGATTATGACAGAGATGCCGAAGCATCCCTGGAAGCTGTGAAATCAGGTGAAGTAGATTTACATCAGCTGGCCGGTTCATGGGCCAAAGCTTATGCTGAGGTAAGAAAATAGATCAGATTGTAAATTTCAGGGATATTTTGGACTTTGATGAAGCTTTTAAATTGCTAAAGTAATACTGAAACAGTTGTGGAATCCTTTCTTCTCTACGTACAAGATTTTATTCCATAATATATAACCTATATTGATGTTCCTGTAACTCCTTCCTATATGAGGGTGAGCAACAAATACTTTATGTAATATCTTTGTGAAAGAGAAGCTACTTTTGTATTTCTAACCAGCACAGGGTTGGCAGATTTAGCAATTAAAAATACAGGGCACCCAAATCTCAAAGAATGAATAATTTTTTAGTATAAGTATATCCCACATATTATATGGAACATATCTGAAATTCTAATCTAACTGGGTGACCTGTATTTTATCTGGCAACCTTAAACTAGCAGTAGTAGTTCATTTTGGGCTTTTACTTTTGTCCTCTCACTTATCCTCACTGTTGTTGTTGCCTTTTTTGATTTGTTTTGTTTTAGAGAGAGTGAGCGAGCGTGAGTTGGGGGCAGAGGGGCAGAGGGAGAGAGAGAATCTTAAGCAGGCTGCCTGCCTAGTACAGAGCCCAACACGGGGCTCGATCTCAACCCTGAGATCATGACCTGAACCCAGGCACCCCTTCACTGTTGTTTTATAGTTACATAATGTCATCATTTTTCCATTTAAATAATATATCTTATTTCATAAAGTCTAAGATGCCATTGATCATAACACACACCATTATTTTATTTACTGCTGAGATAGAACACCACCATCAATTAAACAATGGTAGAATACCAAGATACCATCAGTATAAGACGCGTTCTGATTTCCCAGAGTTGTAATGTGAAAAAATATGCATCTTAGAATTGATGAGATACAGTTGAGAATCTACTGCATGCCAGGTACTGTACTGTGCCAGGTATTAGACATAAAATGGTGAGCAAGATAGACACAAAATGAAATTTACATTTTAGTTAAGGAGCCAGAAACAGAACTACATAAACAGACAAATTCGATAATTGCAAGCTATAATGAGTGAATTACATCCCACTTTAAGCAACTTGGTCTATGAGAATTTGAAAATCAATTTTATGGGGTCATAGTTTGTTGTTCAAAGCAGTTTGCTTCATGTCCATTAAGGTTTCCTAGTATATTTAAAAGATGAGGGCGCCTGGGTGGCTCAGTTGGTTAAGCGACTGCCTTCAGCTCAGGTCTTGATCCTGAAGTCCCAGGATCGAGTCCCGCATCGGGCGCCCCGCTCAGCAGTGAGTCTGCTTCTCCCTCTGACCCTCCCCCCTCTTGTTGCTCTCTCTTTCATTCTCTCTCTCAAATAAATAAATAAAGTCTTTAAAAAAAAATAAAAGATGACACTATTTACATGTATTATTTTAAATGTTAAGAACACAGTTGCATTAAAAAAAAGATATGCCTATAATAATTACTATTTAAAGAAACCTAATCTTTCTGCTATAAAGGAATAAATAATTAAGATGTAGTTAAAGAATAATTCTACTTAATTTATTCAAGCAGTATTTTTTTATACATCTAAAATGGGTTTTTGTACATCTAAAATGTACACAGCTGAGGATTAAGTCTTTGCCTTCAAGGAGCTTACAATCTAGTAGAAAGAGACAAAGAAATCTATAGCCAATAACACTGCAGTCAGTGTTGGGATCAGGGTAAATACATGGGAGCATGCAGAGAAGTTGGGAGAAGAAGAATGGTCAAGAGTTCTTGAAGAAAGCAATCAGTTCCTCTTCTAGGATTGCTATGGTTTTGATACAAAATCTGGCAGAACCTCTTCTAGCCCTGATTCGGTGTAACCAAAGAGAAAACTTCCCAAATGTTAGGTCAATAAGTGTTTATGTGTTTAAATTTATCGTATTATAAAAAAATAATTACCATATTCACTAATTTATGGTTTTCCTTATTCTGCACATTAGCCATTCTAAAAATAAGAATTTGACCATCTTCCAGATTAATGATCATAACAATAGTGATAATAATAGTAATATTAATGTAACAAAATAAGAACACTCTGTACTTATTCATTTAATCACAAGAGTGCAGATTTACAGTGAATTAAAATCAGCAAGCCTCCATCAAGCAAGTACTCTATTCTCACCCTCTGGAAATTTAGTAGATACATAGCACCTCTTGTTACATAGAGTTCAGCTTTCTAGCAATGCCAGGATTCTAGAAGTATAGTTGCTTGTTTGTTTTTAAAGAATTAAGGAAAGAAAGAGCAAAGAAGCTAATTCTAACAGTAAAAAAAAGGAAATCTTGACTGTCAGGAAAATAACTGAGAGGACCCAAATAACACTGGATGTATTCGGGCTGCCACTGGCTGTGAAAGTTATAAAAGCTGAACAGCTAGTACAGCCTCAAGAATGTCGGAATCTGCGACTAAAAAGAAGGAATTAAAAAGGAAAAGGAAACGATGTTGCAGATCGCCAGAGGGCCAGCAGAGATTAGAAGCTGCAGCCTTATGGAGATCAGAAGAATCCAAGTATGGCAGGCAGAAGACTGTGCTAGTGGAAGCAGAATGGAGCAGAGGGGACAGAGGGGCTCACACATCGCTGCAGTATATGGGTAAACAGTATTTCAGTCACCTGAGAAGAATAACTGGACCATCAGTAAAAAGGTGAAATAGCATAATGTTTACAGTAATACCAGTTACCTTGGTTATGAAAGAATGAGCTCCATTTACTATACATGGACTTACTAGATATTTCAGATGCTAATATATTTAAATCATTAAACTTTTTCCTTAACCACCTGTTGACGAAGATCTTTTAAAAATGTAGTACAGGGGTGCCTGGCTGGCTCAGTAGGAGCAGTGTGTGGCTCTTGATCTCAGGGTCATCAGTTCCAGCCCCACGTTGGGTGTAGATTACTTTAGATAAAGATAAATAAACTTAAAAAAAATTTAAATAAGGAATGTAGTACACATTTCCTTGCTTTCTTGAACACAGTATATAAAATTCAGTTCTAACTTCTTGAGGACCCCGAGTCATTACTATAAATATAAGTGATTATACCTTTAGGTGATACAGTGAGGCACAGCTGCAAGGAAGGACTGTCTGTCCCATCACTGCAGGTGCAGTACACTGCAGAGATGTACTGAATATGCTACTGTTATATAAGGAATTTCCATTGTGGAGGACCATTGCCCCTGATAACAGAGCTGTACTTTAATGGATGTACTTGCCTGGTAGAGGAGATTCTGATGGCCTAATAAAATAAAGTGTGTATGACTGTGAATCCCTACTGTGTGGAGTAATTCTGTTTTCTTCTGTGTTTCCTTTTCTTGTCTATTGTCATAGGATCTATTGCTTGTCATCTTGTTCTGTTTTCAGCCTCTAAAAACCTTACATGGTTTTTTCCTAATCACAGCTGTGTCTTTGCTATTGTGCTAATTTTTTTAAAATAATGAGAAGTAGGCTTGGCTAGATGAGGAAAGCTAAACAGAGCCAACTATTGGCAACATTGTGAAGTTGGCTATTTATTTTTGGTGGTGCCCTATCTTCCATTTCAGTATTGTCTTCTCAAGTCTCTTTGTATTCATCCATTCATCAAATGTGTACTGAGCTTCTGTTAGATATCAGATATTGTGTTAGGCACTTGGGGATAAGCAGAAAGAAAATAGACACAGTTCTTACCTTCTCAGAGTTTACAGACTGTCAGCAGACAGATATTTAAAATTAAGTGCAGTGGGGGCACCTGGGTGGCTCAGTCGGTTAAGCATCTGCCTTCAGCTCAGGTCATGATCTCAGGTCCTGGGATTGAGCCCCATGTGGGGCTCCCTGCTCAGCGGGGAGTCTGCTTCTCCCTCTCCCTCTGCCCCTCCCCCACTCATGCACACTCTCTCTCTCTCTCAAGTAAATAAATAAAATCTTTAGAAAAATAAAATAAAATTAAGTGCAGTGAATGTGATAAGTGCTATGGTACAGGACAGTGCAAGGAGAGCACAAAGCAGGTACACCTATTCTAGTCTAGAGAACTTCAGGAAAGCTTCCCACAGGAAAGAGAAAGTGAGTTGAGACCTGAAAGATTAGTTGGAAATAGGTAGGTGGAAGGTATGTGGTGGGAGAGGAGAGAAATAATACCCTAGGTAGAGGGTATAAATATAAAGGTTTGGAGGTGAGAGAGCCCATGGCACATTAGAAAAACTGAAAGTTGTTCAGAATGGCTGAGAAAGAGAGTTCAAGCCATCTTGAGTTCTGTCTTTATGCCGAAGGTAATGAGCAGCTTTAAGAGTTTAGTAGAGGAGTAAGATAATGATCATGTTTGTACTTCAGGAACATCAGTTCAGTGCATTAGCATGAAGAGTTTATCCTGCAAGGGAGAAATATTGGAATAAGTTAGAGGACTGTTGTAGTTAGGGAAGAAATTATGAAAGTTTAGTCTAGAACAGTGGTAGTTAAAATAGTAAAGAGAAGATAACAAATGACTTTCCATTCATATATTTGTTTATTCAGCAAATACTTTGTGTGGATCCTGTACTAGGCATTGGGGATGTATCAACATAACAAATCTGGTCCTTATTCCCATGTAACGGTAGTGAAGAAGATAGTTAATAAGTACATAAATTATAATTTTAAAAATGTTATTAAGGAAATAAGTAGGGTGCTGTCATGGAGAACCAGGAAGGGGGTTATAAACCTAATTTATATAGGATTAAAGAACTCTTCTCTAAGGTGTTAATATTTAAGCTGAGACATGAAAGATAAAAGATCAGTTGGCTCAGATTTCTTGCTTGGACAACTGAGGGAATGGTAGAACGGTGGCTCCCTTCACTTGAGAAGCAAGTTACGGCATAAAAATGATGACTTCAGTTTATACCCTTTAAATGTGACGTGCCCACAAGAGGCACCCATGTGGAGGTGTCTCATAAGCACTTAGCTGTGTATACCTGGCACTCAGGAAAGATGATTGGATTGGAGATATGGGTATGGGAGTCATTTATACATAGATGAATTTTGAAGTCATGGAATGAATGAAATTGCCCAGGGTGACTATGTAGAAGGAAAAGAGTACATGCCTGTGCAGAATCCCAGTGAAACCCTGTATTAGAATTGTCTGTTGACTTACCTGTATCTCCTGCTTGTATGGATAACCACCTGGAAATGTTTAGTGTATTCTCTATTATAGCTCTGGTACGTATCCCAGTGCCTGGAAATAACAGAGCTTTGGTATGGGTTAGATAGATGGGATAAGTAGATGGCAAAAAAAAAAAAAAAAAAAAAAAAGATGGATGAATATACAAGTAAATGAACACACTAACACCTAAGGGATGAACAGAGGAAGAAGAACCTGCAAAGGGAAGAGAGGAATTGGCCCAGGAAGTAGAAAGAAGACAGAAGATTATGGCTCCATGAAGGTTGAGAAAAAAGAGGTGCCAAGAAGGAGGGAATAGTTCATATGTCAAATGCTTCTGAGAGAATGAAGTGAGGAAAAGACTCAAAAATACCCATTAGGTTTATCAGGTAATCTTTATCTGTGGCAAGATCAGTTTTAACCATTGGTGGGACTGAAACTAGATTTCCATGACTTTAAGAATGTGTGGGAGTATTAAGGAGGGCACGTACCACACGGAGCCCTGGGTGTTACACGAAAACACTGGATTGTGGATCACCACATCAAAAACTAATGATGTACTGTATGGTGACTAACATAAATAAAATTTTAAAAATTAAAAAAAAAGAATGTGTGGGAGTGTGGAAATAGAATGAATATAGATAACTCAAGAAGCTTGGTTGCCTAAAGAGGAAGGATGAGACGCTTGCAAAATGAAAACACAAGATCAGGGGTTTGTTTACGACGGTATCGATGAAGACTGGAAGGGGTGGGATCCAGAACTCAAGTAGAGAATTAATCTTGACCGGGAGGAGGTACATTTCTTCTGTTATGGCAGAAAGGAAGAAGAAAACAATGGATATAGATACTGAAAATTTTACTGCTTTAGTAGCAGAAAGATGAGGACATTCTCTTCTAACTGCTTCTCCTTTATCTGGGAAATACAGGCCATGTGTTTAGATGAAGTGGGGGAACTGATGACACAGTTGGATGTTTGAGGAGAGAACTGACCAGAAAAAGGATTTCCAGGCATCATTGAAGGGAAAAGTTAGAGTAGTACCAATCTGTCATCATAAACTTTACAGTTTTGTAGTTTTTCTGCTGCAGTGTTCTATAGCCTGACTGCAAGCATAGAGAAAAGGAATAATATTAGAGTTTTGTTAGGTGGGCAAGAGAAAGAACAGCAGTCAAGGGGGTTGAGGATTTGGGCAAGAAAATATTTGAATGCTGGACCATTCCCTAAACTACTTACGGAAGAAAGTGAAGCTGGGCGGGACCTAATGGCTGATAAAATATAAGAAAGTAGAAGGGTCTGTGCAGTGGAGATCCTGATGATTTAAAGAACCCATTGCCTGGGAGTAATTGAATGTGAATCTTGGTTGGAGGTTATAGTCAGAGACTGAATGTTTCTGTTTCAGAGGCTGAGCTGTTCCCGGGAATGATGCAGAGTGGGGGACTCAGGGGGAGCAGAGGACTTAGTAAAGATAAGTTCAGGGAAGCAAGAGGCAGGGCACTGGATTGGGTTCCCCACACGGACATCCAGGTAACCCAGGCTGATGACAGGACGTGGAACAGAGAGGAAGTCTGTGGTGTGAATTCAGGGCCAAAGCTTTACGTGGGAAGGTAGAGGTGGAGAAATAATGGCCTGGACATTAAATAGTTTTCTTTTTGCAGGCCTTTACTCAGTGCCCCCATTCCTGTCAGCCATCACAGTTCCTTTCCTAGTATCCTCTCTCCTGAGGGGATGGCATGAGTTAGGTTAGGGGAAAACTCTGTTTAGTGCTTCTCATGTAGGTAGTTTGTACCTATTGGTAAGGCTTGCTCTAGGCCAAGTGTTAAATTGATGCTGCCGGTTACTATGGTTAGCTGATCTGGTTCGTGAGGTTCCTGAATATCTGGTACTATGTATGGGCAAGCAGATCTCTATGATCTCTCACAGGCTCCTTCCTACAAAGTTTTAGCCTGAACCTGAAGTGAATTTCGAACTGAGCTTAAGTCACATGGGCTGCTTATAATTCCTAGAGCAGTTAGCAGAATGTGCTGTCAAATTTTCAGAGGCATTAGAGCAGATGAAATCCATGTTCAAGATTCAGCTAGTCACCTTAAACTCTTCCCTCCTGATCTGGCAATTGATTGAAGTGTAAGTAAAAGATAAGGGATAAAGGTTTACCTATTGATTGACCGGTTTGAAGATACCTATTTCTGGGATATGTCCACTTGCTTTATTTTTAGGTAAATTATTACTTTGAGTTGTGTCCTCATCGATTACAGTTTTTATTTTCATTGGCAAGGAAAGGGAAGAATCCAGATTGTTCTTTTTTTATAGGTGTCTGTTTACAAAGATCAGTAATGGAAAAAACATTGAGTTCTTCGTGTTATTTCCACTTTTGTCATTAAATTGCATAATCTTTGACAAAGAACTGCTCAACCAGTTTTCTCACCTACAAAGCATTGTGTCTGTCTGATGTATTGACATATCTCAGGTCCTTGGGACAGGCGTCCATACCTCCCCAGATGGATATGTGTGCATACTTCCTTGGATGGATCCTTGTGTGTGTTGAGGGTATCCCCATTTTGCCTCTCTCCATGTTTCTGTTTTTCTTGTTTATCAGTGTTTACTCGGTCCCTTATCATTTTGATAGCTACTGTTTTCATATTCTTAAAAGCGTATTCTTAAAAGATTTCATATTCTTAAAAGCATTTTAAGAAGAAAGCAGAATACTAGAAAAAGTCAAAATAATTGCATAGGTTTATCTTGATGTAAAATCCTACACATGAATTGGGTTTTCAGGGTCATTGCATCACTAAACATGTGAGTATATATGTAACCTCATTTTCTAAATGTATATCCTATAAAACCTTTTTTGGCAATGCATTTTTTTTAATTTTTTTATTTATTTGTCTCAGAGAGAGAGAGAGAAAAAGAGCAATGTATTTTTAATAATGAGAAGCTTTTTTCTAATTATAATAATATGGTATAATATAATCCTACATTCCTGAAATAGCTACCATTAGCATTTTGTTGATCATCCCTTGTGTGTGTGTGTGTGTGTGTGTATTTTACAGAAATGTTATTCTGTAATTTTACAGAAATGTTAAAATTCTGTTATTTTACAGAAATGAGATCATAGCACCCTTAATTTTTTTTCAATTATGAACACTTCCTATCCCTTCCTCCATATTAGTACCCCCTCCTCATTCCTACCTCCAGGTAATTCATATTACATCTTAGTTTCTACCTTTCCATCTTTTTGTATACTCAAATAATCCTATATAACCTATATATACACGTATATAAATAGAAGGTCTCTATCCTTGTCTGATGCACAAAAAAAGATTCATAATATATGTACTCATCTAGTAGTATAGTAAATGAAAATGCCGTGTCATGATTTAAGAATGTCTGTGTGTCATCTTGTAGACCACGTTAGAGCATGCAAGGCCTGAAGAGCCCAGCTGGGATGAAGATTTTGCAGATGTGTACCATGACCTAATCCATTCTCCAGCCTCTGAAACTCTCCTAAATTTGGAACATAATTACTTTGTTAGTATCTCAGAACTGATTGGCGAAAGAGATGTGGAGCTGAAAAAATTACGAGAGAGGTATTTCAGATTTCTTGCACTATCATAATTAAATGTCACATTGTCAGATACGGTGGCTGCAGAACAATTGGTTTTCATTTAATTGTGAAATTGAAAAATAAAATAGAAAAAAGTTCTCTAATATTGGAAATTAATTTTCTTGTGTGTTTCAATCTGTAATTTCAACTAGGAAGTCATCACAGACTTATAAAACTTCTCAAGTGATTTACCTGAATAAATTATGGTGGCTTTATATATTATTTCTAATCTTTATATATTATTTCTAAGCTCTAGGCACTGTGCAAAGTGCTTTAGATGATATCTTAGCCTGTTCAGGCTATAACAAAATACCATAGACTAGGTGGCTTAAACAGGAGAAATTTTTTTCTCCCAGTTCTGGAGGCTTAGGTAGTTCAAGATCAAGGTGCCAGCAGATTTGGTACCTGGAAGACCCGTCTCCTGGCTTATAGACAGTGCCTTCTCAGTGTGCACTCCCATGGCCTTTCCTCAGTGTATGGTCCTGGTGTGTCTCTTCTGGAGAGAGAGTTCTAGATACTAATTCCATCATGAGGGCTCCAACCTCATGACTTCGTCTAAACCCAATGACCTCCGAAGGCCCCACCTCCAAATATCATCACATTGGGGGTTAGGGTTTCAACATACGAATTTGAGGAGACACAAACATGCAGTCCATAACAGATGCCTTATCTCATTTGATTCTTACCACAGCCCAACTATTATTACCCCCTTTTACAGATGAGGAAAATAAGTTAAATAACTTGTCTAAGGACAAGCTGGAATTTGAAGTCATAGCTCCACTCAAAAGCTCTTAACCACTATACCAAGCTCTCTCCCTATTTGGAACCTCTTTAAAACCCTGCCATTACTAAGTTCATGGTCTCTTTCAGTTCACTTTTGTAAGTTTATTTACATGAGGGGAAAAAATAACACTAGTATTATTCCAAGACATTCTAATTCATTGCATACAGTATTGAAAACAATGCTTTTGTGATTCATTTTTTCCCTCCAGAGTAAGTAAAAAATTGCTAGCATTATTTTAAAACATGACTTTCTAGATTGCTTTGTAGCAATCCTGTAAAATGTAATAATCAGGATATGCTTCTTCTAGATAATCCATTTTAATCCAGCAGAATCTAATAACATTTATTACCTTAAAGACATTCACTTAAGACTTTAGGTATATGTGGTATTAAGATAATGTTTTGAGTGGGTGATGTAAAATTTCTTTAATTGTAAAAGTATATTAGGACCAAATCACATGTATTTCTTGTGACTGACTTGATAGTCTGTCCCAAAGTAGTAAATTTAAAATGATGTACTGGTTTGCTCCTGGCTCTCATTTGCTTTGCATTAGAAAACATTGGGACCAGCAAGATGAGAATAATCTGTTATTTTGAGGGTTGTCATAGTTAGGAAAATTTAAAATGCAAAAATCATAAGCAAATGGATTTGGTAGTTTTTTCCTGAGAAATACTTTTCTGCATACCAGATCAGCATTTTTACTATATTGCGTAGGTTGGTACATTTTCATAACAGTTCTACTCCTCTCAACCTTTTATTTTCCTATCTAGTAAAATATTAGAACATTCTCTGTCAGAAAGAACTTGATATTTTGACATTTGTCACTCCATATGGGTTTAGCTTTGCTGATCAGCTGCATTGAGGCAGTTTGTTCCTTTCTAGGTGGGGTACCTGTAGTATGAGTTGTTGTCACCAGGTAAAGAGTTGAAGCTGTGTCTCTCAGGGAGACAAAAGTTTTATTTAGTCCTTTATTATGTAGCCAGTAAAACTGTGACTATATTTTTAGAATAAGAATGAAATATAGGTTAGATTTATATAAGTATTCTTCCTTTGGGGAAGCTGCATTAACTTACTAATTATCTGTATTTACTGGTACTTCATACATTTTTTTTCTATTGTGGAATAGTTTTTTTGTAGGAGTTTGGGTTTGTTTTTTTTTTTGTAAGGTTTTTTTTTTTATTTATTTGACAGAGAGAGAGATAGCAAGAGCAGGAACACAAGCAAGGGAAGTGGGAGAGGGAGAAGCTGGCTTCCTGCCGAGCAGGGAGGGAGTCTGATGTGGGGCTCGATCCCAGGACCCTGGGATCATGACCCGAGCCGAAGGCAGACGCTTAATGACTGAGCCACCCAGGTGCCCTGGTTTATGTTATTTTTTGAAATGTCCTTTGGCCAAATCTTGATGGGGTTTTGCTTTTTTTTTTTTCTTTGTAAACATAATATTTAAATACATTTATTTTTTTTCTTAAGATTTTATTTATTTATTCGACAGATAGATAGCACAAGTAGGCAGAGTGGCAGGGAGAGGGAGAAGCAGGCTCTCCGCTGAGCAGGGAGCTGGACATGGGGCTCGATCCCAGGACCCCAGGATCATGACCTGAGCCGAACGCAGCCGCTTAACCGACTGAGCCACCCAGGCGCCCCTAAATACATTTATTTTGACAACAATTTGTAGTTTATTCTCCAATACCCAAACTGTTAGCTTGAAAGAGAAAAATAAGCTAGGTTCCTCTTGAGGTAGGTGATTGTTGTAAAGGTGAACAGTATAACTTAAGACAAGTTAGACTTCACTGATAGCTATGGAAGTTCACCCAATTCATTTACCCAATGCATGAGCAGAAGTGACACATTTTCTTATTTCTCTTTTAATTTTAATTCCACTTTACATCTTTAAAAGACAGTTTCTTAGCACAGTATAATAATTTTTTCTGTTTTTTCTGTTATAGCAGACTGTTATAATCATTTTTTCTAAGTATCTTCAAGATAATGTTCAGGTTGTTAGAATTATCACACCTGACAAACTGAGCCAATACCTAGTTAGATAGAACTAGAAATATAATAAAATTTCCTTTCATCTTAATCCGAGGAAATGTATATTGTGTCATTAACTGTATCACTAGCTCTTGCATTTCTGACACATTTAGGGTGAAATAAATGTTCATGCAATTTCTTTTGTTGAATTATTTATTAGTCTTTTTTTCCTCACTGTTAATTTGCTGCTGTTAGCAAACCAGATTTAAGATACAAAAATTTAAAGATACTCATTTATTGATATTTAAAGATACTAAATCTTTAAAACTTAAAAATGGCAATGATACTTTTTATCCACTAGAGGGAACATGCATAATGTAAAATATTAATCTATTTATATCAAAGTTTGTATTTATAATTGTGTTGCAATTATTTCTGCTTTAATTAAAAATTTTACTTGCAAACACCTGGCCCCCAATAGTTATAAAAAGTTATTGGGCTCACCTGCATTAGAATTAATTGAGGACTAAATGGTACTGAACATTTAATACTAGGAGGTAAATACAGAAATGTATAAATAAATGTATAACATATAAATGAGTTTTATTTATCATGTACATATAAGTGTCTTAATCGGTTGTTATAAGTAATGATAAATTCTCTTTTAAGAGCAATTACATTAATTAGACTCATAGTAAAATCCTTTTCCTTTATGTCTTTATTTCATTATTTTCACATTTGTTTGAAATATATTTTAGAACAAACTTTTTAAATACATTTATATTAGAAGATAATTTTTTAATTTTAAAAATTTTAAGAACTTATTTATTAAAACATACAGAAAAGACAACAACCTGTAGGTGTACAATTCAATAAGTTTTTATAAAGTAAGCACACCCATGTAATCATCACTCAGCTCAAGAAATGGAATATTTCCAACACTGCAAAAGGCTCCCCTGGGTCTTCTTGTCATAGCCCGTCTCTCCCGTAAATAACTGGTATCTGAACTTCTAATACCAGTGATTAGTTTTTCCTGTGGGAAAACCATGTTTAATTTCTGCACAAATGAAGAAGGTAAGGCTAAAACATACTTTAGAATGTATCTTATATTCCTCTATAAGGAGAACTTTGTGACTTAATACCAGTTTGATTCTTAGAACCTAATTGACAGCTTCGGCGATACTATAAGCTAACTTTCAGAGCTTGATATCACTTTAACTCCTGTGCGTATAAGTAGAAAATGTATTAAAGCTGGAGTCAGAGTATCTTCTTTGAGGAAATCTGCAGATGAGAAAGGAGTCTAGTTTCAAGCATTAGTCATGGAAATTGAAAGATCGCCTAGATTTTGACTGCTTTCACTTATGTGTTAAATTTAGATCAATATCTAGCTGTACAAATGACGCATTATATAACATTATCATTATTCCCACATCCCCATTTCCAGGGCTTCAGAGTGCTTTCTAGGTATTACAGTTGCTATTCCTGGACATCTTCCTATAAAAGAAAAAATTTCATTTTCACTTCGTAGAGATTGTTTAATGAATCAGGAGTGGCCATACCCCTTAAAGATATCATGAATATTATCTGATCCACTCATTTATGTTTTAGACAAGGCATTGAAATGGAAAAAGTGATGCAGGAATTGGGTAAATCACTGACAGATCAAGATGTAAATTCACTGGCTGCTCAGCATTTTGAATCCCAGCAAGTAAGTGAAGTGCAATGATTTTTAGATACACAGTTGCATTTTCTTTCACTTATGTTTGTAAAAAAAAAAAAAAATTTGACCACTTGGTGTACTCTCTCTTTTTAGGACTTAGAAAATAAATGGTCAAATGAGTTAAAACAATCAACTGCCATCCAGAAGCAAGAATATCAGGAATGGGTGATAAAACTTCATCAAGACCTAAAAAACCCTAACAACAGCTCCCTCAGGTATTAATCATCTATTGTTCTTATTAGATAAAAGTACACTGTTAGTAAGAGGCTGTATGTATAATACAATGGAATCTTTTAGTTGTAGCTATTTTTCTTTTTTTTTAATTTTTTTATTGTTATGTTAATCACCATACATTACATCATTAGTTTTTGATGTAGTGTTCCATGATTCATAGTTTGTGCATAACACCCAGTGCTCCATGCAGAACGTGCCCTCTTTAATACCCATCACCAGGCTAACCCATCCCCCCAACACCCTCCCCTCTAGAAACCTCAGTTTGTTTTTCAGAGTCCATCGTCTCTCATGGTCCGTCTCCCCCTCCGACTTACTCCCCTTCATTCTTCCCCTCCTGCTATCTTCTTTTTTTTTTCTTAACGTATATTGCATTATTTGTTTCAGAAGTATAAATCTGTGATTCAACAGTCTTGCACAATTCACAGCACTCACCATAGCACATACCCTCCCCAATGTCTATCACCCAGCCACCCCATCCCTCCCACCCCCCACCACTCCAGCAACCCTCAGTTTGTTTCCTGAGATTAAGAATTCCTCATATCAGCGAGGTCATATGATACATGTCTTTCTCTGATTGACTTATTTCACTCAGCAAAACACCCTCCAGTTCCATCCATGTCGTTGCAAATGGCAAGATCTCATTCTTTTTATGGCTGCATAATATTCCATTGTGTATATATACCACATCTTCTTTATCCATTCATCTGTCGGTGGACATCTTGGCTCTTTCCACAGTTTGGCTGTTGTGGACATTGCTGCTATAAACATTGGGATGCATGTACCCCTTCGGATCCCTACATTTGTATCTTTGTGGTAAATACCCAGTAGTGCAATTGCTGGATCGTATGGTAGCTCTATTTTCAGCTGTTTGAGGAACCTCCATACTGTTTTCCAGAGTGGTTGCACCAGCTTGCATTCCCACCAACAGTGTAGGAGGGTTCCCCTTTCTCCACATCCCTGCCAACATCTGTTGTTTCCTGACTTGTTAATTCTAGCCATTCTGACTGGTGTGAGGTGGTATCTCATTGAGGTTTTGATTTGGATTTCCCTGATGCCGGGCGATGTTGAGCACTGTTTCTTGTGTCTGTTGGCCATTTGGATGTCTTCTTTGGAAAAATGTCTGTTCATGTCTTCTGCCCATTTCTTGATTGGATTATTTGTTCTTTGGGTGTTGAGTTGGATAAGTTCTTTATAGATTTTGGATACTAGCCCTTTATCTGATATGTCATTTGCAAATATTTTCTCCCATTCTGTCGGTGGTCTTTTGGTTTTGTGGACTCTTTCTTTTGCTGTGCAAAAGCTTTTTATCTTGATGAAATCCCAAGAGTTCGTTTTTGCCCTTGCTTCCTTTGCCTTTGGTGATGTTTCTAGGAAGAAGTTGCTGCGGCTGAGGTCGAAGAGATTGCTACCTGTGTTCTCCTTTGGGATTTGATGGACTCCTGTCTCACGTTTAGGTCTTCCAACCATTTGGAGTCTATTTTTGTGTGTGGTGTAAGGAAATGGTTCAGTTTCATTCTTCTACATGTGGCTGACCAATTTTCCCAACACCATTTGTTGAAGAGACTGTCTTTATTCCATTGGACATTGTTTCCAGCTTTGTCAAAGATTACTTGACCATAGAGTTGAGGGTCCATTTCTGGGCTCTCGATTCTGTTCCATTGATCTATGTGTCTGTTTTTGTGCCAGTACCATGCTGTCTTGATGATGACAGCTTTGTAATAGAGCTTGAAGTCCGGAATTGTGATGCCGCCAGCATTGCTTTTCTTTTTCAATATTCCTCTGGCTATTCGGGGTCTCTTCTGGTTCCATACAAATTTTAGGATTATTTCTTCCATTTCTTTGAAAAAAGTGGATGGTATTTTGATGGGGATTGCATTGAATGTGTAGATTACTCTAGGTAGCATTGACATCTTCACAGTGTTTGTTCTTCCAATCCATGAGCATGGAACGTTTTTCCATTTCTTTCTGTCTTCTTCAATTTCTTTCATGAGTATTTTATACTTTTTTGAGTACAGATCCTTTGCCTCTTTGGTTAGATTTATTCCTAGGTAACTTATGGTTTTGGGTGCAATTGTAAATGGGATGGACTCCTTGATTTGTCTCTCTTCTGTCTTCTTGTTGGTGTATAGGAATGCCACTGATTTCTGTGCATTGATTTTATATCCTGCTACTTACTGAATTCCTGTATGAGATCTAGCAGTTTTGGGGTGGAGTCTTTTGGGTTTTCCACATACAGTATCATATCATCTGCAAAGAGTGAGAGTTTGACTTCCTCTTTGCCGATTTGGATGCCTTTCATTTCTTTTCGTTGTCTAATTGCTGTGGCTAGGACTTCTAATACTATGTTGAATAGCAGTGGTGAGAGTGGACATCCCTGCCGCATTCCTGACCTTAGGGGAAAAGCTCTCAGCTTTTCCCCATTGAGAATGATATTCGCTGTAGGTTTTTCATAGATGGCTTTTATGATATTGAGGTATGTACCCTCTATCCCTATACTCTGAAGAGTTTTGATCAAGAAAGGATGTTGTACTTTGTCAAATGCTTTTTCTGCATCTATTGAGAGGATCATATGACGCTTGTTCTTTCTTTTGTTAATGTATTGTATCACGTTGATTGATTTGCGGATGTTGAACCAACCTTGCAGCCCAGGGATAAATCCCTCTTGGTCGTAGTGAATAATCCTTTTAAGATACTGTTGGATCCTATTGGCTAGTATTTTGGTGAGAATTTTTGCATCCATGTTCATCCAAGGATATTGGTCTGTAATTCTCCTTTTTGATGGGGTCTTGTCTGGTTTGGGAATCAAGATAATGGTGGCCTCATAAAATGAGTTTGGAAGTTTTCCTTCCATTTCTATTTTTTGGAACAGTTTCAGGAGAATAGGTATTAATTCTTCCTTAAAAGTTTGGTAGAATTCCCCTGGGAAGCAATCTGGCCTTGGGCTTTTGTTTGTTGGGAGATTTTTGAGGACTGCTTCAAATTCCTTAGTGGTTATAGGTCTGTTCAGGTATTCTATTTCTTCCTGGTTCAGTTTTGGTAGTTGATACATCTCTAGGAATGCACCCATTTCTTCCAGGTTATCTAATTTGCTGGCATAGAGTTGCTCATCATATGTTCTTATAATTGTTTGTATTCTTTGGTGTTGGTTGTGATCTCTCCTCTTTCATTCATGATTTTGTTGATTTGGGTCCTTTCTCTTTACTTTTTGATAAGTCTGGCCAGGGGTGTATCAATCTTGTGAATTCTTTCAAAGAACCAGCTCCTAGTTCCGTTTATCTGTTCGACTGTTCTTTTGGTTTCTAGTTCATTGATTTCTGCTCTAATCTTTATTATTTCTCTTCTCCTGCTGGGTTTAGGCTTTCTTTGCTGTTCTTTCTCTAGCTCCCTTAGATGTAGGGTTAGGTTGTGTATTTGAGACCTTTCTTGTTTCTTAAGAAAGGCTTGTATTGCTATATACTTTCCTCTTAGGACTGCCTTTGCTGCATCCCAAAGATTTTGAACAGTTGTGTTTTCATTTTCATTGGTTTCCGTGAATTTTTTTAATTCTTCTTTAATTTCCTGGTTAACCCATTCATTCTTTAGTAGGATGCTCTTTAGCATCCATGTATTTGAGTTCTTTCTGACTTTCCTCTTGTGATTGAGTTCTAGTTTCAAAGCATTGTGGTCTGAAAAGATGCAGGGAATAATCCCAATCTTTTGGTACCGGTGGAGACCTGATTTGTGACCTAGGATGTGATCAATTCTGGAGAATGTTCCATGGGCACTAGAGAAGAATGTGTATTCCGTTGCTTTGGGATGGAATGTTCTGAATAGGTCTGTGAAGTCCATTTGGTCCAGTGTTTCATTTAAAGTCTTTATTTCCTTGTTGATCTTTTGCTGGGATGATCTGTCCATTTCAGTGAGGGGGGTGTTAAAGTCCCCCACTATTATTGTATTGTTGTCACTCTGTTTCTTTGCCTTTGTTATTAATTGCTTTATATAATTGTCTGCTCCCATGTTCGGGGCATAGATATTTACAATTGTTAGATCTTCTTGGTGGATAGACCCTTTAAGTAGGATATAGTGTCCTTCTTCATCTCTTATTACAGTCTTCGTTTTAAAATCTAATTTGTCTGATGTAAGGATTGCCAGCCCAGCTTTCTTTTGGTGTCCATTAGCATGGTAAATGGTTTTCCACCCCTTCACTTTCAATGCGGGGGTGTCTTTGGGTCTAAAATGCATCTCTTGCAGATAGCACATCAATGGGGCTTGATTTTTAATCCAATCTGATAGCCTGTGTCTTTTGATTGGGGCATTGAGCCCATTTACATTCAGGGTAACTATTGAAAGATAAGAATTTAGTGCCATTGTATTGCCTGTAAGGTGACTGTGACTGTATATTGTCTGTGTTCCTTTCTGATCTATGCTGCTTTTAGGCTCTCTCTTTGCTTAGAGGACCCCTTTCAATATTTCTTGTAGGGCTGGTTTTGTGTTTCAAATTCTTTAGTTTTTGTTTGTCCTGGAAGCTTTTTACCTCTCCTTCTATTTTCAGTGACAGCCTAGCTGGATATAATATTCTTGGCTGCATATTTTTCTCGTTTAGTGCTCTGAAGATATCATGCCCGTGCTTTCTGGCCTGCCAGGTCTCTGTGGATAGGTCTGTTGCCAATCTAATGTTTCTACCATTGTAGGTTACATATCTCTTCTCCCGAGCTGCTTTCAAGATTTTCTCTTTGTCTCTGAGACTCGTAAGTTTTACTATTAGATGTCGGGGTGTTGACCTATTTTTATTAATTTTGAGAGGGGTTCTCTGTGCCTCCTGGATTTTGATGCCTGTTTCCTTCCCCACATTAGGGAAGTTCTCTGCTATTATTTGCTCCAATATACCTTCTGCCCCTCTCTCTCTTTCTTCTTCTTCTGGGATCCCAATTATTCTAATGTTGTTTCGTCTTATCGTATCGCTTATCTCTTGAATTCTGCCCTCGTGATCCTGTAGTTGTTTCTCTCTCTTTTTCTCAGCCTCTTTATTGTCCATCATTTGGTCTTCTATATCACTGATTCTCTCTTCTGCCTCATTTATCCTAGCAGTTAGTGCCCCCATTTTTTATTGCACCTCATTAATAGCCTTTTTGATTTCGACTTGGTTAGATTTTAGTTCTTTTATTTCTCCAGAAAGGGTTTCTCTAATAACTTCCACGCTTTGTTCAAGCCCAGCTAGTATCTTTAGTCAGGATTCTGAACTCTAGGTCCGACATTGTACTAATGTCCGTATTGAGTAGGTCCCTGGCAGACGGTACTACCTCTTGTTCTTTTTGCTGAGGTGATTTTTTTCGTCTTGTCATTTTGTTCAGAGGAGAATAGATGAATGAGAGAACAAAATGCTAACAGATTAACAACATCCCCAGCAAATATACTCTATACAAATCAGAAAAGACCTGAAACCAGGGGAAAAGAAAGGGAAAGAAAGAAAAAAGAAAGAGAAAAAAAGAAAGAAAAAGAAAAAGATAAAAACAAACAAAAACAGAAGAAAACAAAAAAAAAACCATAAAATGATCAAATATGATCAGGCTAGTGCATAGATCAGTGCCACACACTAGATTTTGGGTGTATTTTGGTCTGTTAGAAGAAAGTGCATCCTAAAATTTTAAAGGAAGAAAGACTTATGTATGTACAAAATAAGGGTTGATACAATGAAGGGATGGAAGATGACTGTAAAGATGAAATTTGTAAAAGGTTTTATAAACGGAGTTGATAAGAAGTTGTTTGAAAGAAGAAAGAAGAAGATTTAAAAAAAAAAGGAAAAAAAAATCGAGAGACTGTGATCAGGCAGGAGACGAGAACAAAGCCATACACTAGTGATTTAGGGTATATTTTGATCTGTTAGAAGAAACTGTATCTCAAAATATACCCTAAATCACTAGTGTATGGCTTTGTTCTCGTCTCCTGCCTGATCACAGTCTCTCGATTTTTTTTTCC
>NW_027397136.1:5525860-5586696 GCF_003265705.2 Callorhinus ursinus | reverse complement strand
TATATGCCAAAAATAAGGGTAACTACTATGAAGGGATAAAATATGACTCTAAAAATGAAAAATAAAAAATGTTTTTTTAAGAAAGGGATTGATAAGATGTTGGTTGAAAAAGGGAAAATGAAAAATTCAAAAAAAAAAAAAACAAAACAGTTAAAAAACTTAACTTTGAAAAACTAATGAATCATGGTAAAAAAGCCATGAATTCTATGTGCAGTATTCCCCTAGCCTCATTTATCCTAGCAGTTAGTGCCCCCATTTTGGAATGGAATTCTCCCATTCTCTATCGGTAAACTTGGTCTTGGCTTGCTGGCTGTTCGTGATGATCTTCTGGGGGAGGGGCCTGTTGCCGTGGTTCCCAAATGTCTTTGCCGGAGGCAGAATTGCCCCGCCCTTGTCGGTCCGGGCTAAGCAAGCTGCTCGGGTTTGCTCTCAGGAGCTTTTGTTCCCTGCAAGCTCTCGGTATAGCTTTGGAGGACCAGGGCGAAAATGGTGGCCTCCCACTCTCTGCCCAGAGGAGCTGAGAACTCGGGGCCCCACTCCTCAGTGCGCCCCCAGAGAAAAGCAGTCAATCACTCCCGTCTCCCCGGTCTCTGGCCACACTCTGTGCTCACCCGGCCTGTGACCGAGCGTTTCTGTCTCTGGCACCTGACCCCGTGTGGAGTCTCCAAACCCAGCACATCCCTGTGGTGCGCTCCTGCGCCGCTCTTCCCAGGGGAGGAAGAGGAGTTTCCCCGGATATGCCACTTGTTGGGTCCTTGCTGGAGGCACAGTGGCCCAACTGGGCCGCGGATCACAGTTTATGGCAACCCCGAGCTGAGAGCCCGCGCCTCAGCTCCGTCTCTGCAGCCGGCTTCCCCGCTCCGATACCTGGGAGCTCTGCCACACTCAGGCACCCCCGGTCTTTCTGTGACCCCGAGGGTCCTGAGTCCACACTGTCCCGCGAGGTTTTCACCTCCCGCTTAGCCACTGCAGCAACGTCCCTCAGCGGAGCCGACTTCTAAAAGTTCCGATTTTGTGCTCCGCGGCTCTAGCACTTGCCAGAAGCGGCCGGCGGAGGCCTCCTCCCCCGCCGTCTATCCTCCTGAATATCGCCTCGGATTCACTTCTCCGCACGTCCTACTTTCCAATAAGTGGTCGCTTCTCTGTTCAGAGAGTTGTTGCTACTCTCTTCTTCGATCTCCTGTTGAGTTCGTAGGTGTTCAGAATGGTTTGATCCCTATTTAGCTGAATTCTTGAGACCAGACGAAATCCAGGTCTCCTACTCCTCCGCCATCTTGCTCCACCCAGAGTTGTAGCTATTTTTAAGTTACCAGTGACAGTTCAAGATAATTTTATACTTCTAACACCTTTGGTATTATCTGGATTTGTGTGGATTATTTGGGAGGGGGGTTAATTGGTTGCCTTAAAATAGTGATTTACCCCCTTAGAACTTAGCTATAAATCTCTTAGGTGTGTATATCTAAGTAGCCCAAGTACAATCTCTTGTTTGTTTTAAATTGGTTTCTGTTCAGTGCAATAAGCATTGGTTGAATGCATCTTAAATGCCAAGCACTCTCTAAGCAAAAAATCAAAGAAGATTCCTATGCATGTGGAGCTTATATTCTAGAGAGACTGACCTATAAATAAAATAATACTGTGTAGAATGATATGTAAAGTCATAGAAGCATGTGCAGGGTAGAAAAGGAGTATATACGCCACTAATGAATCATTGAACACTACATCAAAAACTAATGATGTACTATATGCTGGCTAATTGAACTTAATAAAAAAAAAGAAAGTAAAGGAGTATAGAAGACTTCTGTAATTCATAACTTGTACAGTACCTGATGGCCTAAATGCATTATATTTCATATGTTGCCCTAGAGCTTGACAGTGCTTATGTTTTTTCCTGGTTGTATACTCATATGTTTGAGAATTTCTTTCTTTCAAATCTTCAAGTTTATTCAACTGGAAATGTACTTAGTACAGTATGATAATCCTGTTTCCAGCAGTTGCCTGGAATCTGCTCCAAACATTTAGAAATAGCATTTTATTTGTGTAATGTCAGTCTCCCCTCTAGTCTTGCCTTGGAGACAAAACCCATGTGTGTTTTTTCTACTGTTATACCCAGATCCTTGCCAAGTGTCTACCTCTTCACACTGGCACATAAGACATGCTCAATTAATATTTATAGGATGGGTGGACAAATAGGCAGATGGATGAATTACCATGTAGCTGTTTACCTGATATCTCATCTCTATCACCTCTTATCCAAATATTATAATCTGTCATTTGCCTTATTTTCCCAAGACAACACCTTAAAAATATTTAAACAATTTTTTATGATTAGAAATGGGGTAACATCCTTGACACAAACATATTTGACAACTCATTTCAAATAAAAATAATGAACAAAAAATTTTTAAAAATAATGAGCACAATACAAAGGGAGAGGTGGGCAGAAAGAAGGGTTGGGAACATCTGTATCCTATAATCTGTAATGGTGTTTCTCACACTGCTGGTTGCAGTCTGCCAGGACCATTCTAGATTCTTTACTTTCCAGTCAGACCTTTAAAAATCACAATAAAGGGGCACCTGGGTGGCTCAGTCGTTAAGCGACTGCCTTCGGCTCAGGTCATCCCAGGGTGCTGGGATCAAGCCCCTTGTCAGGCTCCCTGCTCCGCAGGAAGCCTGCTTCTCCCTCTCCCACTCCCCCTGCTTGTATTCCCTCTCTTGCTGTGTCTCTCTCTGTCAAATAAATAAATAAAATCTTTTTAAAAAATTAAATAAATTTTAAAAATGGCAATAAAATGAAATGGAATGCAGTGGAATGGAACAGAGTATGGCAGAGTAGAATAAGGAAAAAATATGAGAGCACATCATACATGAAGCTTTCTATAAATAAATGTGTCTATTAAGCCAGAATGTAAAGTATATACTGTATGTTTTGGTCAGAAATGTGGAGAGTCTGGTGATGGGGATTAAGGAGGACACATGATCTGATGAGCACTGGGTGTTATACGCAACTAATGAATCATTGAATACTATATCAAAAACTAATGATGTACTATATGGTGGCTAATTGAACTTAAAAAAAAAAGGAAATGTGGAGAGTCATTGATTTTAGGAAGCTGAGAAAGCCCCTTGTTATAAACATTATCTCTCGCTTTGCTGCTATAGTTTCAGAAATTCAGTCTATAGAAACAATTCTATTGTGTACATATTGGCCTCTGGCTGATGCTGCTTTTACAAACTAAGTATTCCTAGGAAAGAATGTTTTTACTGTGACTTTGTCAGTTTTGCTTTTCTTTTAATAGCAGTTTCCTTGGGCAGCAGAAACTTGTTTTCAACTCAACTCCGTGTAGAACTCCTATAAGGAGTTGATAAAAGTGGCATTTTATTTTTAGCCATTATTTTTGCTTTTTTTAAAAAAAAACGTCAGGCGTACTGAAGGGTAAATTATGCAAATTAAAATTTACCTCTTTTAGGTTTACATTTTGATGAGTTTTGACAAACTTAACTGTCATGAAATCATCATTGCAATCAAGATATAGCATTTCACTTTTATACCTTTATAGCTTATTCCTTTCTCTTTCCCAGCTCTTGGCAACCTGCTCTGATTTCTGTCCCTGAAGTTTTGATTTTTTTCAGAATGTCTTATTAATAGAATCAAACTGTTATGTAGCAGTTTGTGTCTTGCTTCTTTCACTTATCATAATGCTTTTTATTCGTGTTGTTTCATTTATGAATAGTTCTTTTCTTTTTATTACCCAGTAGTATTCTAGAAATTTTATAGTTAAGATTTATATGCATAAGTCATGATGTATTATTTCATATATATTATATATAAGTGAATATGTCTACTATAAAATAATGAATAAACATATATATATGATGGTGTATATTTTTGTTTTTCTTATGATATCTTCATTTGGCTTTGGCATCAGGGTAATGGTGGTATCATAAAATGAGTTGGTGGTCTGCTCATGACCCTGTCAAAGGAGTTGATATTTGTGATCATCAATTTGATATCATATTTTTATTTCTAGTACTTTAATTTCCTTTCTCTCTTTGCTTAAATTCCTTATGTGTCCTTGTGTATTGTTTTCCAATAGATCTTTTAGCATATTGATCATCATTATGTGAAAGTCTTTTTCTTTTATGTCCAGTATCAGGGTCATCTCTCAGTCTGTGTCTGTTGATTGCTTTATCTCTTGACAATGGGTTGTTTGTTTCTTTTGCTTGCTTTTTTGGATCTCTCTTTTTTAAAAGATAAATGCTGGTTGTTGTGTGTATTAGAAGAGACTAAGGTAAATAATATTTATGTCCAGAAATGAACAGGCCATTAATGTGAAGGTCATACCACCCTAGTCAGTAGTTGAGCTGAGTTTGGTTTTTGTTCCTTCAGTGATACCACAGGCTTCATTTTCTACTGTAGTAAGCTGCTGCCACTTTGTATTTAGAATGGGGCTTTAGGTTCTAGAGGGTTTTTTCCTGTCATTCTGTTCCATCCTCACTTTCAGGAGTCTTTGCAGGCCTGCGCCACAGCATGAGGTCTTTCTCTCTGCTGTTGCTCTATCCCTGAGGAATAGACTGTTGTTTGTGACTTGGTGCTAGATTCATAGTTGGAGGTGGGGGACAGGTCTCTGTTGTCTTTGTCCAGCTTCAGTCTTGGGCAAGCCCTGTATATCTAGAGCTTGGGTTTGGAGCATTCTCAGCATTTCTACCTGTGCCACTCAAGGGGCTCCCTTGTCTCCTGGACTGCCTCCAGTGTTTTCTTGGAAACACCTGGTGGAGACCAGTGGAAAAGAGTTTGCAAGTACATGCAAACTTCCCTCGTGCCTGAAGCTCATAGCTATTCTAAATTTACATGCTAGTCCACACTTGGCCTTTAAGAATTCATTAAAATTTTAGCGATTTCTTTTTACCTCTTTACATTACAGCAACTCATTTCTACCATGCTCTGCCAAAAATGAAAACTGTGTCTCCTGTCTGCCCTTGGAGGGGTGTGTTGCATTTTAGAATTGAGTTTACTTGGTTGTCATGTTACCTCAAGTTTCAGAAAGGATTTTATAGACTATCTGGCTTTTTCTTATTGTTAGAGAAGGAGCAACAATCTCTTGTGGCTTTTCACATCCTACAATGAGGATGTTTTATTAATATAAATTTATTTTTAGGTTTAAATTTGCCATATATACTAATGAAGTTAGTGAGACTAATGAGACTCTTTGGAATAACCCCAAACATATGGTCCAAAATGACTATTATAGACTTATATCATCTGCAGCATACCATGAAATTTGAATTTACAGTTTTACAGTTGTACAGTGCCTCCACAGAAACCTTTTCAGCAAATAAACAAGAACAGAGTAGAGCAAAGGGAGAAGTCTTTGAATGGGAGGAGAATGTTGGCAGTGAAAAAAGCAGGAAAAGATTAAAAAAAAAATAGAAGATGTGAATACATCAAAATGAATTTCATCTTTTTCATTATTCCTTTTATTTGACCTCTTAATTTTTATTTCTATCACTTCACCTATTTTTTTAGTTTTTCCTAGAGCCAGCCTTGATGTAGGATATATTATATTTTTTTTAAATATGCCATTTTAAATATGCCATTTTAGTAAGTTAATCAATTCATTTAATCATTCTCTTAGGCCACATGAGTTGATATTCTAATGACTGCAAAGAATAATATGCAATACTTACTGTAAGGAAATCAAAAAACAAGTAGGAATTTTAAGAACTTCTGATGTTCATGATTCTTCCTTATTACCATGGATTAAGGAGTAGCTTAGGAATAAATTAAGTGGTACTCTCAACTTTCATTTTGTCTCATTTCATTATAAAGCTTTCTTTCCTTCAAGAAAAGTTCCTGACAAAAAGACCAAAAAAGCATATGAATAATTTTATTAATTTCAGTGAGGAAATTAAAGTTCAACCAAGTCAGTTCAGAGAATCTGTAGAAGCAAATGGAAGGATTTATGAGGAGCAGAGAAAGTTGGAAGAAAGTTTTACCATTCACTTAGGTAAGTGGCTTCATTTTTTGCAGGCATAATTTATTATAACTTGGGAAGCTTTTTTTATGCTGTAAGAGAAAAATCCCTAGCATATGAGTACAATGTACCCATGTTGTTTTTAATTATAAATTATGTCCTGCTCCCAGCAACATGCAGAAGAATGAAACTGGACCACTTTCTTAAACCATACACAAAAATAAATTCAAAATGGATGAAGGACCTGAATGTAAGACAGGAAACCATCAAAATTCTAGAGGAGAACATAGGCAGTAACCTCTTTGACATCAGCCACAGCAACTTCTTTCAAGATACATCTCCAAAGGCTAGTGAAACAAAAATGAACTTTTGGGACTTCATCAAGATAAAAAGCTTCTGCACAGCAAAGAAGACAGTCAACAAAACAAACAGGCAGCCTACGGAATGGGAGAAAATATTTGTAAACAACGTATCCGATAAAGGGTTAGTATCCAAAATCTTTAAAGAACTTATCAAACTCAACACCCAAAAAACATAATAATCCAGTCAAGAAATGGGCAGAAGACATGAATAGGCACTTTTCCAAAGAAGACATCCAAATGGCTTATAGACACATGAAAAGATGCTCAACATCACTCGGCATCAAGGAAATACAAATCCATACCACAATGAGATACCACTTCACCCCTGTCAGAGTGACTAAAATTAACAACACAAGAAAGGTGAGGATGCCAAGAAAGGTGAACCCTCTTGCGCTGTTGGTGGGAGTGCAAACTGATGCAGCCACTCTGGAGAACAGTTTGGAGGTTCCTCAAAAAGTTAAAAATAGAACTACCCCACAATCTAGCAATTGCACTACTAGGTATTTACCCAAAGGATACAAAAATACAGATTCGAAGGGGTACATGCACCTCAATGTTTATAGCAGCACTATCAACAATAGTCAAACTATGGAGAGAGCCCAAATGTCCATCAACCGGTGAATGGATAAAGAAGATGTGGTAGATATATGTACAGTGGGATATTACTCAGCCATCAAAAAAAAAAAAAATCTTGCCATCTGCAACAACATGGATGGAGCTAGAGCGTATTATACTAATTGAAATAAATCAGTCAGAGAAAGACAAATACTATATGATCTCAGTCATAATGTGGAATTTAGGAAAGAAAACAGATGAACATATGGCAAGGGGGGGGAGTAAAAAAGGAGAGAGGGAAGCCATAAGAGACTCTTAACAATAGAGAACAAACTGGTGGTTGATGGAGGGAGGGGAGTGGGAGATGGGCTAGATAGGGGGGTGGGGATTAAGGAGGGTACTTGTTGTGATGAGCACTGGGTGTTGTATGTAAGTGAATTCTGCACTGAATTGTTTGTCACTGAATTCTACCCCAGAAACCAATATTGTACTGTGTGTTAACTAACTAAAATTTAAATTAAAAAAAAATTATGTCCTGCTTCTAGAGTTTGTTGGCTACACATTTTCTGTTTTAGCTAATATTTATTTTTTAATACTAGAAAGGTTAAATCTGAATAGTTATCAGAATGGGAAATTGCAAGGCCTATTTCTAATTATTTGTAGCACAGATTTATCTGAATTCTTGCCATAGAGATTTGCATCCTGTTATAGTGGATTTTTGCAGCTGTCTGAGTTTCTTTCTGGGACTGTTGCCCACCCTGCAGGAGCCCAGTTGAAGACCATGCATAATTTGAGATTGCTGAGAGCAGATATGCTGGACTTCTGTAAGCACAAAAGAAATCATCGAAGTGGTGTGAAGCTCCATCGACTCCAGACTGCCCTGTCACTTTATTCCACGTCTCTGTGTGGCCTGGTTTTACTAGTAGATAATCGAATCAATTCATATAGTGGTATTAAAAGAGGTAAGTTAACATTACCATATTTACTTCATTAAATTTCCCCTTTAATACCATTCTTACAGAGAAAGGAATTACAGAAAAACAAAAAATTTAGCCCTGGTATTCTAGTAGCCAAGCAACACACATACCCAGCCATGGCTATTTTAGATTTCTTTCATACTTCAGCATGGGTAAAGTGCTTCAGGATATTTACTTTTTCTTAAAATTCTATTATATCATAAGTAATGCTCTTACAGGATTCTTGCTTCAAGGCATAACAAAAAGAATAATCAAGATACAAATGTATTCAATTCAGAAGCAGATCCTGGCTCAGTGTATTTTAGTTCATTGTTTTGTCCTTTCTTCCTAGGTTTTTTAGGTAACATATTTCTTAAATGTTCTAGGTATAATTCTATGTTCCCTCTGTACAGTTCACTTTGTATGATTATTTTAAAAACTTTAAATATATATATTGAAATGTATAACTTCTTAAGGAAACTTGAATAGAGTTTATTTCCCATCATAAATAAAAGAGCTTTCTTGTATTTTTCAGCATTTGGGGGACTGGATTATGATTAAAGTAACTATTATTTAAAGAAGGTTTGGAATTATCTGAAAATTTCCTTGTCTATTAATTGTTTACTCTTTTGAGTGATTGAGAGATTAGGTTTCTGATTCAAACAAAATTGCTGTCACCTAACTTAAAACAAAGTATTGAAAGGGCAAGTATAAGAAATCGTACTTGTGAATTTTATATTTTATTCTGCTAGCTCTCATTGTCTGTAAGTAAATACTAAATATTTGATAGTTCACCTGTAGAAGTTCATAAATGTTTTGGGTCCTTTAGATTTTGCCACAGTTTGCCAAGAATGTACTGACTTCCATTTTCCCCGAATTGAAGAACAACTACAAGTTGTCCAGCAGGTGGTACTTTATGCTAGAACCCAACGAAGGAGTAAGTTGAAAGAATCACATGGTCAGTAAAACTCAAATTTTTCAAAATTTCACTTTCAGTGTATTCTGTCCCCAAGCACTCCAATAGTATGTGGACCATTGTTAAAATACAGAAAGTTGTATTGGTGGAAAAGTGGAAGAAAGAAATTAAGAACAAAATTCAAGATCTTTAGAAGCTCAACTTCTGTTCTTAATTTCCTTTTTTGCGTGACTTTGTTCAATAACCTTAGCAAAAACTGTTTTTAAATTTATTATTTAATAATACAAAGTTTATTTAACATAATAAAATAAAATAAAATGGTGTAGTAATGTAATCCACCACATTAAGAAATTAAATACCATATGATCATGAATAGATACAGAAAAGGAGTTCAATGAAAATCAATTCCTATTCATAAAAAAACCCCACTAGCAACTAGAAATGGTCAGGACAAACACTTAGTCATCTTCCTTGATTCCTCTCTTCTCTCCATCCCCGTATTTGATCCATTAGCAATTCTAGCTAGCTTACCTTTCAAGAAGTACCCAGAGGAGGTGGGTGGGGCATGGGCTAGATGGGTAATGGGCATTTAGGAGGGCAATGGGTGAGCACTGGGTGTGGTATGTAAGTGACGAATCACTGAATTCTACTCCTGAAACCAATATTGCACTGTATGTTCACTGACTAGAATTTAAATAAAAATTTGAAAAGAAAACAAACCAACCCCAAAATATACCCAGAATCTATCTACTTCTCACCACCTCCACTGCCCCCTGCCTGGTCCAAAGCTTATACTATTGCAACAGCTTCTCTTTTTTTTTAATTTTATTATGTTATGTTAGTCACCATACAATACATCATTAGTTTTTGATGTGTTGATCCACGATCCTGTGTTTTCGTATAACACCCAGTGCTCCATGCAGTATGTGCCCTCCTTAATACCCATCACCGGGCTAACCAATCCCCCCTCCCGCCTCCCCTCTAAAATCCTGTTTGTCTCTCAGAGTCCATAGTCTATCATGGTTCATCTCTCCCTCTGATTTCCCCCTTCATTTTTCCCTTCCTTCTCCTAATGTCCTCCATGCTGTTCCTTATGTTCCACAAATAAGTGAAACCGTATGATAATTGACTTTCTCTGCTTGACTTATTTCACTGAGCATAATCTCCTCCAGTCCCATCCATGTTGATGTAAAAGTTGGGTATTCATCCTTTCTGATGGCTGAGTAATATGCCATTGTATATATGGACCACATCTTCTTTATCCATTCATCTGTTGAAGGGCATCTCAGCTCTTTCCATAGTCTGGCTATTGCGGACATTGCTGCTATGAACATTGGGGTGCATATGGCCTTTCTTTTCACTACATCTGTGTCTTTGGGGTAAATACCCAGAAGTGCAATTACTGGGTCACAGGGTAGCTCTATTTTTAAATTTTTGAGGAACCTCCACACTGTTTTCCAAAGTGGCTGTACCAACTTGCATTCCCACCAACAGTGTAAGAGGGTTCCCCTTTCTCCACAACCTCTCCAACATTTGTTGTTTCTTTCCCTGTCCATTTTTGCCATTCTAACTGGTATAAGGTGGTAGGTATCTCAATGTGGTTTTGATTTGAATTTCCCTGATGGCTAATGATGATGAACATTTTTTCATGTGTCTATTAGCCATTTGTCTGTCTTCTTCAGAGAAGTTCTTTTCATATCTTCTGCCCACTTTTTGACTTGATTATTTGGTTTTTGGGTGTTGAGTTTGAGAAGTTCTTTATAGATCTTGGATACCAGCCCTTTATCTGTAGTGTCATTTGCAAATATCTTCTCCCATTCTGTGGGTTGCCTCTTTGTTTTGTTGACTGTTTCCTTTGCTGTACAGAAGCTTTTTATCTTGATGAAGTCCCAAAAGTTCATTTTTGCTTTTGTTTCACTAGCTTTTAGAGATGTATCTTGAAAGAAGTGGCTGTGAGCGATGTCAAAGAGGTTACTGCCTATGTTCTCCTCGAGAATGTTTGGGTCAACCAGGAAATCAAAGAAGAACTTAAACAATTCATGGAAATCAATGAGAATGAAAACACATTGGTCCAAAACCTATGGGATACTGCAAAGGTGGTCCTAAGGGGGAAATACATAGCCATCCAAGCCTCACTCATAAAAATAGAAAAATCCCAAATTCACCAACTAACTCTATACCTTAAAGAACTAGAGAAAAAGCAACAAACGATGCCTAAGCCATGCATTAGAAGAGAAATAATTAAAATTAAAGCCGAGATCAATGAATTAGAAACCAGAAACACAGCAGATCAGATCAACGAAACTAGAAGTTTGTTCTTTGAAAGAATTAATAAGATCGATAAACCACTGGCCGGACTTATCCAAAAGAAAAGAGAAAGGACCCAAATTAATAAAATTATGAATGAAAGGGGAGAGATCACGACTAACACCAAGGAAATAGAAACAATTATTAGAAATTATTATCAACAACTATATGCCAATAAACTGAGCAATCTGGATGAAATAGAGGCCTTCCTGGAAACCTATAAGCTGCCAAGACTGAAACAGGAAGAAATTGACAACCTGAATAGGCCAATAACCAGTAATGAGATTGAAACAGTGATCAAAAAGCTCCCAAAAACCAAGAGTCCAGGGCCTGATGGATTCCCTGGGGAATTCTACCAAACATTCAAAGAAGAAATAATACTTATTCTACTGAAGCTGTTTCAAAAGATAGAAACAGAAGGAAAACTTCCAAACTCATTCTATGAGGCCAGCATTACCTTAATTCCCAAACCAGGCAAAGGCCCCATCAAAAAGGAGAATTTCAGACCGATATCCCTGATGAATATGGATTCCAAAATCCTCAACAAAATCCTAGCTAATAGGATCCAACAATACATTAAAAGGATCATCCACCACGACCAAGTGGGATTTATTCCCGGGATGCAAGGGTGGTTCAACATTTGCAAATCAATCAATGTGATAGAACACATTAATAAGAGGAGGGAGAAGAACCATATGGTCCTCTCAACTGATGCAGAAAAAGCATTTGACAAAATACAACATCCTTTCCTGATTAAAATTCTTCAGAGTATAGGGATAGAAGGAATGTTCCTCAAGTTCATAAAATCCATCTATGAAAAACCCACAGCAAATATCATCCTCAATGGGGAAAAGCTGAGAGCCTTTCCCTTAAGATCAGGAACATGTCAAGGATGCCCACTCTCACCACATTGTTGAAATAGTACTAGAAGTCCTAGCAACAGCAATCAGACAACAAAAAGAAATAAAAGGTATTCAAATTGGCAAAGAAGATGTTAAACTCTCTATTCACAGATGACATGATACTTTATGTGGAAAACCCAAAAGACTCCACCCCCAAATTACTAGAACTCATACAGCAATTCAGTAATGTGGCAGGATGCAAAATCAATGCACAGAGATCAGTTGCTTTCTTATATACTAACAATGCAACTATAGAAAGAGAAATTAGAGAAATGATTCCATTTACAAAGCACCAAAAACCATAAGATACCTCGGAATAAACCTAACCAAAGAGGTAAAGGATCTATACTCTAGGAACTACAGAACACTCATGAAAGAAATTGAAGAAGACACAAAGAGATGGAAAAATATTCCATGCTCATGGATCAGAAGAATAAACATTGTTAAAATGTCTGTGCTACCCAGAGCAAGCTATACCTTCAATGCCATCCCGATCAAAATTCCAATGACATTTTTCAAAGTGCTGGAACAAACAATCCTAAAATTTGTATGGAATCAGAAAAGAACCCAAATCGCCAAGGAAATGTTGAAAAAGAAAAACTAAGCTGGGGGCATCACGTTGCCCGATTTCAAGCTATATTACAAAGCTGTGATCACCAGGACAGCATGGTACTGGCACAAAAACAGACATATAGACCAATGGAACAGAATAGAGAGCCCAGATATGGACCCTCAACTCTATGGTCAAATAATCTTTGACAAAACAGGAAAAAATATGTAATGGGAAAAAGACAGTCTCTTCAATAAATGGTGCTGGGAAAATTGGACAGCCACATGCAGAAGAATGAAACTCGACCATTCTCTAACACCATTCCCAAAGATAAACTCAAAGTGGATGACAAACCTCAATATGAGACAGGAATCCATTAAAATCCTAGAGGAGAACATAGGCAGTAACCTGTTTTTAAATTTAAATTCTTTAGTTACACTTGAAGTACTCAGTGGAAAGTTGGTGGTCTTTTGATCCAAGTTCTGTATCTCTAAAGTGGACATAATTACTACCTCAAAGGGCATTGAAGTGATAGAGTAAATGTTAGCACAAAATATACTTTTTAAATGTTCTATGTTTGATCCCTCTTAGGTAGTAGGAAGTCAAGTATAAGACTTGTTTTTGATTGTTCTTTTGAAAAATTACTATGTCCAGAACTATGTCCTGTTTTTTTTCATATTTATCCATAATATAAATATCCTTTCTATTTGAGAAATTTGCTGGAAAATTATTTTTAAAGCTATAAAAATGTTCATGGCATCTCTCTGTAGAAGCTTTCTATTTATTCTTAGACTTAAGGGAAGATATGGGCAAAGGAAAGAACTTTGGCTGAAATTACAGTTATTCTATTTTTTAATTGAAAAATATAAGTTTAAAAAGTAGTTTCTTTATAAATTAAATTGGCATCATAAGTTTTAGTTAAGAGCTAAATATAAGGGTAATATCCATTCAAAAATATATGTAAGTTGCGTGTTTCTTATTTTTCAGACATTTCATATTATATCACAGGCATAAAATAACAGTATATGTTTTTATTTGGCTTTAATGCATACTCAGTATTTTACTTTATTTTTTTAATAAAAACTTGATGTCTTGCCCAAAAAATAAAACATGGCAAGTTTTTAAAGTATGGCTGGTCAAACTTTTAAATCTGCCTCTGGTACTTGGATGTCTATTTTGTTGGTTTGTTTTGCAACTGCAGTGTTTAAAAGAAACCATCATAGTACTTTTGGTTCCTATGTTTTGTGTTTTGAAGTAAGCAAAGAGATACTGTTTTATCTTTGCTTGCTGTCTTTGTTCCTCCCAATGTAATTTGTAGGATTTCTCCCTTTCTCCCTATGCTAGAAGGCAGCTCTCTAGACTTACCTTGATTAGCATTCACTATGGTTTCCATATTCAATAGACTTTTAAAAACTTGTTTTATTCTTTAATCATTTCCTTAATAGGTAAAACAGTCTCAAGATTCACAATTTAAACTGTACAAAAGAGCACAGTGAAGGTCTTCATAATTGTCCGCCAGCCATTCAGTCCCCCCCCGTCAGAGGCAGCCAAGGCTGCCTTGTACCTCCAGACCTATGTCTAGTATGTATCCATGCGTGTATGTGTGTGCCTGTATTTATTTTTCCTTTTTACACAAGTGGCATCTTTCTCTGCACACTTTTCCATACTTTGCTTTTTTTACTGAGTATTTATTTATTTTGGCCATCATATCGCATCAGTGCATAAAAAACATCCTTATTAGCTTTCCACTGCCCCATAGTATCCATTGCAGGGCATCCTTATTAATCAGTTCCATGGTAGACATTTAATCTGTCCCAACATTTTTGCTGTTATAAATAATAACGCACGAATCACCTTATGTGTACATCATTGTGCATGTGTGAGCTTATCTCTAGGAAAAGACTCCGAAAGAGAAATTACTGGGTTAAAGGGTACATACATTGGTAGTTTTGATAGTGTTAGCTGTTGCTCTCCATAGCAGCACCCCTAGTTTATATTCCCACTCTAGGGAACTGTGGCTTTGCTGTGACACTGTGTGTCATATATGACAGAGCCGGGCTGTGTGAGGAAGTCATAACAGAAATGTATCCTAACAAAGGACCTTTCAGAAAATTCCAGTGTGTCCTCTTATTCTTCTACCATCTTCTTCCTCCATCTCATTCAAACTAGCTATGATGTAATCAGAAATATCTTAATATTATTCTTAGTAGTGACTAAAAGCATGAAGATTGAGATCATGACAGGTGTGGGAGAAGGAGGAGGATTCTAAGTATATTTATGAGAGATAGAAAGTGTGCAGCAAATGACAGGAAGTTTTCAAACCACATACGGTTAAGGCAATGTGTGTAAATCATGGTATTATTTTGTTCTTGTTCAAGCAACTATTTTGTGGTTTAAGTGAGTCAGTGAAACAAGCAGGTCTATAAAAGACAACTTTCTGAAAGGAACCCACATGTTGTCATAGACGAGCTCAGTGAAAATACTTTCTCTGTCTTTTCCTCTTCTGTGCACACCCACATATTTGTTCTACATGTTTACATCCTGATACTCAAGTACCTGTTTATTCTAAGGCATTCCATTGTTTTCCTTACTGTGTTCATTATATTAGAATCTTTATATTTCTACAATCCACAATAACAAGCCAAAAGCAATTTTGTTTTCTATGTACATGTTATATACATTTTTTTTAAAAATGAAAAATTGTAATTTTCTTAATATTACAAGGTATTACCATTAAAACATGGAGAGGGGAATGGGCTATGAACTGTTCTCTCTTATTCACTTAGTAGGGATTCTGTTTGTTCATACCCCATGTAAACAAAATTGTTAGAGTCCTTATTTGTCATTTCTTTTGTTTTCTGTGCTATGATCAGACATTTATTCAAAACTTATCAGTTGCTGGGGCGCCTGGGTGGCTAGATGGTTAAGCATCTGCCTTCGGCTCAGGTCATGATTCCCAGGTCCTGGGACTGAGTCCCATATCCAGCTCCCAGCTCAGCGGGGAATCTGCTTCTCCCTCTCCCCCTGCTTGTGTTCTCTCTGTCTCTGTCTGTCTCTCTCTCTCTCTCTCAAATGAATAAATAAAATCTTTAAAAGAAAAAAAAAGCCTATCAGTTGTATCGCTCTGTATGAGAGACAGACTATTACATTAAATATAGATTCTGGCAACACAGAGCCTCCTCTCTCTGCCTCTCCCTCTAATGATAAAATATTTTACAAGGTACAATGATATAATCAATTATTCCGAGTAGTTACTAAGAAAAATACTAAATTACTTTCATTCAGAACATTTCTGAAAGCATAATTGCCCTTGGTATTTTCAGTTTACTCATTTGAAGGTCTGACTGTTTTCAAGTGATATTCTGATGCTGACAGCCATTCCAAATTGTTTTGTATTTAATTGGAATACATATACACCCTCTCAAAGATAGCTGCTTTGAATGCTAATATTCATTCTGCATTTTTTAGTTTTGGTAGAAGATACATCTGAATCTTACAAGAAATCTATTAAAAATACATGTACATATGTAAAATAATTTGTGTCCAAGTATAGTAATGTATGGTCAATTGTGATTTATTTTACCAATATTTATCCTTCTAAATAATATCATGCCTTCCAGAAAGAAAAAACAACTATTGAATATCTAACACAAGAAGTTCCCATTTGAAACAAAGTCTCATGTGTCTATTTGAAATAAATTGTATGTGGTGTCAGATAAGAAGTAACAGATTTCAGAATGGGCTGAATATCAAGTGATTCCTGGTACTACTGACCATTGCTTGTAGTCCTGAACAAGTTATATCAGCAACAATGACTCAGATTCTAAAAATAAAGATGGCCACACTACAACTATCTAATGAAGTTGTTTTATGTGTAGTTAATTTAGTGCCCTGAACCTCCCAGATGAAAAATAGGGTACTGCCAAGTCGAATGTGGTTAAGCCCATAGGGTTTGGAATCTGGGTATGTGAGTTCAAGACCTGGTTCGGCCACTTACTGTGCATCCTTGGTTAAGTTACTTAACTTATGTAACCCTCTGTTCCCTCATATATACAATGAAGATAGTAACAGTACCTACCTCATGAGATTGTGTTTTAGGGGTTTTGTGAGAATTAAATGAGACTATGCATGCAAAACATGTATCAGAATGCCTGGCACCTAGCTATCCTTAGTAAATTTTTGCTGTTATTGTGATTGTTTGGGGAGCAGTAGAATTAAATGTGTTTTCATATGTTGTTATGTTCTTTCATGTTGTATTATCTCATGAATAGATTCTGGAAACCGAAATGGAGGAAGTGATGATAAGGCTAAAAATGCTGACAGAAACTACTTAAATATTTTACCTGGTAAGTAGTATTTTATTTGAAATTGCAATTTTCTTATGATCACATCCGTGGAGATCATAGATTTGAAATAGAAGTTCTTATGGTGTATACATTATAAGAAGTTTGTCAGTGTATCACTTTGAAACAACATTGTATCTGCAGAATATACTTTCACAGATGTTCTGCAATTTAAATCCTTATTCTTATACTAGTACTGACTTTCTAGATCCATACAATAAAAATTGTTCAGACAATTGCATAAATTTGATCCCATTTGCTATTTTAAAATTCTTCTGTTATACATTGTTTCTTAGTTTCTTAAATGAAGCAAGAAGTCATTTTCACTCTGAAATATAAACAGTACTAGAGACGGAAACAGTTGAACTTGTAGAAAGAACATGAGTCATATAATTTAGAATCTTTCTTATTTCCACTTCCCCATAACTGTTCCTGTTTCCCATTTCTTTAATTTCCTTTGTTATTTTCAGTTAGATTATTTATCGACTGGAAATTCAGGCTCTTGATCCTCTTCCAGATTGAATTCACTCTGGTGATCCTTGTAGTGTTCAGATGACAGGATATAGCAAGAAAGGCGTATCTGTTCACAAGCATAAACTCTTTTGAGCTAACTAGTGAAGTTTGCATTTTCCTAAATAACTAGGTTGTTTCCTCAGTGTTTCTACCCCAGATTTTCTACATGTAGGTCACATTCCATTTAATAAGCAAATAGCATGTCGCTTTCTGGTATTCATCTTGTCAGTCCCAGTCAGTTAGCTTGTGGTCATCAGCTTCCGAACTCCCTCCCACCTTCAGAGATTCTACCTTCGTGGGTAATGTTAGAGGCAGGATTGCATCACCACATGCTGTTTCCTCCACTTTGTGGAACAGGAAACTGTCCTCCTCTCTATCTAAAAATATCTTCATTGAGACAGGATTTATTGTATTTCTCTGCACAGATCCATAATTTAAATCATCCATATTTTGTGGCTTTCTTAAAATGTGCCAATCTCATTACCTATTCCGGAGGTACTGATGTGTGGGTTTTTTTCAACTTACCTCTTTCTTGCTATATTTATTTCCTTCCTTGCTCCTTTTTGGGAAGAGCCTATAGGTTAGTATCACATTATTACCACCAAATCAGGAGGATATGTCGTAGTCCGCATTAGAAAAGGAGTATCAAACTATTGGGTTAGGTATGCTGACAGCATCTGAATTTCCATTTGTTAAAGGATGCCAACAGCAAGAAAGTTTACTGAAGATGAAGAAAGATCCAAATCACAGATGCTTTTAAGTTTTCAGGTTGAAAAAGAAAACAATTTTATTTATATATTTTTTACCAGGAGGTTTGCTCTATCATTATCTAAGTATTTATGGTTTATATTACCTAACTCTCACAACAGCTTTGTAAGGAAAGCAGTCAGGCATTATTTTTCTCATTTCTTACACAAAGTACAGAGGATCTATAAATCAAATTGATTTGCCCAAGATCACTCAGCCAATAAGTGCTTAGAGACCAGATTTTCTCAATACTCAATCTAGTCCTTCTTCTGCTATATCATATTATTTTGATGAACACTGCCAGCTCCATGACCCCCATTTCACTACTGGGTAAAATGAGGCCAAGAGACAAGTCATGTAAGGTCAAATAAAGCGGTGCCAATTTGGGGATTAGGAGCACCTGACTCATTCACTAAGTCATCTGCCTCACCACTGGACCATAGCCCATATTTAATGCTGCCACTCCCCTCATCTCAATGATCAGTTGGAGTTGAGGAGGTAATATACTTCACTGGGCCCAGAATGATACGTCTCATACAGTCTGCCAGGTTTCTGATAGGCAGTCTGCATCTTTTATTGCCTTCCAGGGAAATTGTAACTGTACTCTTCTTTTTATCTTTTATCTTAAGTCAAAAAAAAAAAAAAAAGGCCTTTGCATGGGGCCTGTTAGTGGCATCCATGGGTACAGCTTACGAACACTGGTAACTACAGATGAGTAAACACTGTGCTAATGTATATCAAATATTTTTAAGCATACTCTGTGTTTATACATCAATATAAGTAAAATCCTAAGATAATGTCTTTGAAGCAAGGGGAAGCAGAATTTGTGAGGGCAGGGGTTAGTGATGGAAGTGTAGTTCTTAGAAGAGCAAAGCTTTCCTAGAATTTTCATATCAGAATTTCCAGGGAGGCATGTGTGTTTGTAAAAACATATTCTTTATAAGCTTGTATATTTTACATATTTATATGGAGAGAAACTGTAGAATATAAAGGCTGATGGCTAGTGTGGCTACATAGAAAATGGAGTGATGATAGGAAGCATGAATTTTAAGGCTTGTCTATAAACATTTGTTCATCAAGTCATTCAACAAATACTTATTAAGTACCTTCTATGTACCAGGCACTGTTCTGTGTGCTAGAGATAGAACATTAAACAAGATAGACAAAATCCCTGTAGTCATTGAGCAGAAACAATGCTCTCTTTGATAAAAAAAGCTTTTGCACAGCAAAGGAAATAGTCAACAAAACTAAAAGGCAGCCTACTGAATGGGAAAAGATCTTTGCAAATATCTTATCAGATAAAGGGCAGATATCCAAAATCTATAAAGAAATTACCAAATTTAACACTCAAAAAACAAAAAATCCAGTCAAGAAATGGACAGAAGGCATGAACAGGACATTTCTCCAAAGAAGACATTCAGATAGACAATAGATGCATGAAAAAATCCTCAACATCACTCAGCATTAGGGAAATACAAATCAAAACCAGAATGAGATACCACCTCATGCTGGTCAAAATGGCTAAAATTAACAAGTCAGGAAACAACAGATATTGATGAGGATGCAGAGAAAGGGGAACCCTCCTACACTGTGTGGGAATGCAAACTGGTGCAGCCACTCTGGAAAACACTATGGAGGTTCCTCAGAAAGTTAAAAATAGAGCTACCTTACAACCCAGCAAGTGCATTCTAGGTATTGACCCAAAGGATACAAACATAGTGATCCGAAGGGGTACCTGCACCCCAGTGTTTATAGCAGCAATGTCCACAATAGCCAAACTGTAGAAAAAGCCCGGATGTCCATCAACAGATGAATAAATAAAAAAGGTGATATATGTGTGTACACACACACACACACACACACACACACACACACATATATATAATGGAATATTACTCAGCCATCAAAAAGAATGAAATCTTGCCATTTGCAATGACATGGGTGGAACTAGAGGGTATTATACTAAGTGAAATAAGTCAGTCAGAGAAAGCAAATACCATATGATTTCACTCATGTGGAATTTAAGAAAAAAAACTGATGAACATAGGGAAAGGGAAGGAAAAATAAGAGGAAAACAGAGATGGAGGCAAACCATAGGAGAGTCTTAACTGTAGGGAACAAACTGAGGGTTGCTGGAGGGGAGGTGGGTGGGGGTTGGAGTAACTGGGGGATGGGCATTAAGGAGGACATGTGATGTGATGAGCATTGGGTGTTGTATGCAACTGATGAATCACTGAATTCTACCTGTGAAACTAATAATACAGTATAAATTAAATTGAATTTAAATTTAAAAAAATTTTTAAAATAAAATAATCTCAAACAAAGAATTTCAGTGCTGAGAAGAAAATAGAACAATGTGGAGAAGAAGAAGTGAGGGGTGTCCTATACCAGATGAGACAGTCAAGGAAGAGCTCTCTGAGGAGGTGACCTTTGATCTGAGACATCATTGTAAAAAGAAGTCAGCCATGTAAGAATCTTGGGGAAAAACATGGACAAGGCAGCCCTGATTTGGGAACAAGCTCTACATGTTTGAAGAGCTTTACAAAAGCCTGTGTGGCTGGGACAGAGGAGAGGGTAAGACAAGATGACAGACAGCTAGGTGGTATCCAGGTCATATAGGCCATGGGAACCGCAGTAAAGAGCTTGGATTGTTTTCTGAATGAAGTGTGAGCCTGTTGGACAATGTTAAGTAGCAGAGTTTTATAATCTGATTTGTATTGAAATTGTTTGGCCTGCAAATGTGGAAATGGTTTGTAGGTAGGCAAGACTGGGAGCAGAGAGACTAATTAAGAGGCTTTGACAAAAACCTAGGTGAGAGATGATGGTAGCGTGAACTAGGGTAAGAGCATGAGGTAGGGTAATAGCAATTAAAATGGAGTATCTCAGATTTGGGATATTTGTTGGAGATATTACTGAAAGTAGTTGATGATGAATTGTATTTTGGATTAGGGAAGAGATACTGAGATATAGAAAGTAATTAAGGGCAACTTCTGTGTTTTGCCCTGTGCCATTAACTAACTGAAGGGAGATTAGATCCACAAATTCAGATGGAGAATGCTGATTTAGGGTGTGGGGAAGAGAGGTAATGAAGCAACCTCTTTTTTTACATGCTCACTTTGAGTTAAGTAGGATATTTTGAGCATTTACGTCAAAATAGAGATAAGTACTCATTTGATTTACTTACTTAAGACTTGGTGGTCACTTCATACCAATTTGTGAACCTAATGCAAAATTGGCTATTGTCTCTTTTTTTCATCACATTTCCAAGAATTAAGGAGCAATGGCTGTATTTGTTTCCTGAGCCCAACATAGGCTCCTGATACACCTCTCCTAGTTCAGCTCATTGACTGCCCTAATTATAGTTACTTATAAAGCCTATTGATGATTGTGATTTATTCATTTGAAAATCATGATTGTATTTGGTGTTCACAGGAGAATTTTACATTACACGGCATTCTAATCTCTCAGAAATACATGTTGCTTTCCACCTTTGTGTGGATGACAATGTGAAATCGGGAAACATCACTGCTCGAGATCCGGCCATTATGGGACTCCGAAATATACTCAAGGTTTGCTGTACCCATGACATCACAACAATAAGCATACCTCTCTTACTGGTGCATGATATGTCAGAGGTAAGCAAACAGAAGAAGACCATAATTTTATAAACATGTTAACCATCAATATTGTGTAGTAATAATAATCCACTTTACATTTACATTTTTTTTGAAGAAAAATATTTTATCCAAGAAGAGTGTCAAATCTCTGCACAACTGTATAAGCAAATTTTGTATTTTAATCAACTAAGTTCTTTGGGTCACATATTTAAGTGAAATGTTCATTCCTGCAGAATCATCACAACAAAAACTAGTTAGAAAAAAATACCTCGACATTTTTTGACAACACAAATTCCAAGTTCATAAATATATAAATCAAACAAAATGCTGTTACAAATTCCAAACATTAGGCCAATCATATTGATCCCAATAACTTCCCATTAGCTCCGTAACAAAAGTTTAGAGAGCAGAGAAAGAGTCCTAAGTTTGGTTTCCTCATCAAATTATTTATCTAAATTGCACTAAGACATACATTTTAAAAAACTAATGGACCTTTGAATCTCCTATCTGGTTAATAGCACTGAGTGACATATGATACAAAACAGTGAATAATCCTTAACCATTTATGTTCAGAGAATTATAGCCTTATAGTAGGTAAACTAGAAAATCAGAATTAGCTTTGGAAAAGACATATGCCCCTACTTCTCTCCCTCTTCCTCCATTTTTGTCTTAAGTAGCATTAGATTTACCTCCACATTTATATTTGGCCTACACTAACATTAAAATTAGTTTGCATTCTCTGAGTATGCATTAATAGGCAACAGAAAGAGATACTAGATAACAGGAAGAAGCCAGCCTCATTTTAACATTCTCTCAAAGATGCTCAAGGACGCTTTTTGGATAATATAAGTGTTGGCTTCTGCAGTTAAAATGTGGCATAATCATCCATTCATTTTATTATGTACTGTGCTTTGTTTTATATTTTGGAAGAAAATATCTTCCCGTGATTGCTTTCTCTCCTGTTTTCCTTCTCATCCACATAAAACCTGGTTAGAGGGAATAAGCTGAAGAAATAATAGAAAGACCACAACTCAACTTCAGATAGTCTGGAGAAACAAAGTAGCCTCAAAACAATGGTGGTGCAGGCAAGTGCTTCTGGGAGAGCTAGTGGTCAGCCTGATGATGAAGGACCCACATCAGCAACTTGGGGCCTGCTCATTTGGAGGTGGCTTTTTTTTTTTTTTTTAAACGAAATGGCTTAATGCAAGTTGTAAATGTCAGGAAGGAAGTTTGATCACTGATTATTAAAAGTTATTTCTGAAAATAAAAGATGTATAAATGCTGCTTTTTAGAGCAAAACATTTTGATTCATTCATTTTAAATGCAATACCCTATGTAAACACACACACAAAATCAATTCCAGGTAAGATGAGGTGATTTTTAAATGATTTACCACTTACATCCCATTTGTATTTTCATCAGACACATTGTTTCAATTAAGAGAATTCTGGCTCCATCCTGTGAAAGCTGTATCTGACTGCCTGATTTATCATTCCATTCACTTATATAGCCTAAGTCTTACCTAATATGGTATCAGGAGAGATTAACACGCATGGTTTGTTTGGGGTTTTTGCAACTGTAGCTTTATAAAGTTTTAGTTCCATCAGGAATGTTTAGCCATTGCTAAGTTATCATCACTAACTAGTCCATCTGTAAAAGTCTTTGGAGAATAACAAAGAAAGTTTGTGATGAATTCCAGCCGCGAGGAAACATCCAAACATTCCTGCAGCTGGACTCCTGGTTAACCAGTTTATAAAAATGGTTATATGTAGGTGGGAAACAACCTCAAAAACAGTATTTCCAAAAGTCACTAAGTTTGGATTTACTTCCAGACATCTGATACTACTAGCATTCCCTCTCCCACAATGTTACAAAAGTTACATGTTTTAAATTGGGACGGCCAGCTGCAGGACATTAAGTTTGTTTCCAAAGTGTCCATTTTAATTCACAAAAGTATATTGAGCCACGATCCTCCCATTTGTTGTATTTAAACATCCATTCGGGTCAAGAAGTTTATTCTACAAACTCAGACAACATTGCACAGGATATAGAGTTAATCTTTGTTTTAGCTTTCATGCAAGGGTCCCAAGGCATTTTCAGGTGTTGTTTACTTCCTCTAACAAACAATTTCTAGACGCTCGGTTACCACATTTTAGTGTGTGCACAGTAATGACGATAATGTCTGAAACAGCCCATGTTCTGTGGTAGCTAGAGCTGTAGAAATTAATTGCAGTTTAAAAAAAAAAGGAAAGGAAAAAGTAATCACCGAAAAGAAAGACATCCTGATAATCACCAGTTTATCTCTATAGATATTTGTAATCTAAGATACTGTCATACTGGAGCCAATCTAACCTGATAGGTATGGGATGAACCTGCAAGCCAAGAATATCAAGTTCCTGATTTCCTTTTCTTTTTTGTTGTTAACTTATTGGATAATTTGGGACTTAGAGGTTTTAGTTATTATAATTGTGGTTGATGAAGATGTTATTTGTTTTTAAATTTTTATTAGAGTAGAATACACGTATAGAAAAGTATACATAACCATATAGCTCAAATGTTCACAAACTTAACACCCATGTAACCAATACCCAGATCATACAACAGAACATTATCACCACCCCAGAAGCCACCCTCATGCTCTCTTCCAGTCAGGTAAACCACACTCTCTCCATGAGGGTAACCATTTTTTTCCATTTTGAAAAGCATAGATTACTTAGGCTTGTTTTTGTAGTTTATATAAGTAGAATCATATAAACATATTCCTGTCTCTGGCTTCTTTCACTCAATAATTATCTTTGTAAAATTTACCCATATTATTGTCTGTGGTTGTAGATTATTCATTCACATTGTTATATATTACTTCACTGTGTGATTAAACCACAGTTATTTAACAATGCATTCTACTATTTATGGACATTTGGGTAGTTTCTAGGTTTTGATTATTATGACTTACGTTGCTGTGAACATTCTAGTACATAGATTTTTGGCATTTCTGTTACGTATATACTTAGGGATGGAATTGTTAGGTGTCACGGTATGTGTATTGTTTAGCTTTGGTATTTACAACCAAATAGTTTCCCAAAGTAGTTGTACGTAACCCATTGTTTTTGAATGTGAAAAATAAGAATGCCAGACTGTTCCTCACCTTCAGATAATGACTGAGAAACTGATTAATAGTATTTCAGGTACCTCAGAGGCATATACTTGAGAGCAAAGAATAGTTTTTCAGTTTCTCCCATGGGTGTATGAACTCAGAAAATAATTCTGATATCTAACTTTTAAGACTTATACCAACTAAATCTCAGTCACCTCTGCAGTTCAAACTTACCCTAATCAGAAGATTCAAGTTGAATAGTCAAAATATGGCCTGTTATTTTTTAGAAGATATTGTCTGCAATTATAATCATAATTGACATTTAAAAAAATTTTAATTACAGTGTAGTTAACATATAGTGTTATTTTAGTTTCAGGTGTGCAATATAGTGGTTCAACACTTCCACGTAGCAACCCAGTGCTCATCAAGATAAGTGTATTCGTAATCCCCGTCACCTGGTTCACCAATCCCCCCACCGACCTCCCCTCTATTAACCATCAGTGTGTTCTCTAGTTAAGAGGCTGTTTCTTGGTTTGTCTCTTTTTTTTCTTTGTTCATTCGTTTCTTAAATTCCACATAGAGTGAAATCATACAGTATTTGTCTTTCTCTGACAAGCTTATTTTGCTTAGCATTATACTCTTTAGATCCATCTATGTGGTAGCAAATGGCAAGATTTCATTCTTTTTATGGCTGAATAATGTTCCATGCATAGATATACCACATCTTCTTTATCAATTCATCTTATTGATAGACACTTTGGCTGCTTCCATAGCTTGGCTATTGTAAGTAATACTGCAATAAACATAGGGGTGTATATATCCTTAGAATTCATGGTTTTGTAGTCTTTGGGTAAATACCCAGTTGTGTGATTAGTGGATTGTAGGGTAGTTCTATTTTTAAATTTTTGGGGAACCTTCATACTGTTTTCTACAGTGGCTGCACCAATTTGCACTCCCACCAGCAGCACAGAAGTGTTCCTATTTCTCCACCTATTCACCAACACTTGTTTCTTGAGCTTTGATTTTAGCCATTCTGACAGGTGTGAGGTGGTATCTCATAGTAGTTTTGATTTGTATTTCCTTGATGATGAGTGATGTTGAGCATCTTTCCATGTCTGTTGGCCATCTGGATGTCTTCTTTGGAAAAATGTCTGTCCATGTCTCCTGCCCATTTTTCAGTTGGATTATTTGGTTTTGGGGTGTTGGGTTGTGTCAGTTCTTTATATATTTGGGATACTAACCCTTTATCGGATATGTCATTTGCAAATACCTTCTCCTGTTCAGTAAGTTGTCTTTTAGTTCTGTTAGTTACTCCTTTGCTGTGCAGAAGCCTTTTTTTTTTTTTTTAATGTGATCCCAATTATTTTTGCTTTTGTTTCCCTTGCCTCAGGAGACATATCTAGAAAGATACTGCTACAGCTGATATCAGAGAAATTACTGCCTGTGCTCTCTTCTAGGATTTTTATGGTTTCAGATCTCACATTTAGATCCTTAATCCATTTTGAGTTTATTTTTGTGTATGGTATAAGCAAGTGGTCCAGTTTCATTCTTCTGCATGTTGCTGTCTGATTTTCCCAGCACCATTTGTTGAAGAGACTGTCTTTTTCCCATTGCATATTCTTGCCTCCTTTGTTGAAGATTAATGTCAAAGACCCTATAGTTGTGGTTTTATTTCTGGGTTTTCTATTCTGTTCCATTAATCTATGTGTCTATTTTTTGGGCAGCACCATACTGCCTTGAATCACTACAGCTTTGTAATATAACTTGAAGTCCAGAATTGAGATGCCTCCAGCTTTGCTTTTCTTTTTTCAAGGTTGCTTTGGCTACTCAGGGTGTTTTGTGGTTCCATACAAATTTTAGGGTTGGTTCTAGCTCTGTGAAAAATGCTGTTGGTATTTTGATAGGGATTGTATTAAATGTTTATATTGCTTTGAGTCATATAGACATTTTAACAGTATTTGTTCTGTTCTTTGAGGTTGGAATGTCTTTCCATTTTTTGTGTCATCTTCAATTTCCTTCATCAATGTTTTATAGTTTTTGGAGTACAAGTCTTTCATCTGTTTGGTTAGGTTTATTCCTAGGTATCTTACAGTTTTTGGTACAGTTGTAAATGAGATTGTTTTCTTAATTTCTCTTTCAACTGCTTCATTATTAGTGTATGGAAATGCAACAGATTTCTGTACATTGATTTTGTATCCTATAACATTCCTGAATTCATTTATCAGTTCTGGTGGTTTTTTTGGTGGAGTCTTTTGGGTTTTCTATATATAGTATCATGTCATCTGCAAATAGTGAAAGTTTTACTTCTTCCTTACCAATTTGGATGCCTTTATTCCTTTCTGTTGTCTGATTGCTGTGGCTAGGACCTCTAGTACTGTGTTGAATAAAAGTCATGAGAGTGGACATCCTTGTCTTGTTTCTGACCTTAGGGGAAAAGCTCAGTTTTGGGGGTCAGGCAAGTTTTCTGAAAAAAGGGAGTGGTCACTAATGTGAATTATTACCAGTAAGGACAATTAGAATATAAAACTGAGAAAAGGTTTGGTAATTAATAACCATTGAATTATAACCCATTGTATAAAGTAAATACCCATTAGTTCATACTGTTGTAAACAGATGACTGAATAAATAAATAGGGGCGGAAGAAACAATGCAGAGGAATTCCAAATAATTTATATAGATACTCATCTTCAGGGAGGGAAGTAAAAATCACCTTTTACATGTGTGCTGTTCACAGTGAGTGACTTCTTTCCAAAGAGTATGTTGTGGAAAGGTTGGGGAACGGGAGAAGGGAATAACTTTACAGTGGAGAAACCTGAGAATCACTGCCTCAGGCAGGTGATCCAGATCAATGTCAACAGTCATAAATCATGTTGATAATGTGTATTGATATGATATTATAAAAATGGCTCCTTACCTCTGTAGTCTTCCTACCAAAATCCATAGCGCCAGTCTGACCATGAGAAAAATATCAGTCAAATTCCAGTAGAAGGCATCCCTTACCTGATCAGGACTCCTCAAAACTGTAAGGTCATCAAAAACAAGGAAAGTCTGAGAAACTCACAGGCCTGAGGTGACATTATAACTCAATATAGTATAGTATGCTGGATGTGATCCTGGAACGGAAGACATCATTAGATAAAAACTAAGGAAATCTGCATGAACTATGGAGTTTAGTTAATAATAAGAGATCAGTAGTGATTCTTTCTCTCTTTTTTTGGCTATGAATTTGTTTATTGCATCACATTTAATGCACCCAGTAGAAAGATTAAACATGTACTCAGGGTTTTTTGACTGACAGCAAATAGAGATTCTTTAGTGAGATCATATGTATTATCTGTCATGTATATATATATATATATATATATATATATATATATACTGTCTGTCATGTATACAGACATACATATATATACTTGCATGCATACATATATATAATTTCATTGATGGAATAATAAATGTCAGAAATATATCAGAAAAACATGTTTATATTTATTTATATTATTTATAAATAATAAAATAATAAATATATCTAGTAGTACAATTGCTGGATTATAGGCTAGTTATTTTTAAATTTTTGAGGAAAATTCATACTATTTTTCAGAGTGGCTGCACCACTTTGCATTCCCACCAACAGTGCAAGAGGGTTCCCACTACTAGATATTTACCCAAAGAATACAAAAATACTAATTTGAAGGGATACATGCACTCTGATGTTTATAGCAGCATTATCAACAATAGCCAAATTATGGAAAGAACCCAAATGTCCATCGACTGATGAGTAGATAAAGAAGATATGGTCTATATATACAATGGAATATTAATCAGCCATAAAAAAGAATGAAATCTTGCCTTTGCAACAACATAGATGGAGCTAGAGAGTATTATTCTAAACATAGGTCAGTTAGAGAAAGACAAATACCATATGATTTCAATCCTATGTGGAATTTAAGAAACAAAACAAGCAAAGGGGGAAAAAAGGGGAGAGGTAAACCAAGAAACAGACTCTTAACTATAGAGAACAACTTGGTGGTTACCAGAGGGGAGGTGGGTGGGGGGATTAAGGAGTGCACTTGTGATGAGCACTGGGTATTGTATGGAAGTGCTGAATCACTATATTTGTATACCTGAAACTAATATTATGCTGTATGTTAACTAACTGGAAGTTAAATTAAAACTTAAGGGGTGCCTGGGTGGCTCAGTCGGTTAAGCGTCTGCCTTCAGCTGAGGTCATGATCCCAGGGTCCTAGAATTGAGTCCCGGATCGGGCTCCCTGCTCAGTGGAGAACCTGCTTCTCTCTCACCCTCTGCCTGCCACTCCCCCTACTTGTGGTCTCTCTCCCTCTCTCTCTCTGTCAAATAAATAAATAAAATCTTTTAAAAACTTAAAAATAATAATATGTTTATAAATTTTAAGTAAATTACAATACCTTAACTCTATAAAACAGCAGTTTTTAAATTTGTGTTCTGAAGATCCCCCTAGGATCTTAGCCCCTTTCTGGGGCTCAGCAAGATTTAAAATATTTTCATAATAATACTAAAGCATTATTTGTCTTTTCCATTCTCATTCTTTCATGAGCATCAGTGAGTTTTATCAGAGGCTAAACAGATTAAATGCAGAGCGGATATAAGAATCCAGATGTCTTCTATTAAACCAGGCAGTTAATGAGATTTGAAGATATGTAAACCATTGCCATTCTTCTCGCTTAAATTTTTTTGTTTGGGGAAATATAGTTACTTTCTACTGAAAGAAAAAACAAAACATGTTAGGTGCACCTGGGTGACTTGGTCAGTTAAGCGTTGGACTCTTGATTTCGGCTCAGGTCATGATCTCAGGGTGGTGAGACTGATCCCCACATTGGACTCTGCACTCAGGGGGGAGTCTTCCTCTCTCCCTCACCCTCTCCCGCCCCCTGCTTGTGCACACACACATCCTTTCTCTCTCTCTCTAAAATAAGTAATCTTTTTTAAAAATATGTTAACATGCAATAGGTTTTTCATTGTCATTTTTAAGTGAAATTGATTCTTTTGCATGTTGCTGTCCAATTTTCCCAACACCATTTGTTGAAGAGACTGTCTTTTTCCCATTGCATATTCTTGCCTCCTTTGTTTAAGATTAATTGACCATATAGTTGTGGGTTCATTTCTGGGTTTTCTATTCTGTTCCATTGATCTATGTGTCTGTTTTTGTGCCAGCACCATACTGTCTTGATCACTACAGCTTTGTAATATAACTTGAAGTCCAGAATTGTGATGCCTCCAGCTTTGCTTTTCTTTTTTCAAGGTTGCATTGACTATTCAGGGTGTTTTGTGGTTCCATACAAATTTTAGGAATGTTTGTTCTAGTTCTGTGAAAAATGCTGTTGGTAGTTTGATAGGGATTATATTAAATCTGTAGATTGCTTTGGAGGGTATAGACATTTTAACAATACTTGTTCTTCCAATCCATGAGCTGGGAATGTCTTTCCATTTGTGTTGTTGCTTAAATTTTTTTCATCAGTGTTTTGTAGTTTTCAGAGTACAGGTCTTTCACCTCTTTGGTTAGGTTTATTCCTACATATCTTACGGATTTTGGTGCAGTTGTAAATGGGATTGATTCTTTAATTTCTCTTTCTGCTGCTTCATTATCAATATTTTTTACATTTTTCTGTTTTAATTTCCAATGTAATAACTATCAAGAGATAAAATCCACATAGACAAAAGCTCATTGGTGTCCTCATTGATTTTTAAGAGTATATAAGATCGGGGCGCCTGGGTGGCTCAGTCGGTTAAGTGTCTGCCTTTGGCTCAAGTCATGATCCCAGGGTCCTGGGATCAAGTCCCGCATCAGGCTCCCTGCTCCTCAGGGAGTCTACCCGTCCCCCTGCTTGTGCTCTCTTTCTCTCTGTCAAATAAATAAAAATCTTAAAAAAAAAAAAAGAGTGTAAAAGATCCTAAGACCCAAAAAGGTTCAGAACCACTCTAATGAAATAATAAATGTATATTATAGTTATGATTATGAAGACCTGCAACATGGAAAAGTAATTCTGGAGATAATGAAAAGTAGAATTTAAAATGGTATAATCACTGATTGTAACTATAGAAAATTATAAATGAATTGGGTATAGTCTGGCAGGAGCACTCATGTGTGCATTTGATCAGAGATTAGAAAGGAATGTAGAAAAATGAATACATTTGGTTTGGTAGGTGGCTGGGATGGGATGTTTGTGTATTTCTGTCACTTTTTTAATAACATGTTATACAATAAAAGCATTTTGATGCATTGTTCCAATATTATACAAGTTAATGGAATTATTCATGCTAAAACACAGTAGTTGGAGTTCTGATGTCACTTTGTCTTTAGAATTAATTATCTAGAAAGTTTTAAGGGTATGCTTATTTTTTAAATTATATTTACTAGGACATTTAAATTGGTTTCTATTCCACAAATGTAATCTAACAGCTATAAGGAGTTATACCTAAAGACCAGAAGAAATCCAGCTAAAGTTAGCAAAAAGTTGTCCAAATTTGTTCACAAAGTAGAGGTCAATGTTATAGATAAATTAAGACTTGATTTTTTTTTTAACAAAATTCTGTTAAAAACATGATTTATTTTGGTTCTCTCTTTAGGAAATGACTATACCATGGTGCTTAAGGAGAGCAGAACTTGTGTTTAAGTGTGTCAAAGGTGAGCATAACCTTATATTTTAACAACATGACCTGTATTTCTTAGTCCCAACTACTGAAACTAGAGAAAGCCAGGAGAAGAATATGAACGTTACCTCTGTCCTCCGGTGCCTCAATTAAAAGTGGTTTAACAAGGCAAATTTTTTTTACTCACCTTTTTTCCAGTCATAAAATAAACAAATCTCTGGCCCTCTTGAAATGCAAGGATATTTGGATATTATTTATATTTTGCTCTGATTATATCTTGCTCTCTATTGCCTTTTTATTTTCTTAAAAAGAAAAAAATAGAACCACATCTTCAATTATCCTTTAATAACCTGCTTTAGCTTCATTGTACAGAGACTAAATAGGACTTGAGAAATCATGAGTAAAAATGCATTAACAAAATTATGTTAAACCTCTCTGGCATGGGGAATTAAGGATTGCAGAAGTTTATCTGTTCTTTGGGCCTAGCCTCTCTTGCACACAAGTGGCTACCTAAAAAGGCAAGACATGAAGCCCCCACATGAAAATTCAGTTTATCTTCATAAGGGACTTGTAGATTTGAGGACCAGAACTCATAATTTAGCAAAGTTTGTTGTTCTGTTTTAGGTTTCATGATGGAAATGGCTTCATGGGATGGAGGAATTTCCAGAACAGTACAGTTCCTAGTACCACAGGTGTGTTATCTGAATAGATCTCTCCCCAGTTTAATCTCTGCTGTAATATTGCTCCCAGATACAGCTAGGCACCTTGTCCTAAACTCAATATAACATAATAAAATGCTTACAGCTTTCTATTTATTAAGGGGAGAAGTGTTTGGATGCCATAAAAGCATTTAGTTTATTGTCAAAGATGTCAGCATCTGCCACTCAAGGGATCTTTTATTTAACCCCAAAACCAAATTTGACTCATCTTTTGTTTTTTTTCCCACATTTATGATTGAAGAATTCAATAAATACGTGATTGAAGAATTCACGTGAAAGGGCATTAACACAAAATGATTCTGCATTCTATATAGAGCCTAGCAAAATTAGTGGTACTTTACTTACTGACTATACTAGAGTTATCTAGGGATTTTTCTGGTAGTCAGACTTACTATTTGACAGAAACAACATAGGTTCTCAGAAGGAAAACACCCCCTGCCCATAACCATGCAGTTAACTCAGTCATGAAAGAGAGTTTTCATATACTGCTCTCCCCTATCTAGGACTAGTTCCATATTTTAAATTACTTTAAAATTTTAAAAATCAATGATGATTTAACAAGTGTGAACTTTTTTTTTTTTTACTTCTAACAGAGTATTTCTGAAGAAATGTTTTATCAACTTAGTAACATGCTCCCCCAGATCTTCCGAGTATCGTCAACACTTACTCTGACATCCAAGCACTAAATCCTTAGAGACTGACACGTTGGCAGAAGAAGACTATTAAACTTTCCAGGAACTTGAGCTGTGCTGGGATTCTGTCAAGCAAAAGATGCCCAGAAAGAGAACTTGTAATCCAAGCCACAAATCAAATCATGATGTAGGTCTGTGAAACCTTCCAGAAATTCATATACCATATAGTCTAGTGATCAGCCTTTTACTTATATATTTATTCTGAAAATTTCTTTATGAAAAAATCTTTTTTTCTACTGTTATGCCCTGTCTATGAATATTGGTAAATAAAAACGTCCTATATATCATACCTGGACACTTGATATAGGAGATTGTTAATTGCATTTTCATGGAGATATTTGACTTTTCCAAAAGGTTTGAGTCATATCAAGTGCAATTTTTAATTAACCATAAAAATAAAATCTTTCCTTTACCTTATTTGCCAAGCAAAAATTAAAAGACACTGAGATATACATTGCAAGTATGGATTTCTTGTGAAAATCTTTGTAGAAACACAAACATATGAGACAAACTTTTAAATTCTCCTTTTTCAAAAACTCTAAGGTTTTATAAGTCAGAAAAAAAAAATCAGGAAAGGACTTTGGATTCTTTACCTCTGTCTCACCCTCTCTATATGACCTTGCCCTTGTCTATTAATAACACTTCATGGGCTAGGAAAATAGTATGCTCATTTGCAAGCCCAGTGGAAAGTTAGTCCAAACCAGCACCTGGCAGGATTTTAGTGTTCATCAACATCATGACAGTCAGACAACAAAGATCATCTTTATTTCTCCATCCTGCTTCCTGCATTCTCAGCTTCCTTAACCATTCTTCTACTTCCTGCATTCCATTGCTGATAACTATGTCCCCATTTCTTTCTCTGCTCTGTTTCCTCTCCTTTTTCATCATCTTTCCTACTTTCTCAGATGATGCATATCACTTACTTCTCCCATCTGTAACACATTTGCTATGAGTTGTGACTACATTAAACAAAGATACCTGTAAAAGCAATAGTGTAATCATATCCAAGTTGTATGGATGTTGTAACTGACCAATGAAATGAAATGGAGGACCTTGACATCATGAGGAGGTGTTACGGCCTGATTCCAAGAAACAGAAAGCACTCTTGTTAGTGTACCTAAATACCTAAATGTAGTAACTTATAGAAACTCTTTTGACACACAAAATGCTTTCCCATAACACAGAATATGTCTTGATTTTCCATGTCTTGATGCAAGGAAGTGACTGTCCAAGTAACAACACTAAGGAGAACACCCACTCCAGACTGTGTCCATTACACACTTACACTTTCCACATGCTTTTCCAGGGAACCTGGAAGGTAGGAATTCTGCTCTCACAGTGAGAAATTGTCTTCCAGGCACCACTGTTATCCTTGAGACTGATTCTAATGCAAAGCAAGGTAGACAGAGGTGGAAAATAGGGGTGTGTTAGAGCAGTATCAAAGACTACTTTATTTTTTTTAAAAGATTTATTTATTTATTTATTTGACAGAGAGAGAGAGACAGCGAGAGAGGGAACACAAGCAGAGGGGGTGGAAGAGGGAGAAGCAGGCCTCCCACCGAGCAGGGAGCCCAATGCAGGGCTCGATCCCAGGACCCTGGGATCATGACCTGAGCCAAAGGCAGACACTTAACAACTGAGCCACCCAGGCGCCCCAAAGACTACTTTAGATCATAATATAAAAGGTCAAGTTGGAGGTGGCTGTAGTTGGATCAATATAAGACGTTCAAAAAGAGGAACTGAGAATCTTTCCATAGAGGTTCTGTAACTAGGTGGACAGCCAACAGCTAGGGGCATAGCCAGAGGTGAGGGGGTAGGAGTAAGCGTTCACTCATGGAAACTTGGTGAATGCTGCTGCCCCGTCCTTCCTTTGCCACTATATAATGTAGTGGCTTTCACTCCAGGGCAATTAGAGGTAGTGTTTGGCCCATGAAATCAAGATAAATGTATTAAATATCCTTTTTTTTTTCACATGGTACTGTATTATGAGATATACAAAGTGGTAAGACTGGGAAAATGCTTATGATGTTATATGAGGACATACCAAACTCTGAGCTAGTAACAAATATATAATTCAAAGCACTAATTATATGTATGCAAGTGATGGGAATTTTAGTGAAGCAGTAGTTGAGGAAGTCTGGAATTTTGTGTTTGGACCAGAAAAGGTGAGATCATGACCTTTTTCTGAGTGTTCTAGAGAGCTTCATGGAGGGGAGTGGTTTGGGGCACTTCATGAGTGATATGAAGAAGGTACCTTAGCAGGCTGAGACTAGAAGGGGCATTCTAGGTCTAAGATACAGATAGGAACAGAAATCAAATGAAGGGAGGCACTGGTAAATGGCCAGTAAGTTGAGAGAAGCTGACCACAACAGCCTTTTGGGAGTGGGGTAGGGGGCCTTAGTTCAAACATTGGTGAGGAGTGTTCCAGTGAGCACGAAGCTTTCTATTTGCATAAACAGTTAAGTGTTCCTAAAACAGATGACAATATGGTCCTCAAGGCCTTAAAAATATGCTTTGGAAATCACGCAGGGGCATTGAGCCTGCTGTGTCCATTCCATACTGCTCTGTTCGCCCCTTCCCCGATTTTTGTTCTCAAAGCACAAAACCAAGCAAAGCTGTAACATTGCCATTGATCAAGAAGTGTGGCACCAGCTGTTCTCAGCATGACAGTGTGGCTGGAATGGAAGAAATGCATGAAAAAGAATTTCAACAGAAAAACAACTCAGTTTGCCTGGGAGTTGGCAGACCTCTTACTGGCACAGTACACACATCCTTTGTGCCACTTTAGTTGGAGGCTGGCTCATTCTCACAAGAAGAAAAAATGTTCCACAAAGGAAAGATGAATTCACGGAAACATTCCTAATATAGAGGCCCTAAGGAGAATCAGCAGAGCTGTGCCGAAAGAAGAAACAAAACTTAAGAGAGTGGAGTCTTGGCTGTTTCTCAGTCTCCAGGTGAAAAGGATTGCTTTTCTGTTACCCCGTTCTCCCATTTAGATGAAATTGGACTGCTTTGCTCAAAAGGAGTTACAGCAGTGTAAAAATCGTTATCACAGTTATGAAATAAAAAATGTTTTACAACACCTATTTACCAAAAGTACCGTGCATTCAGAACCATTTAGATCAATATTTTTCTACCCTTTAACCATCAAAGACCCTTTCCATCATCTTGAGCATATTTCTCTGAAATGTCTTGAAAACTTTTACCTAGCAAACAATTGAAGTAAAAAAAAAAGTAATCTTTTTTGTTGTTAAAGACATATCTGTGGAGCTGAGTGAGTGTATTAGCAAGCAATACATAGTGTTCCCACATAGATTATCATTGTATGATTCCCATACATAGTTTTTACACATAAAATACATAGAATTATTGTGTAATACCAGGCAAATTCACAAAAACAACCTTGCTGTTTTACTTAACCGGCAAGGTCTCATCCCAGTGAAATGTATTTCAGAAAGATTTTTTTTTTGTTTTTACTTGTGTAGTTTATTATTACGTTCAGTTAGCCAGCATGTAGTACATCAGTAATTTTTGATGTAGTGTTCAACAATTCATTAGTTGCATATAACACCCAGGGTTCATCACAACATGTGCCCTCCTTGATACCCATCATCCAGTTACCCCATCCCCCCACCCCCTCCTCTCTGTTACCCTCAGTTTGTTTCCCGGAGTCCAGAGTGTCTCATGGTTTGTCTCCGTCTCTGATTTCTTCCCATTCTGTTTTCCCTCCTTCCCCTGTGGTCCTCTGCACTATTATGTTCCATATATGAGTGAAATCATATGATAATTGTCTTTCTCTACTTGACTTATTTCACTTAGCATAATCCCCTCCAGTTCCATCCATGTCAGTGCAAAAGGTGGGTATTCATCCTTTCTGATGGCTGAGTAATATTCCATTGTATATATGGACCACATCTTCTTTATCCATTCATCTGTTGAAGGGGATCTCAGCTCCTTCCACAGTTTGGCTATTGTGGTCATTGCTGCTATGAACAATGGGGTGCGTGTGCGCCTTCTTTTCAGAAAGATTTTTTTTACTAGCTCTTCAAGGACCACTAATTCCAGGAACCCCAAGCTGGGAACCACAACTTTAGACAGAAGTACTTCCATGAGAGTACATTACAAAGGGAGGGCAGAGATAAGGACAACATGAGTGGCAGATTGACCCTAGAATCCCATTCGATAAACACCAAGTGTTTACTGCATTTCTTCCACACACAAAGGCACAGTGCTTAACAAGAGTCAGCCTTTAGAAGGCTATACAAAGGCTATGGGACTTGAGGAACTATTTGATTAAGGTAAAAATGCTTGGCAAGCTTTTCTGTGATCTGTGATGCTGACTATGACTAAGATAAAATCCCACGTGAAGCAGGTGAAGGGATGAGCAGCCTCCTGATAATAACTACAGAACTAATAATATGGGCATATGATGTCCTATTCAATATTCACAGCTATAATTATTGCAGTGCAATCCAGATCTCTCTTGCTATTCTTTTCCTGACATACCCAAATCCAAGATTTGGCTGAATTTCATGCCGTATATAGTCAATCATCATTAATCATGGATTCTATATTTATAATTTCACCTACTTGCTCAAATTTATTTGTAATTCTAAAATTAATCCATAAAGGCATTTATCAAGGCACATAATCATTTACAAAAGCACTGATTTTTTTATCAAATCCATGTTGTGTGGCTGTTGTAACTGGCCCACAGAATGAAATAGAGGACCTTTGGCAGTACTTTGGCATCACTCAGGAGTGAAAAATTTTGAGTAGACACACACATCTTCCCAGCTGAAAGGAGAAAGGTAACACTCTGCCTTCTGGTTTCAGCTCTCGTAATGTAAATAAGTATCCTTTTCATGGTTTATTTAGTGTCATGTTTTTCACACCTTTATGCTTTTTGTTGGTGGTTTTGCTGTTAGACAGCCCCCAAGTGCGGTGCTGAAGTGCTATCTAGTGTTCCCGAGCACAAGAAGGTTGTGACGTGCTTGATGGAGGAAATGTGTGTGTCAGAGAAGCATTGTCCAGGTGTGAGTTATAGTGCTGTTGGGTCATGAGTTCATGGTTAATGAGTCAACAGTCTTTATTAAATAAGATGTCTTTAAAAAGAAACACACATTTGGGGCACCTGGGTGGCTCAGTTGTTGGGCAGCTGCCTTCGGCTCAGGTCATGATCCCGGGGTCCTGGGATCGAGCCCCACGTTGGGCTCCCAGCTCAGCGGGAAGCCTGCTTCTCCCTCTCCCACTCCCCCTGCTTGTGTTCCCTCTCTTGCTGTGTCTCTCTCTGTCAAATAAATAAATAAAATCTTTAAAAAAAAAAAAGAAACATTTAAAAATGTTATGTTCACTTATTTTTGGAACCTAAGGAATAGCATGGAGGACATTAGGAGAAGGAAGGGAAAAATGAAGGGGGAGAAATCAGAGGGAGAGATGAACCACCAGAGACTATAGACTCTGAGAAACAAACTGAGGGTTTTAGAGGGGAGGGGGAGGGGGAGGGGGATGGGTTAGCCAGGTGATGGGTATTAAGGAGGGCACGTACTGCATGGAGCACTGGGTGTTATACGAAAACAATCGTGGAATACTACATCAAAAACTAATGATGTATGGTGACTAACGTAACATAATAAAATAAAATCAAAAAAATAAAAATGTTACGTGTGGATTAACTCAAAAATGTAGTGAGAGGCTTGCAGGGAACTCGCCCTGTATTCCCTCTAGGAGCAATGGCTCAAAATTTCCTCCCTCATGTTCACAGCACTAGAATCAATTGTCTGTGTGTCTTCTGTCACAGTCAAGAGCTACCTGTGTATATCTTTAGCACATGGGGAATAAGACATGAAACTATATTACAGAGAAGCAAACAGATCCTTTCTGGAGATGTTCAGGAATTAAGCAGAAATTGCTGTCACAGGTTAGGTATGACATCTGCAGGAAGAGAGTGTATTTGTGGGTCTCTCCCTCCCTGTTTCATTCTCTCCTGCTTTCTATCCTCTTTTTTTCTTTATAATGAACTTCTAGCTTCTTGTTATCGGCAAATCTGTACTCAAAACTACTCAGGATGACAGTATGGCATCAGAGATGGGGAGCACAGTCCCTAGAATTAAACAAACCAGGTTCAAGTGCCACCTCCCTGACTGACTTGCTGTGGCTTGTCACATTGGGCATATTACCTAACCCCCCTAAGCATGTTTCCTCGTCTGTAAGCTAGGAAAAATTAATAATAGTATCAACCTCATTGAGAAGTTGGAAGGATTAAGAAAGTGCACACTACCTGGCATACAGTCATTCTATAAATATTTGCTGCTATTACCCTTCCTTCATGCCTTCCTGTCTCCCCCTTCCTTCCTTTCTTCCTTCCTGTCTGACCTTTCTCCTTCTTTCCTTCCTTCCTTTCACTACATTGTAGGGATACTAAGTCATTTAAAACGTCATGTCCTCAAGGAGCTTACAGCCTCATTGAGTTGAGAAGGCAACCGGTGTAACTCACAGTATTAGCCCACATATAATAAGGGTACACATTCAGTGCAGAATAAAGTGTACACAGAGTGCTGTGGAAGTCAAAATAGAAACATGAGCAATGCATTGGGCCAAGAGGGATGTTGAGCGCCTTGAGAGCTGCTTAACCCTGCCTTTCTCTGGCATTGAGTGAGTATCCTCTGGGAGCCCTTGTTACACTCAATAGGTCAAGCACAAATCCTCCTGGCAGGCAGACAGAATGCCACCTGTGCCAGTGGCAGCAACAACTTCAGGAACAAAGGACAGGACAGGTTAGAATGTCAGGAGGAAGTCACAAGGTAGGTGAGTAACCCTGTATTTGAGTGGAACAGGAAGGACTATTACATTTTTATCAGATGAATCTAGATTTTAGACATAACAATAGTATGAAATAGTTATAAAAGTGAAAATCTCCTAGCCCTGCAGCAGCCATATAGAATTTGCTTCTGTCGTGCTTCCCTGGTTCTTCTCTCACGACTCTCTTGTCAGCGAGCTGATCAAAAGTTTCCTATCTTACAGGTGACTGAGGCCACGGGATTAAGTGCTGGCAAAGGATTAAATGCTAGAAAGGTTTAGGGAAGAAGTCCTGCCAGTGGAGGATTCGAATTCAGACATAACTAGTCAACTTGGTGTACTTTGTGCATGTGGTAGCAGTGAAGGGGTGAGGGTAATAAGTACAACTCTATTTTAAAAATCATCTTGGCTATCAGAATAACACACCACTCTAAAACTTAGTGGCTGAAACAGGAAGCATTTATTATTCATGACTCTGTGGGTCACCTCTGTAGTTCTTCTGGTCTTACCTGGGTTCATTCATGAGTAAGTCTTCAGACCTACTTCAGTAGGTCAAATAGGCAGTTCTGATGAACTTGGCTGGGGTCTCTCACATGTTTGAGTGTTGGCTGGCTGTAGGCTGGAAGAGAATGACCTCAGCCGGGACAACTGGACTTTCCTTCACTGTGTCTCATCCTCTGGGAGGCTAGCCCAGAATTTTTCACATACCAGTAGCAGAGTTAGCAAAGAGAAAGTGGAATCATGCACTGACTCTTGAGTTCTAGACTCAGAGTGGACACGCTAACACTTCCACCACATTCTATTGGTTAAAGCAAGTCATGAAGCCACAACCCCTACTCAAGGAGTGAGGAGTTGTCGATGAGAAGGGCACAATGAGAAGTCACACTGTAAAAAGCACGGACACAGGATGGGGAGAAGAATTGGCAATATTTTGGCTATTAATGTATCACTCTCTCCTCAGCAGTTTCCATGTTCTTGATGTTGTTTTTCATTCTTATGGGTTTATTTATAGTTTCAATGCATATCTATATAGTGTAGCTGTAAAATGTGTCATATGAAATGTGCCAAAGGGTCATATTGAAAGCTTTATTTTCTACATGTCATCAACAACTTGCTTTTTTAAAAATCCCACATCATGGGGGCACCTGGGTGGCTCAGTCAATTGGGTGTCTGCCTTTGGCTCAAGTCATGATTCTGTGATCCTGGGATCGAGTCCCACACTGGGCTCTCTGCTCTGCAGGGACCCTGCTTCTCTCTCTCTGTCTCTCATGAATAAATAAATAAAATATTAAAAAACATATATATTAAAATCTTACATCATGTTTTTGAGATTTAATCATGTTGACACAGAGCTAGTTCATTAATTTTAACTGCTATATTATTTTTGAATACTCTGAATTATATGCTTGCAGCCCATGTTATTTATTCATTCTCCTATTGATGGACAATGGGAGGTTATTTTCACATTTGTGCCACTTTGTACTGTGCTGTAGTAACCACATTCTTACACAGGTATCATTGTGTATATGTGCTAGTTTCTCCTGGGTATATATCTCTGAATGGAACTGCTGCATTATAGAGTATTGACATCTTCAAATTTGATAGTTCCAAATATTACTCCAAAGTATGTGTACTAAATTCCCCTTCTATTGGCAGTATGTGAACACCCTCTTTTCTTCATATCTAATATAAACTAGGAAAGAATTTTCAGAAATTTTAATTTTTCCTATTTTAAGTATGAAATAGCATCTCATTGCTCTTTTGCTTTACATTTCTGTGGTTATGGTGATGATGGATAATAGCACAGCATGTTTGTTGTCCATTTTTATTTTTCTTTTTTTTGAGTTGCCTGTGTGAATCCTTTGTCTATTTTTTCTATTGGGTTGTCTTTTTCATATTGATTTATAGCCTTTCTTTTTATAGTCTGAACATTAAACCTTTATAACGTATTCTTGTATATCTTTTTTCCCAGTTTATAGTTTTTTTGTTTTTTTTTAAGATTTTATTTATTTATTTGACAGAGAAAGAGAGATAGTGAGAGCAGGAACACAAGCAGGGGGAGCGGGAGAGGGAGAAGCAGGCTTCCCGCCAAGCAGGGAGCCCGATGCAGGGCTTGATCCCAGGACCCTGGGACCATGACCTGAGCCAAAGGCAGACACTTAATGACTGAGCCACCTATAGTTTTCTTTTCACTTTTGAATTATATCTTATTTTTCACAGAGTTTTAAATTTTAGTGTAGTATAATTTATCACTCTGAGATCTGAGCAGGAAAGCAAAAATAAACCTACATCTAGGCTCTTCATGGTAAAACTGCAGGACACCCAAAATGAAGATAAAAATCTTAACAGTATTTTAATTTTTTAATAAAAACAAAGCAAAACGATTTGAATTACAATTTCAAAAAGAGCAGACTTCTCAGTAGCAATAACAGATGCCAGAAAATGATCAAAGTGTCAGAGAGAATAACTGCCAACTAAAAGTTTTATACCCAACAAAACTATCATTCAAGCCATACAACTACATAAACACATTTAAGTCAAAAAAAGGAGGTTTCAACTAGCAGAACTCTCTAAAAGATCATCTCAAGGAAATTACTTTACTTCAGAAAGAAGGAAACTTATCTTCAAAGGAAGGGAGAATCTTTCAAATTGAGAACGTAGGGTTTGTTCATATAAAACAGCAAAAGACCAAGAGAAACTTGACCAGGTCATCAACAAAAATATTTAGCTATTTATGGATTTTCTGAACTACCTTAAGAGGTTAGCCATGGAGCACACATGGCACACTGTCTCTGTTTAATGTTTGCTAGTGTCCTTTTGTTGGCACATCCACCTTAGTTAAGTCAAGACATCATTTCCCTCATCGGAATTTCTCCATCTCTAAAACTTTATTTCATATTTTCCACCTATGCTACATTCTAAGTCAATATCTTTTATCTGTCATCTGTTCACTGTTTCTCTTAATTTGTATGTAACTTACTGTTTCAATTTCATTTAACTTCAGTGCCGAGGACCACATATTTTTTTGTATAGAAATTCTACATTATTTTCATTTATAAAAATTCTTTGTAAATCTCTCTGGTATTTTGTTGTAGTGTCTTGTTCTTTTCTTATGTTTTATATTCTTTCTATGACTTTAATCATTTGAGATATATTTATTATATATGCTTATCAGATCATTCAATTATTATTATTTTGGTGAGAACACTTAAGTTCTCTTCTAGCAAATTTCAATTATATAATGCAGTGTTGTCAACTATACTCACCATGTTTTACATTAGATCCATAGATTTTATGCATCTTATAGATGGAAGTTTGTATCCTTTTACCGACCTCTCCCTTTTTCCCCCACCCCCCAGTATGACTTTTTTTTAAGATTCTACAGATAAGCAATGCCATGCAGTATTTGTCTTTGTCCAGCTTATTTTACATAGTATAATGCCCTCAAGTTCTATCCATGTTGTTGTAAGTTGACAGGATTTTCTTCTTTCTCATAGCCGATTAGGGGTGTGCGAGTGTGTGTGTGTGTGTGTGTGTGTGTGTGTGTGTCTGTGTGTGTTTATATACACACACATCTTCTTTATTCATCTGTTGACAGATATTTATGTTGTTTCCACATCTTGGCTATTGTGAATAATGCTGCAATGAACATGGGAATGCACATAACTCTTCGATCTCCTGTTTTCATTTCCTTTGGATATATAACCAGAAGTGAGATTGCTGGATCATATGATAGTTCTATTTTTAACTTTTGAGGAATCTCCATGCTCTTTCCCATAGTGGGAAAACTGGCTACACCAGTTTACATTCCCACCAACAGTGCACAGGGTTCCCTTTTCACCATATCCTCACCAGCACTTGTTATCTCTTGTCTATTTTCCCCTCAGTTTTATTTAGATATAATTGACATATAACACAGCAACATAATATGATTTGATATAAGTATATATTGTGAAATAGTTACCATAATAAGTTTAGTTAACATCCATTAACTCACATAGCTACAAATATTTTTTCTTATGAGGAGAATTTTTAAGATCTACTCTCTTAGCAACTTTCAAATATAAAATGCCATATTGTTAACTATAGCAACCATGCTATATGTTATATTCCCAAACTTACTTATCTTGTAACTACAAGTTTGTACCTTTTAACCATCTCCACCCATTTCCCTCCCCAACACCCTCACCTCTGGCAACTATCAATCTGTTCTCAGTTTTTATGAGTCACTTTTTTTTAGATTGCACATACAAGTGAGATCATACAGTATTTGTCTTTCTCTGACTTATTTCACTCAGCATAATAATCTGAAGGTCCATCATGTTTTCTCAAATGGCAGGATCTCCTTTTTATGTCTGAATACTATTTCATTACACACACACACACACACGTACACATCACATTTTCTTTATCTGTTCATCTCTCAATGGCCACTTAGGTTGTTTTCATGTATGAGCTATTATAAATAATGCTGCAAAGAAAATAGGGGTGCAGATATCTCTTCAAGATAGTGATTTCATTTCCTTCAGATATATCCCCAGAAGTGGAATTACTGGACCATATCATAGTTCTATGAACTTTTTGAGGAAACTCCACATTGTTTTCCATAGTGGCTGCCCAATTTACATCCCCACCAACACTGCACGAAGGTTTCCTTTTCTCCGCAGCCTCACCAATACTTGTTATCTCTTTTCTTTCTGACAAAAGCCATTCAAACAGGTCTGAGATGATATCTCATTGTGGTTTTGATTTGCATTTCCCTGGTAATGGGTGATATTGAGCACCTTTTCATATAGCTGTTGGCTATTCGTATGTCTTCTTGGGAAAAGTCCTTTATACTTCCTGGCCATATTTAATCAGGTTGTTTTATTTTTTTCTGTTGAGTTGTATGAGTTCTTCACCTATTTTGGATATTAACCCCTTATCAGATACATGATTTGCAAATATTTTCTCCCATTCCTCAGGTTGTCTTTTCATTTTGTTGATGGTTTCCTTTGCCGTGCAGAAGTTTGTTTGTTTTATCTTGATCTGTTTCCACTTCTTTATTTTTGCTTTTGTTGTCTTTCTTTTGGTGTCAAACCCAGGAAAAAAATCATTGCCAAGACCAATGCAAAGGAACTATGCTTTCTTCTAGAAGTTTTCTGGTTTCAGGTGTCATGTTCAAGTCTTTAATCTATTTTGAGTGGAGTTTTGTGTATGGCGTAAGATAGTGGTCCAGTTTCTTTCTTTTGGTTGTGGCTGTCCAGTTTTTCCAACACCATATAGTGAAGGACTATTCTTGCCCCATTGCCTATTTTTGGCTCTTTGTCATAAATTAATTGACCATATAAGTGTGGGTTTACTTCTGTTCTATTGATCTATGTCTGTTTTATGCCAATACAATGCTATTTTGATTATTATAGCTTTCTAGTATAGTTTGAAATCAGGAAGCGTGATGCTTCCAGCTTTGTTCTTTCTCAGGATGGCTTTTGCCATTCAGAGACTTTTGTAGTTCCACACAAATTTTAGGATTCTTATTTCTTTTTCTGTAAAAATTGACATTGGCATTTTGATAGGGATTGAATTAAATCTATAATTTCTTTGAGTAGTGTGGATATTTTATTTTTTATGCTTTTATTTACATTCCAGTTAGCACACAGTATAAGTTTCAGGTGTAGAGTTCAGTGATTCAACACTTCCATACAACACCTGGTGCTCATCACAAGTGCCCTCCTTAACCCCCATCACCCATTTAACCCATCCCCCAACCCACCTTCTCTCAGATAACCCATCAGTATTTTCTCTATAGTTAGGAGTCTGTTTCTTGGCTTGCCTCTCTCTCTTTTTTTCCCTGTGATTGTTTGTTTTGTTTCTTAAATTCCATACATGAGTGATATCATATGGTATTTGTCTTTAACTGACTTATTTCACTTAGCATAATATTCTCTAACTCCATCTATGTTGTTGCATATATATATATGTGTGTGTATATATATACATTATATATAATTCCAATATGTATATATATTCCATTATATATATAGTTACAAATTATATATATAGACATTTATATATATATACATATATAGACATTTATATATAGAGACACATTATATATATATATATATACACACACACAACACACACACACACACACATATATATATATACACACACATTTGGGCTCTTTCCATAATTTGGCTACTGTTGATTATGTTCCTATAAATATCAGGGTGCATGTATCCCTTTGAATTTGTATTTTTGTATTCTTTTTTTTAAGATTTATTTTTATTTATTTTAGAGAGAGAGAAATCGTGAGCAGGGGGAGGAGCAGAGGGAGAGGGAGAGGGAGAGGGAGAGGGAGGGGGAGAATCCTCAAGCAAACTCCCTGCTGAGCATGGAGACTGATGCAGGCTTGATCCCAGGACACTGAGATCATGACCTGAGCCAAAATCAAGAGTCAGATGCTTAACCAACTGAGCACCCAGGTGCCCCAAATATTTTTGTATTCTTTGGGTAAATACCTAGTAGTGCAATTGCTGGATCATAGTATAGGTCTATTTTTAGCTTTTTGAGGAACTTCCATACTGTTTTCCACAGTGGCTGCACCAGTTTGCCTTCCCACCAACTATGTAGGAGGGTTCCCCTTTCCCCACATTCTCACCAACACCTGTTGTTTCCTGTGTTGTTGATTTTAGCCATTCTGACAGCTGTGAGGTGATATCTCATTGTAGTTTTGATTTGTATTTCCCTGATGATGAATGATGATGAACATCTTTTCATGTGTCTGTTGGCTTTATGGATGTCTTCTTTGGAAAAACCTGTATTCATGCCTTCTGCCCATTTTTTAATTGGATTATTTGTTTTTTGGGTGTTGAGTTTTATAACTTCTTTATAGATTTTGGATACTAACCCTTTATTAGATATGTCATTTGCAAGTATCTTCTCCCATTCTACAGGTTGCCTTTTAGTTTTGTTAGTTACTTCTTTGCTGTGCGGAAGCTTTTTTTTTTTTTAGGATTTTATTTATTTATTTGACAGAGAGAGAGAGAGCACAAGCAGAGGGAGTGGCAGGCAGAGGGAGAGGGAGAAGCAGGCTTCCTGCCAAGCACAGAGATGTGTGGCTCAATCCAAGGACCCCAGGACCATGACCTGAGCTGAAGGCAGATTATTAACCAACTGAGCCACCCAGGCATCCAAGAAGTTTTTTTTTTTTTTTTATGAAGTCCCAATAGTCTATTTTTGCTTTTGTTTCCCTTGCCTCAGGAGACATGTCTAGCAAGAAGTTGCTGTGGCCGAGGTCACAGAGGTTGCTGCCTGTGTTTTCTCCTAGAATTTTAATGGTTTCCTGTCTTACATTTAGGTCTTTCATCCATTTTGAATTTATTTTTGTATATGGTGTAAGAAAGTGGTCCCATTTCATTCTTTTGCATGCTGCTGTCCAGTTTTCCCAACACCATTTGTTGAAGAGACTGCCTTTTTCCTATTGCATATTCTGGCCTCCTTTGTCAAAGATTAATTGACCATAGAGTTGTAGGTTCATTTCTGGGTTTTCTATTCTGTTCTATTGATCTATGTGTCTATTTTTGTGCCAGTACCATAATATTTTGATCACTGTAGCTTTGTAATGTAATTTGAAGTCTGGAATTGTGATGCCTCCAGTTTTGCTTTTCTTTTTTCAAGGTTGCATTGACTATTTGGGGTGTTTTGTGGTTCCATACAAATTTTAGGATTTTTTTGTTCTAGCTCTGTGAAAAATGCTGTTGGTATTTTGATAGGGATTTCATTAAATGTATAGATTGTTTTGGGGTAGTATAGACATTTTTAACAATATTTGTTATTCCAATCCATGAGTATGGAGTGTCTTTCCATTTCTTTGTGTCACCTTCAATTTCTTTCATCAGTGTTTTATAGTTTTCAGAGTACAGGATACCTAGGAATAAACCTAACTAAAGATGGTAGTGTGGATATTTTAACAATATTAATTTTTCCAATCCATTAGCATGGGAATATCTTTTCATTTATTTTTGTCCTCTTCAATATCTTTCATTGGTGTCTTATAGTTTTCAGTGTAGAAATCATTCACCTCTTTGGTTAGATTTATTCCTAGGTCTTTTATTCTTTTTGATGCAATTGTAAATGGGATTGCTTTCTTAATTTCTCTTTCTGATAGTTCATGGTTAGTGTATAGAAATGCAACTGATTTTTGTATATTGATTTTGTATCCTACAACTTTACTGAATTTATTAGTTCTAACAGTTTTTTGTGTGTATGTGTGGAGTCTTTAGGGTTTTCTATATATAATACCATGTCATCTTCAAATGCAGACAGTTTTATTTCTTCCTTTCCAATCTGGATATCTTTTATCTCTTTGTCTTGCCTAATTGCTCTGGCTAGGACTTCCAGTACTATGTTGAATAAAAGTGGGGATAGTGGGCATCCTTGTCTTGCTCCTGATCTTAGAGGGAAAGCTCTCAGCTTTTCACCATTGAGTGTGATGTTGGCTGTGGGCCTGTAATGTATGGCCGTTATTCTCTTGTGGGGCATTCCCTCTATACCCAGTTTGTTGTGGGTTTTTAATCATAAATGGATATTGAATTTTGTCAAATGCTTTTCTTTTTGGCATTTATAGAGAAAATCATATAATTTTTATCCTTTATTTTGTTAATGTGGTATATAACATTGGTTTTTAGACGTTAAATCATCCTTTCATCCCTGTAATAAATCCAACTTTATCATAACATATGATCTTTTTAGTGTATTGTTGAATTTGGTTTGCTAGTATTTTGTTAAAGATTTTTGCATCTATGTTCATCAAGAATGTTGTCTTATAATTTTCTGGTTTGGTATCAGGGTACTGCTGGCCTTGTAAAATTAGTATGGAAGTGTTCCCTCCTCTTCTGTTTTTTGGAAGAACTTGAGAAGGATTGGTGTTAATTCTTCTTGGAATATTTGGTGTAATTCAACAGTAAAGCCATCTAGTCCTAGACTTTTCTTTGTGGGGAGGTTTTTTTGGTTACTCATTCATTGTCCTTACTAATAATTGGCCTGTTCAGCTTTTCCATTTCTTCATGATTCAGTGTTAGTACCATGTATGTTTTTAGGAATGTATCCATTTCTTCTAGGTTGCTCAATTTTTTGGCATATAATTTTTCATAGTAGTCTCTTGTGATCCTTTGTATTTTTTGTGGTATAAGTTGTAATGTCTCCTCTTTCGTTTTTAGTTTTATTTCTTTGAGCCCTCTCTTTTTTTTCTTTATAGGTCTAACTAAAGGGTTTTTTTTGTTGTTGTTGTTTCTTTGTTTATCTTTTTTAAAAAGACTATCTTGGGGCACCTGTTTGGCTTAGTCGGTTAAGCATCTGACTCTTGATTTCAGCTCAGGTCTTGATTGAAAGATCATAAGTTTGGACCCATATTGGGTTCCATGCTGGACATGGATCCTACTTAAAAAAAAAAAAAAAAAGACTATCTCTTAGTTTTATTGGCATTTTCTATTGTCTTTTTAGTATCTATCTCCTTTATTTCTGTTCTGATCTTTGTTAATATCTTCCTTCCTACTAACTTTGAACTTAGTTTGTTCTTTTTTTAGTTCCTTGAGGTGAAAGTTAAGTTGCTTATCTTTTTGATTCTCAGTTTACTTATCTATAAAGTACAATTAATACCTTTTTCTCTCTCAACTTCATAGAATCAGACAAGGAAGAAAAATGAGATATGAGAATGCTTTATAAATTATAAAGTTACAAAAAAGGTAAGATTTAATTTGATTCTTAAGAGCCAGGGCCATATCTGAATATGAGAATCTTATTTCTTTTTGGGGATAGGTAGACAGAGGAAGAATAAAATTATCCACTAAATATTCATTGAGTATCTGTTATGTGTCATACACTATGTTAAATACTAGAAATATTACATAATTGTGAAAAGGACAGATATGATCTTATCCTCTGCCTAGTATGAGAGATATAATAAATCGAGAAGTAAATACATATGTAATTATAAATTATGATGATTCCTATGGGGAAATAATAAGAGGAATATAATTGATATGCAAATATGGGAAGGCTTTTAGGAGAAAATGACATTTAAGCTAAGACCTCTAAAATTAATAGTAATTAGCCATACAAAGAATTGAGGAAGAGGTTTTTCCAGGCTCAGGAAATAAAACAAAACAAAGAACAAAAAAACTTTTTAAAAAAATTTCAGCAGCTGCAGGAAGTATGCAACTGAAGGGAGAAACTAAAGCCCCAGACTTCTGACTAGAAGATGACAAATAGGAGACATAGGAAAATCATAAAAAGTGAGAGCTTTAATACCCCATTAAGTTGTTTATGAACTCCTAGGCTTACTCCAGAGATGTGTCAACATGGATCTGATCCTAAACATCATACTAAAATCTTTGATAATTGAATAACGAGATAGACCACCACCCAGATTCTAGACTGTTCACTGACCAGCACACATGTGAGAAAAATTCAAATAGCACTGCAAAGACTTTGAAAATGGAACTTACATTGAAAGCATAATTCACAAAAGTTTGTTTTGAATTAATGGCCTGAAAGAAACTGGATTGATTGCCACTAAAAGAAACATATCAACATTATCCATATGGTTTAAACAAGACCCATGATTTTATAACATAATATTTTAAATGTCCTGGATGAAATCTAAAAATATTTGTCATACACATGACAAGAAAAATCTCAACTCCCAAAAGATAACCAACAAATGCCAATTCTGAGATTACACAGATGTCAGGATTATATAACAAAGACTTAAAAAATAGCTATTATAAAAATGCTTTATGAACTAAGGACAAATTCTCTTGAAATGAATAAAAAGCAGAAATTCTTAGCAAAAAAATAGATATAAAGAAGAATCTCATGAAAATTTAAGAGCAAAAAAATGACATCTCTAAAATTAAAAAACAAAAAAACAAAAAAACAGTGGGTAGGATCAGAAATAGAATGGAGATGACAAAGAGAAGAGTCAGTGAACCTGAAGATAACTCAATAGAAATTCTCCAGGCTAAACAACAGAGGGAAAAAAGATTGGAGAAAAAAATGGGCTGAGCCACAGGGGCCTGTGGGAAATTACCAAAAAGTCTGACATTCATGTCATTGGAGTTCCAAAAAGAGAGTAAAAGTAATCCTGAAACAACATGTGAAGAAATATTAGCTGAAAACTTCCCAAATTTAGTTAATGATAGAAACCTAAAGATACAAGAAGTTCAGCAAATCCCAAACAGGATAAACTCAATGAAACTTACACCCAGACTCATCATAATCAAACTACTGAAAACTAAAATCAAAGAAAAAAGCCTTGAAAGCAACTAGAGAAAAACCAATGCATTACCTATAGAGAATGCTAATTTGAATGGCAGCAGATTTCTCATCAGATATTGTAGATGCCAGAAGGAAGTGGAAAAATATTAGTTAGGTGCTAAAAAATTGTCAACCCAGAAATCTGTATCCAGTGAAAATATATTCGAGAATGAAGGTGAAGTGAAGACATTTTTTGATGAAGGAAGACTAAGAGAACTTGTTGTCAACAGACCTGATTTGAAAGTATTGCTAAAGGAAGTTCTTCAGATATTAGGAAAATGACTTTCAGGAAGAAATTTGGAATATCAAGAATGAAGGAAGAGCAACAGAAATGGTAATTGTCTGAGTAAATATAAGACTATTCTTCTCTTGAGTTCTTTAAAGTTGAAAGAAAAAATACATATATCACTGTCTAATGAGGATTTCAATGTATGTAGATGGAACTACCTAACAACTACAAAATAAAAGGAGAGGGTAAAGGGCTTATATGCTGATCAGGTTTCTATATTTCACTAAAGTAGTAATATTAAGCCTAAGTGGACTATTAAAACAATCAAAAATCCTGAGATAAGAAATTTGTCTGATGCATTCAAGTAAATAAGAAGTCAAATTGTAACAAAGGGTTACTGGGTCATGACTGCTTTTTCCTCATCTGAGAAAGAGTCCAAGTGGAAATTTTGCCTTATGGCCCAGCCCTTTCCCACATCCCCGTATGTAAACAATCACCAAATCCTCCTTACTTCTTTCAAATCTCAAATATTTCTTTCCATTCTGTTGGGGTCTTCATAGATTTTTTTTAAGATTGTTTTTTTAAGACTTATTTATTTATTTTAGAGAGAGAGAGAGAAAAGAGAAGCAGGGGGAGTGGGAGAGGGAGAAAATCTCAAGAGACTCCCCACTGAGTCCAGAGCCTGACAAGGGGCTTGAACTCACAACCCTGAGATCAAGACCTGAGCTGAAATCAAGAGTCAGATGCTTAGGGGCAACTGGGTGACTCTGTTGGTTAAGCGTCTGCCTTCGGCTCAGGTTATGATCCCAGAGTGCCGGGATCAAGCCCAGAGTCAAACTCCCTGCTCATCGAGGAGTTGGCTTCTCCCTCTCCTTCTGCTCCTCCCCCTGTTCATGCTCCTTCCCCTGCCCATGCTCTCTCTTTCCCTCTCACTCACTCTCTCTTAAATAAATAAAAAAAAATCTTAAAAAAAAAGAGTCAAATGCTTGACAGACTGAGTCATCCAGGCGCCCCTGGGGCATCATTTCTTATCTATATACCATCCCCCAAAATGGTCTCCCTAACTCCAGCTTTGCCTCCTACTTTTTTTCTTCATCCCACTCCAATTACCTAAAATTCAAATGTCTTTATGTATTTCTGCTTATAACATCAATTGCTCCCTCAATACTTTTTAAAATAGTGAATTCTTTAGCCTGTTCCAAGGCTTTTCATAGTATGCCTCCTGATCATCTCTCTACTCTCATTTCTTGCCACTCTAATTTCTCCCCCTAACTATATTCTCTAGACCAGCATAGTAAACATTTTAGGTTTTGAGGGCCATATGTTCCCTGTTGCAACTACTTAACCTATACTTGTAGTGCAAAAGCAGCCATAGAGAATATGCAAATAAATGGGTAGAATTATTTGCAAATAAAACTTAAATTACAAAAACAAGTGTCTGGCTGGATTTGGCCCATGGGCCATTATGTGGTGACCCTGCTTTAGACAACTGAACTACCTACAAATCTGTGGACATGGCATTTTCTTTTATCTCTTGAGTACTGAACAATCTATTGTCTGTTTGGAATGTCTCTCTCCTTTGTCTGGCTACTTTCAGTTCATTACCAGGTATCAACCTGGATGCCACTTTTTGAAACTCTTTCCTTAGACTCCTTGTCCCTCTACCTCCATTGTTGTACCTACCGCACTAATGTATTTACCTACTAATATATTTACCTGTTTACTTGTCTGTCTTCTCCCACTTGTCTATAAGTTTTGGAGGGCAGAAACTATGTCATGTCCACACTTTAATCCCTAGTGCCTAGCAGAGTACTTGGCACATATAAGCACTTGATAGAACTTTCAGTTTTTCCACTGAGTGAAGGGAAGGCCAATAGCCCTCTGGCTGACCCAGCCCCTGTCTTAAACCTTCAGGGCTGGGAAAATACTGCCTAAGTAGATGGTTGTATCTCCATGGAAGCTGTCATCTGTTTTGGGCAAGCCATCCCTTTCCTTTGGCGTGGCTTCTTCTTCCAGGGAAGTAGAGGTCCAAAATTAAGGACCAACCACTGTATCTCCTCTCAGGCAGCACCCATCCCATCTACCAGGCAACGCAGAGCTATCTGACCCCACTTTTGGCAAACATTCTCAGCCACTGATTTTAAAAATAAGCCCCGAGGGGGAAATTGCTACATCTCTTTCCAAAGGCTGTTGTAGATGCCAAAGGCGGTGGACAATAAACAATTTGTGGTTAAGGGTGGAGAAACCACCATTCAGCCAGGCATTCTGGGAACTCTCCCTGCCTGTTCAATGTCCTGCCTTCCCAGCCCATCACCAATGAAGTGGGAAAAGGGCAACTTTCTCTGCCAAGCCATCAGGTAATTAAGTGCCAGAAGGATCAACCATGTGTCCTATTCTCAACTAGTGCTAAATGCCAGGTAAAGACATGGGCCCTTACTGCAGGACCTTACAATCTATTTTTAAAAATAAGATAGGCATGTTTGAACCATTTAGAGGTTAGTAACATGCATTTATTTATTTACTCATTCACTTTTTAAAGTACCAACTCAATGCCAGGCACTATGTGGGATGCTAAGTCACAGAGACAAAAAGTTCACTCAAGGATACTCTCAGTCTACTAAAATTTCCAGGAGGAATATGCAATGTGAACGGGGTTTAGAGTTAAAAGATATCAATAAAGGCTAAAGTTGTCAGAGAAAGTTCCATCAAGGAGGTGGAACTTGAACTGGTCTTGAGGAAAGTATGGGGTACAGATTTATGAATGGAAAGAGAAAAGAATTTCAGAGATGACATGGCCAGAGGTGAGTAGGAAAACTGAATGTGGAGAGAGGAGAGGAGAGGTTAGGAGTGGGAAATAAAGCTGGAGAAAAAATGAAGGATTATCAAAAACTAATGATGTAATATATGATGATTAACATAACAATAAAAAATTTTAAAAAATGAAGGATTGTAGTGGAAGACCTTGAAGACTGGACATTTAACTCCAAGGGGGGAGATACTATCCTTCTTCTTTTCTTTAACTGAGTTGTAGTTCATATACCATAAAACTCACCCTTTTATAGTGTAAAATTCAGTGGTTTTTAGTATATTTACAAAGTTATACAATGATCATCATGATCTAATTCCAGAACAGACAATATCCTTGTGAATATTTCTGAATAGAGAATTCTTGTGTCAATCTGTATTTCAAGCAGAGTACCCCAGCTACAGGAGCGGGAATGATTATGTGGGAAGAAACTGGATGTGGAAACAAGCTAAAAGGTTCAGAGGCTTGGAGACCTAGACCAGAATAGGTCATAGTGCCACCTCCTACCTATGATCTTCTCACTTCGTCCATGATAGTGAGGTTTATGGCAGGATAATTTATTGAGATAATAATCTATGTCTTGTTCTTCTTGTATTTTCCCTCCCTTTTTCCAAGAAGATAGCAGACATTTGTGTTTCTTAGCCTAAGCAGTTTCGGGAGCTAGGCTAAAAGCAAGTTGCCTGTGGACAGCCACCCTTCCCAACTTCTGTTTTAGGAGTTCTGAACTCAATATTGGAATTGTGTTGATGGAGGAGATAAAAGAGACCCTTTGGGGACAGTGGGAGATGAAGCTGAGACAGCAAAGAGGGAGATTCCCCCAAAACTTTGAGAGGACTTCAGGTTCTGAGAGTAGGAGGGACCTCAGGGGTGTGACAGCATGCTTCACCCCAGGCCCCAGGCCCCAGGTCCCAGAGCTCCAGGGCTGCAAGCCTCAAAACAGACTCCTGTGCCCAAGTGTGGTACAGTGAGTATATCAATTCTGACAAAGTGGACTAAAGATCAGAAGAGCTCTCTCCTAAGTGTTCTACTCAGCAAAAAACTCCTGGGATTTTGCCCTGTCTTGGGGGGTAAGGAGCCCCAACAATAATGGAGACTGCATTAACCACTAGCTTGGCAGGTTCAAAATCACACTTAAAGAAGTGGAAGCACTGGGGATCTTCTTGAGAGGAAGTACAACATAGGGGCTACTCCACCAGATTCTAGGAATCAACTCTCTGGGATTGAGCCCATAAGATGGGCACATAAAAAAAGCTATATAAGTATTTGCTTATTATTATTAATTAACAAGAGGGAAACAAATAGGGGAAGGGAGCAGTGTTGCCCTATAAAGGAAAACTATTGGGTGGAAATGGGGGTGGGAAAAATAGAGGGAATGAAAAATTTAAAAAGGCAGGATTAAAGATGAAAGACTTAAGGTAGATAACCATTTAGACATGGAGAAGAAAGGACTGTAAAATTAAAACAGAGAGATGAAGATAAACAGGGTAGAGAGTAGATGAATTGATAGATATGAAACAAAAAGAGATTGAGAAATAAATGTGTTATATAATAAGAACATCACAAAGGTAGAACAATGGTGGCAAAGAGTAACTGATAAAATTATATAACTGAGAAAGATCAACTAAAATAGATAGATGATAAACTCAGAATGAAATACAGAAAATAGCATCAGATTCGACATGGAAAAAAGGGGGGACATAAAGGAAAAACACAAGGGAGGTGGTGAGGGCTCAGTCATGGTGGATTGAATGACTTCCAGTCTGTGAGAGAGAGGGGACTTCTGTCTCCCTGCCTAGCCCTGCCCCGCCAACTCCCTCCCACACAGCTCAGCTCCATCTTCTCTAGCTTCCAGACCATGTTCCTCCAATTGAGAACTCCCTGTTCTCTGTTCTGTACAGTTTAGAAATTATTTTCTTCTGTCTGGTTTTCTAACTGCTTTGTGTATGCAATTCTTGTCTCCATTCCAAAAGACTGTGTCTCCCATTCTCCACTTTCATGGTATTTCATCCAGTATGAAGAGGAGAGAAAAATGTGTGGAAGGACAGTCCTGGTACAGAAGAGGGAATAGTAAGGGGCACTCCAATCTCCAACTACCAGTATCACCACCCTGTAGGACATCACCAATAACCACTGGAAGGTTCCTCTCTAAAAACAACCTGGAAAGAACTTGTCCAGCTTCCCATAGCACAGTAAAAATCTATGCAGTATGTGATGATCCCTTCCCCTCATGTTTCTCAAGAGTCCAAACATCAGTAACTCAACATATTCCTATAAATAATTGGTCTCCCTACAAAATTGTGAGCTCCCAGAGGGCAGAGAATATATGGAAAAAGCTTCAGAAATATTACATAATTAACAAGAGCTTATATTCTGTATCTACCACTTCCAAGGGCATCTGAAAAATTCTACCATGTTGTAGTTGATGTTCGTGGTCCTAAGGACAGAAACTGTATCATCAGGAGAAGGGAAATTTTGGCATAAGAAAAGAGACCTAAGAAGCTCTGTTTACACAGGTCCTGAATATAGGACCAGGGCCTTGTAAGGATCCAGGGAGAGTTCTGGTCATTTTGGCCAAATGAAACTCCCCCAGACTGATCTAAACCCGTTCCTTTCCTCCTAGACAAGAGGAAGGAAAAGTCCCATTTGTAACCACGGAGAAATAAAAGTCTTCCTCAATGATTATATACAATTTACAGCAGAGTGTTTCATTTGGTGTCCAGGAGCCTGTAATAGCTGGAATTGCCCTTGTTCCTCTTCCTCTTTGAAGGGCCAGAGCTGAGAAGTGCTCTGTGATTATGGGTCAGGGTATGGCATCTCTATGCCAAACGTGCTCAGCCTGGTTTGGTGTTGTGTTCATGTGCGCATGCGTGCCTGTGTGTGTGTGTGTGTGTGTGTGTGTGTGTGTGTGTGTGTGCTTCCAGAACAAAAAATTCCCACCTCCCTGCATGGTTTTTCAATTCATAAATAATGAGTTAAAATGTCTTTTGCCATCCTTACTGGAAGGGAGGGAGGGAGAGAGGAGGCGAGGAAATTAGAATCATTCCCCCACCCCACAACTTCACAGTGTATTGAGAACTCCAGGATCAACAAAGCAGAAAAACTGAAGTGAGTTGGGCTGAAATGTACTGAAGTTTACAGTACAGGTGATGAGAACCTGAGAGTAACAGACTTCCTAGATTGTAAAGGTGAATGCTGCCTCATGAAGATAGTTTGTGACTGGTACTCTCCCACAGTTTTGCAACACAGAAGCCCTAGGGAGAGTGGTATGCAATAAAATATTAGAAACCTTACGTCTGGGTTGCAAACTTTTTCTATAAAGGGCCAAATAGTAAATATTTTAGGCTTTGTAGACTATAAGGTTAATATTACAACATCTCGTAGTGAAAAAGCAGACATAGACAATATGTAAACAAATTGGCATGGGTATGTTCCAATAAAACTTTATTTACAGAGGCACTTGGGTGGCTCAGCTGGTTGAGGGACCAACTCCTGGTTTTGGCTCAGATCATGATCTTGTGGTCATGATCTCGTAGTTGTGAGATTGAGCCCCAGTTGGGCGCTATGCTCAGTGCAGAGTCTGCTTCAGGTTTTCTCTCCCTCTCTTGTTCACACTTTCTCTCTCACTTTCTCGTTCTCAAAAAATAGATAAATAAAATCTTTAAAAAAAAAAAAAACCTTTATTTACAAAAATAGCAGATGGTTAGAATTAGCCAGTGGGAGGTAGTTGGTTAACTCTTGCACCAAGTGATTTAACAGTATGAGGACCTGGTTTTGAAAAATCTTGTTACTTTTAAAGACTAAAAGAATGAAGAAGTAAAGGAAGAAAAGGAAGAGGTGAAGAATGGGTAATAATTGTTTTTAGAATGAAACCAACTTGGAGCATCTGGACTTACAGGATGGGTACAAAGGGAAGAGTAATCTCAGTTTGGGTCATTTGTCGGTGAAATTTTGGACATCTTTAAGTGGGGTTTTGAGTACTTGCAAGGAAAGCAGTTGTGACAAGTACTGAGGAGTAGAATCTGGGTTCTAACATGAGAGAACTATCTCCCTGTTTTACTTATCTATTTCTGTGTAGCAAATTAACTCCAAACCTAGTGACTTCAAACAAAAATAAATATTTGTCATCTCTCATAATTTCTGTTGGTCAGGAAGTCAAGAATGGCTTGGCCAGCTCTTCTGGCCCATGGTTTTTCATAAACTAAAGACAGGTCAGCCATAACTGCCATTATCTGAAGGCTTGACCATAACTGAAGGACCTGCTTTACTCACATGCCTGACAAGTTGGTGTTGGCTGTTGGTGAGGGGCCTCAATTTTCCACATGGGCCTCTCCACAGAGACGTCTGAGTGTTTTCACAACATGGCACCTGGCTTCCTGCAGAGTAAGTAAACCAAAAGGCCAGGACAGAAGCTGCAATATTTGTATGACCCAGTATCAGAAGTCATAAACCATCACATCTACTATACTTCACTGGTCACAATGACCAGCCCTGATTCAGTGTTGGGGAAAGCTAGTGCAGAGTGCAAATACCAGAAGGCAGGGATCAATGGGGTCCAACCTAGAGGCTGACCACCTGCCACCTAATAACAGAGAGAGGTAAAAGATATGTCTATGGTCTCAGTCTAGGATCTGCATATTAGGATAGCCAAGGAATTTGTGAGTTAGAATGCATCTGGCTAGAGAAAGAGAACAAGATGAAACATCCCACTTCAAGTTGCTTAAACAATAAGATTGATTTAACTTACGAAAAAGTCTAGAGTTGGGAGTTTTCAGGGTTAGTCAATTCTGTAGCTCAACAATATCAGGTTCTTTCTGTGGTTTTCTTGGCTTTTCCTTCATGGTCACAAGATGGTTGCCACAGCCCACATTACATGTTTACACAGTTGCATGGGAAAGCAGAAAGTAAGGAATATCTATCAGGTAGTCAGCGAGCCCTGCTTGCCACAGAAACTGGTGTGACACTCTGAATTGAGTAATATGAATAGTGTACTTGTACCTTTCCTAGAACCACAGGATCTTAGAGATGACTAAGTCCAGTTCCCATGGAATACTTGCATCCTTTCTATTGGATCCAGGGAACATTGCCATATACCAAAATTTCCTCTCACTGTATTAAAATAGCTTGGCTGCCATAAATATATGAGATAATTCTGGTCAAAGTGCATAAGTGTAAGAAATGTAAAAAGTTGAGGCCAAGCTATTTAGGGGACAATCCCTGAGCCCCTCACTGGTAGCAGGAACTTTGGAAGCACTAGTGAAGTCCTTTATTAGGGACTGAAAGGCTCTGACCACCACGTGGATGGGTATCTTTCTTGCCCTTAAAATGAGTTTCGGAAGAAGCACATTCCCCTAAATGACTTTTGCTTATAATGGTAAAACCCAAAATTGAATAACTAAGACCCAGGGATAAAAGTCACCAGGAAAGACACTTCCAATTCAATTCTAGCAAAAAACGTTTTCAACAGAATAGTCCAACAATGGATTTGCTAATGGGGATTCCTCAATAGGAGGAAAATTTGCATTACATGACCACCAATTTTCCTTCTAACTCCAAAATCAATTTTTCTATATTTACTGCTAGGAATTTCTTCCTGATATCAAGACTAAACCTCTTTTGCTGAGCTCTCAATGTACTTCATGAAGTCATAGACTATCAGAGTTGGTGTGATTTAAGAGATTATGTATGATTTTATTTCTTAAATATCTTGAGTCAGAGCTCCTATTCATTTATAATCAATATTTTATGACATTCCTTCTATGACTATAAATTTTCAAGTATATTTGAATGAACTTTCTTAAAATATAATTTACTGAGAATAAAATACCATCATCTTAAGTATAAGATCTAATAAGTTTTGAAAAATGTCCAACCCTGAGAGGGCGGAGCAAGATGGCGGAGGAGTAGGAGACCTGGATTTTGTCTGGTCTCAGGAATTCAGATGCATAGGGATCAATCATTCTGAACACCTACGAACTCAACAGGAGATTGAAGAAAAGAATAGCAACAACTCTCTGAACAGAAAAGCGACTACTTTCTGGAAGGTAGGACGTGTAGAGAAGTGAATCCGAGGCGACATTCAGGAGGATAGACAGAGGAGGAGGGGGCCTCCGCCGGCTGCTTCTGGCAAGTGATAGAGCCGCGGAGCACAAAATTGGAACTTTTAGAAGTCGGCTCCGCTGAGGGATGTCCCTCCAGTGGCTAAGCAGGGGGTGGAAACCTCGCGGGACAGTGTCGTCTCAGGACCCTCAGGGTCACAGAAAGACCGGGGGTACCTGAGTACAGCAGAGCTCCTGGGTATCAGAGTGGGGAAGCCGGCTGCAGAGACAGAGCCGAGGCGCGGGCTCTAAGCTCAGGGTTGCCATTAACTGTGATCAGTGACACAGTCGGGCCACTGCTCCTACAGGAGGGACCCAACAAGTGGCAGATCCAGGGAGACTCCCTTTCCTCACCCAGGAGGAGCGGCGCAGGAGCACACCACAAGGATCTCCTGGGTTTGGAGACTCCACACCGAGTCCGGTGCCAGAGATAGAAACGCTCGGTGTCAGGCTGGGTGAGCATGGAGTGTGGCCAGAGACCAGGGAGATGGGAGTGATTGACTGCTTTTCTCTAGGGGCGCACTGAGGAGCAGGGCCCCGAGTTCTCGGCTCCTCTGGGACCAGAGATGGGGAGGCCGCCATTTTCACTCTCGTCCTCCAAAGCTGGATGGAAAGCTTGCAGGGAACAAAAGCGCCCAAGAACAAACCCGAGCAGATTACTTAGCCTGGATCGACAAGGGCGGGGCAAATCCACCTCTGGCAAAGACATCTGGGAACCACGGCAACAGGCCC